>NW_004444147.1:3222420-3282086 GCF_000243295.1 Trichechus manatus latirostris | reverse complement strand
AGAAAAAGAAAAAATATTCTCACCCTTTCCTTCAACTTGTGGCATCAGCAAGACATGGCAATGGAAAACCAGTAACATCTGAAGACGAACATGGAATTCTCCCAGTGAAGATCCTTCAATAAATGCTTGTAATGTGCTGACCAGCAACATCAGGGTCATCTGCTTGTCATCTTTAGAGATTCAAAGAGGAAAACTTAAGTTTGCCCTCAACCATCGCTCCCTAGTCATAATGTGTACGTAGTCTACAAAAGAATGAGGGTGGCTGTCCAGCAGAGACTACAATTAAAGCGGGCTTTAAGGCAAGAACCACAGCTAAATTACAAGTTGCTTTAAAACCATTAGCTGCACAGAGGGTATGTGTTAAATGTACTCACAGCAGATTATGAAACTGAATTATGAGGTGCTTGTTGTGAGCATGAAATTGAAACCTTTTTACTCAAGTATGTTAACTACTACCTATCACACAGGCAACTTTCATTTTGATTTGTCTCATGGACAGAGAACATAAGGAAACCTTATCTTATGACTGATTCTCCAGACTTTGGACAAGTCACGCAAAGCTCTCTGATTTCAGTTATTCTCTCAGGAAAAAAAGAACTACACTGTTTTCTTGGCTGACCTCACATGGGGCATCCTTCATGCCCACATGAAAGCAGTGGGACGAGGAGCAATGAGACCAGGTAAAGCCCGCATCCTGCAGCACTCCAAGTTTACTGTTGTTGTTAGCTGCCGTCGAGTTGCCCCCAACGCATGGCAACACCACGCACAACAGAACGAACACTGCCCAGTCCTGTGCCATCCCATGATTATCTGCAGATTAGATTGTTGTAATCTATAGGCTTTTCACTGGCTGATTTTCCAAAGTGGATAGTCAGGCCTTTCTTCCTCGTTCATATTAGTCTGGAAGCTCCACTGGAACCTCTTCAGCACCACAGCAACGCAAAATGACAGATGGGTGGTGGCTGTGCATGAGGTGCATTGGCCAGGAATTGAAGCCCAGTCTCCAGCACAGAAGGTAGAACTCTACCACTGAACCACCACTGCCCTCTAAGTTTAGCTTGGAATCGCTACGTAAGCAGGCAATGGACACAAAGGCATTACCTTCCTGTTCTTCTGTTTGCTCCTGCATGTGCTTCTCAAGCATCTGATAAATAGAGAACCAGTGCTTGGTGGATTTCTCAGTGTGGCGCTTCATGGTATTATCCAGACTCATGGACCAGCAGCTAGAAACATGAGAGAAAGGGCCAGCGAAGAATTTAGGACAGCTCATTTGAAACATCTGAAATCACAGAAGCAGCAGCTAAATGCTCCCCATTGTTTCCTCTCAAACGGACATGAGGAAGATATCAAGTTTGCTGCCTCAGGAACATATGCCATTTTTCAGATCTCTCTCATTTTAATGCCTTGCTTTTTAACTCTGTGGTTAATGAATGAAAAGCACATTCTGTAACTGCCATACTCCATACACCCTGAAAAGTGCACACAATCAAAAGACAAAAATCCCGACAACACAAGCTCAGGAGGAGGAGGGAAGAGATAAATGTGAGTATTACTTACTTCAGCTCCAATTTACGCCATCGAATGATCATCTGAGTAACGACATCGAGATGTTTCCGCAGAGACAGAGCTCGACTTGCATTTTCCTCCCAATCCTAAAGAAACAAAATTGGAATCGACTCAATGGTGACTAACTGCAGCAACAACAACATGGTTATTATTTAATCCCTTAATCACCCTCTCCCCCACAGGAACATCGTGGACTCTTCCTAAGTGAACTCAGATTCAACACTACTGGCCCCTGAATACCATTTACGCTACTTTTCCAACAGCAGTAATGGGTTTACATCCAGCCTATCCAGCTTCACGTCCTCCCTGGTCACTGGCAGTACTCCAGCAGAGCCAAGTTTACAGGCTTTAGGCAAAGCATGGGTTTTGGTGACCTAAGTCTGAGTTCCTGCTATTACTTATCTGTCTATGAACAAAGTCACGCAATCCCTCCAAAGTGTAGAACCCCAACCTTTGAAGCGAAGACATACCAGCCACCTCACAAGGCTGAGAATATGAAGGGAGGTGATGTATACAGGCACTCAGCTGCATAGAAGGCCCACCTGGAAGTGCCTGGCAGAGTGAGCCCTCAGTACTGGCAAACACCGAGTTCTACCCTCAAGAGCAGGTGAGACGGATGGTCCTCTGTGTGGGCAGTGGCTTCACTTGTACTGATCTGACCACATGCCACAAACACCATGCAAGATTATCCTTCTCCAACCCAAACTATCACTGTCTGTCCCTCTAACAACATAGGTGCCACAAATCTTTTCTCAGTTGCTTACAAATTAAAACGGGGAAAAGACAGATCATCATCTTACCTGTGCCTTTGCTAGAAGGATCTCTAAGCCATTCAAGAACTTTGAGATGGGACTGGAAAGTGGAAAACTACGAATTCTGTCCATTACAACCAGAAGCTGCAGAGATAACAAACAAACGTGGGTATCTAGTGGGAATATTAATGAACCAAAGCCACAGAGTACTGAAGAGAGGCCTGACTGGAAGTTTCACACAAATCCCCTCCTTTATAAGCACCTCTGAAAGCTATGGATAAAACTTCTGGACCTGTGGATCCTGACTGAGATAAACACTGTATCTGTTGCATAACTCTGGAAGGAAGATTGAGTTTGATAAGAATTACTTCCATTACTCTCTGTAATAAGAGTTATTAACAGCGACTAAAGACCAAAGAATAATATCTAAGGTAAAACTGCCCATCGTGAAAACGCAAGGCCCAATTCTAGCACATTTAAGAGAACCATGAGGCCCTTGGTAACAGATATGTCTAAATAAGCAGAGCAGCCTAACAGCATTATAATGCGTAGACAGCACCCTCTGATCAGCAAACAAAATGAATGCTGCCTGGGACAATGAAGGACACCTGGTGGTGCAGTGGTTAAGAGCCTGGCTGCTAACAAGGTCAGCAGTTCGAATCCACCTCCAGCTCCTTGGAGACCCTGTGGGGCAGTTCTACTCTGTCCTATAGGGTTGCTATGAGTCGGAATCTGCTCAACAGAAATGGGTTGGTTTGTCTGTTTGTTTTTTGCGACAATGGAATCCCCAAACATCATTTATACAACATCAATACCAACTGGTATGCTCATCCTGCATTAAAGAAGTACTTTCTCACTGAATTAGGGTTCTTTAAATCTTTGTTTAAGGAGCCATGGTAGCAAAATGGTTAAGCACTAGGCTGCTAATGGCAAGGCTGGCAATTTGAACCCATTCAGCAGCTCCATGGAGAAAGACCTGGCAATCTACCTAGAAAACCCCATGAGGCAGTTCTACTGAGTCACACGTGGTTAGTATGAGTACACTGAACAGCATCTAACAACAACAAACCCTTTCAAATGTGCGAGTCCATGCCTCCAGGATGGCCTGAGGCCACCTCAGTGCAGATTAGGTACCTTGGACAGTCCACCGTTTCCTCACGGGCTGCCTTACCTGCTCAAGGGCTGGGTGTTCTGGCCAATCCTGCAGCAGCTGACTGACAGCCTCTGAGAAGCCTTGAAGCACAGGTTGGCATTGCCGGGCTTCTGGGACGTTGGGGTGCTGGTAAAAGTCATAGGGCCCATCAGGTTTCACCATCAGGTCTGAGGTGGCCTCCCCAAAGAGAGTGTTATGGAAGAGGGTGCAGGCCAAAACCTGGCTGCCCAAGAGTTGGTCATTCAGCTCAACCCCTGTGAAGTTAAACAAGATCATGGTAAATTCAGTGACCTGAGTAAACAGGTCTATCAATAAGCTACGAAGATGTTGGAAACATGCTCAGAAATAATGAACTAACTGGGACTAACGAAGCAGATATTTCAATTCTGTTCTCCCCAAAGCAACACTGGCCTAGAGAACTGTGACTCCAATACCACAATAGTCAAGCTGCCAAGTTTCTGGGTTATTTAGAAAAACTCAGATTCTGCCTAGATATAATCAAAAAGGTGCTGAATTCAGCCTGATGCATTCAAATTCCAAATTTTTTGTAACCTTTCTGGGTAGGGAGAGTCAAAATGTAAAACCTCCTGCCTACTTGCATGGACTAACTCAGGGGGTCATGTAGGAAACTGCACTGAACCAACTGCCAACAAACCATAGTCTGGGAGATTAATTTCTGAGTTCCTAGGTTGTTCCGAAGAAGACATCACTTCATCTGAAAAGCACTGTAACTACTAGAGGAAAAGTACAAATAATGCGGAAGAAAAAGACCATTTAAACTAACTCCGTGTCCTTATTTTCTTAATCCCTTTAGCCCAGAGTATTCAAACGATGAAAATGCGTCTTTATTGCAGAATTTTAAATCTATTTTTTGAATCAGATTAAGTTCTTTAAACTAAGGAAACTCCATCACTAAGGAATTAAGTGAAAATAGGAAGTGATTGTTTTAATTGTTCCAGAAGTAGTAAAGGCACCTATTTGCTTTGAATTCCCAAGGGCATAACAAAAGTAAACCACCATACCCATCAGAGGGTAGAAGTGTGTTACAAGTGACGCCCCGGTCTGATAGCAGGACAGAAACAGGCTCAGGTAATGCTTTGCCTCATGTGGCGGCAGAGTCTGCTGGTACCAGAGGGATCGAGCAAAGTTGAGGCACAGCTGTTGGTGTATCAGCATCACAGCTTGCATTGAACTCTGGGAGAGGAGAGCGGTGTCTATAGCTGCTTCTTCTTCTTGACCATCTGAAGTTCCCTTTTTCTCATCTAGGGTTGGCTCTACCAAAATATCTGCAAAATCCTGTAAATAATATCACAGCAATTTAACTTTTAGTTTAGTTCTAACCAGACTAAACCAGAAGGAAGAGGGAAAGGAGGAACATGAACGATCAAGAAACTGAAACGGCGACTTACATGCATTAAGATCTATTTAAAAGCCTATAACCATTAGAAGGAAACGTGTGGTATCAAGAGAATTCATTCCAAAACAAGCCCCACGACCACTGCCTTACCTTGTCATGCAGAGGGAACCGTCTCCTGAACTCCTGCTCCTCTTCCTCTTCCTCACTCAGGGCCGTTCTGGAGCTTCTGCTCCTGTATCTGTAGAGACTGCTTTCCTGCTCCGCCTTCTCTTGGGCTATGCGTTCCTGCTCATCCCACTCATTGATGATTTCCTAAATAAGTCACACATGCAGAAGGGAGCTTACCTGCCTTTGCTGAGTCGCTCACAAGCAACAAAGGCAAGACTTGCTTTCTCATGAAAAATATCCAAGGTTCAAAAACAAATAAAAGCCAACATCCAAGAAACTACATTCCATGTACTAGAGAACAAGTGTTTTCAAACTATCTGTAGCAATCTGAGTTTCCTAAATTCCTCCTTGCTGTGGTACGACAAGGGGTCCTGGTGGTATAGTGGTTAAAGCGCTCAGCTGCGAATAACTGAGGTTGGCAGTTCTAACCCACCAGCCACTCTGTGGGAGAAAGATGTGGCAGTCTGTTTCCATAAAGATTTACAGCCTTGGAAACCCCATGGGGCAGTTCTACTCTGTCCTACAGGGTCGCTATGAGTCGGAATCGACTCGATGACAACGGGTTTTTTTTTTAAATCTAGCACTGATGAGGACTGGGGAAACAGGCATTTACAGAAGGTAACTGTATTAAAAGCCTAAAAATGTATATAACCTTTGTCCCAGCAATTCTGCTTTCTAGATTTGTACCCAAGAATATTCATTGTGGTGGTGTTTTTATCAGATTAGCAAAAAATTACATACAAATGTGAATGTTCAATGATAGGAAATTGGTTAAATGGCTATGGCACACCCACGTAGTAGATCACTAGGCTGTCACTAAGTATAACGCAAATGAAGAATATGTAATAATGGGAAATGATCAGCCTATGTTGTTAGATTTTGAAAAACAAGCCATAAAACAGATGGGTTTTATTACTAGTTTGCTGTCCGTTTCATGGAGTCCTGGTGGCACAGTGGTTAAGAGCTCAGCTGCTAACCAAAAGGTCAGTAGTTCGGATCCACCAGCCACTCCTTAAAAACCCTGTGAGGCAGTTCTACTCTGTCACATAGGGTCACTATGAATCGGAATCGACTCGACGGCATCAAGTTTGGTTTTTTTTGGTCCGCTTCATAGAGTTCTAGCATTTTAAGGACATGTTTTGGGAACCATGGAGGAGACAGAACCGACCACAACCAGAGGAGCTCTTTCATCTGTTAAATATTGGGTCACTGTGTTAAGAGTTTTACTTTTTAAAGGGTTGTGCTACTAAGAAACACTTGTAAACCACTGGGATAAATGACTTTTTAAAAAAAATCTTTACAGTGTACATACACACGCATCTACAGATACATATACACATATAATCAAGCCTAAAGTGGGATATACCAATGTTAGTATGTCAGAAATGTTTGCTTATATTTATTCTCTCAATTATCTGCAATGGAACATATTGACTTTATTAATATGGGAAAAGCCAACAGAAGTTATTTCCTTTAATATTAATAAAAAATTGACACATTTTTAAAATTACATGCAAAAATCACCATAAACAAAGTAAAAAGACAACTGATTATTTAAGGGGAAATACCTGCAGTATATTTTCACAGATAAGGGGCTAACATTACTAATTAAAAAAAAAAACCCTTAAAATTTGAGGAATAAAGGCCCAAAAGCCTGATAGAAAGGTGGGAAAAAGGAGCAGACAACAGCTTCCCTGCTTCCTAATCACACAGTCTCTGGTCTCTATACCTCCTGGGCTCTGTCATGTCCTACAGGCTGCCCTGCGTGTGCACAGCTCCCTCCATCAGGAGGCTGGGCAGGCCTCCAGAGATGGCTTACCTGGCACACGTGCCTGAAGAGCTGCAGGGCCCGCTGGTCCAGCTCTCCCTTGCACAGCACATGGGAGCGCAGATAGAGGAGGGCGTTCATCATCAGCTGCTCCCGGGTCGGGCAGGGCCTCTGGCCCTTGCCTTCCAGGTCCTTTCCACCAGAACGCTTGAGGGTCAGCTTCCCCAGGCCTCGCAGCACCTCCTCTGACTTCACAGAGCACAAAGCATCTGCATGAGCATAGTAGGTGGGGAAGGTGGGGCCCACGGACGGGAAAGCCAGCAGGGATGTGGCCAGCGCACCCAGCCTGTCCGCACAGACCACGCTGCTGTGGAGCGAGGCGTGGACCTCTGATGCCACCAGTCTCATGCCGTGCTGCATCTGCAGGATGGACGCCTGCAGTGGGGCCACAGCGTCTGGATACAGGGCATACTCCTCTACCAGCCGCTTCCGGAACTGGTGGTGTGACTGCTGCCAAGAAGCCTCCTCCTTCAGCAGGCTCTGGGCCACATGGACAGACCGAGGCCTGTCCACGCGGACAGCCTGGAGGAGTCGCGAGAGCAGTTCCTGAACAGCTGAGGCCTTTGCGATGCTGGTAACGTAGTGGTGGATCTCCTGCACCAAGGACTCGTATGCAGGCAGCTGGGGTCTGAAGGCCTGCTTCTTAGACAGGGTGCAAATCAGATTCTCCAGCTGAGCAATTCTCTGGTGGAGCAACCTGAAGGCAAATTAACACAACACGCAAATTCGATCAGAGGAAGAGCAGCAAATCTAGAATGTGCCTTCAGCTAGGAAGAGTAGAATGAAGACCTATCAGTGGTTGCAGAATAACGTGATGATGATACTGACAATTAAAATGAAAGTGTAAAAATTTACAGAGCATTTGCCACGGGCTACACATATTGCTAAGCACGGTAGCTGCAAATCTCATTGAAGCCTCACCATCACTCATTGAAGTCGGTACTACTATTATCCTCCTCTCACAGATACGGACACCGAGGCTTAAAGGCATTAAGTGGTCTACCCAAGGTCTAAAGTCAAAGAGCCAGAATAGGACTGGAGCCCAGAGCTCCCTATACTATGCTGGAAACAGTATATACTCTACTAAGGAAACAGATCTACAGGCAAGGGTGACACAGAAGTACAGTACACATCACCACACCCAACTTCTTCCATGTTGAGAATAAATTCTGGTTTCAACCATCATGGCCCCACACGGATCCTCACCTTGAATACCCAACCTCCTCTCTCAAAGCAGGTACTTTTACAGTCTATAACCATGGCTTTAGGATCTAATTGCTAATGTAGTTGAAAGATGTATATCATCACCTCTAATACTATTGCAAAGTTAATCAAAAAGTATCTTTTTACAAAGGGGAGTCAATAACCGCAAACACAAATAATGACTCTGCTGTGTTACCTGACATGAGGATGAGAGTAACTGATAATGGCTTCATCTTCCAGGTCTCTTCCTGTTTGTAGCCGGGATGAGAGGTTTCGGGTCTTCCACTCACAATGCAGCTGGTGTAACTAACAAAAAGGGGAGAAACTGGTCTGCTGTGACCTGGCTTTGACCATGCAGATGATGACAATACCCTGAAGGATGGTAGAGCAACAAGATGGAAGGAATCTGGGTTCCTGAAGGAGGACAAGGGCAGGTGGCTCTGCTCCATTAACCTGGACCACTCACCTCAAAGCTGTTATGTGAAAGAAAGAAACTGCTATCTTATCGACAACTCTGAACTTTTGAGTCTCTTCATTATAGCAGCTTAGCCTTTAATGCATGTAATAAAATTTTTCTTCTCTAAAATACAGTATTAGCATATAAGTATCTTAAGGTATGAAAACCTTAATTTCTGAGTTTGGTTGGAAGTTTAAACATCACGGGATACCTTATCTGAATTCTATTTCACTCTTGAATTTTAGATGAACAATAAAAGTTCAAAAACTGAGAGATACTATAACCCTATCTGAAAAAGTTATCTACCAAATCCAAATATCCAAAACTTAGTTCAGATAGCTAGAGTCTGGATAGTGAGGAATACCACTATTTCTCTGGCAATACCTCAGGTATACTACTGATTTGCCCTCCCCCACCGCAGCCTGTAGACAGACACATCAGAACCTTAGGAAGGCCCTTCCCAGAGCCTGAGCCTAGTCACGGGAACGCTGACATAGGAAAACGGAGAGTCCACAGCACAGACTCCTGGGAAGTTACAGGGCAGCTTATGCAAAATCACCCTTTTGGTGCCCTGAGCACCCAAAAGGGAGGCAAGAAGTAGTAAGCAAACCCAGCCAGTCAGGCATGGAGCCCATGCTCCAAACTCTCGCCTCTCCTACCTCTTCCTTGGTGTACTTGAGCTTGTATTCCCTCTTCACTGCAGGGTCGAAGCGTGTCTGGGGAAGCCAAGTCTGAATCTGGAGCAAGCCAAGGAGCACCCAGAGGCTCCCGCGATGGGCTGGCTCAGGCAGGTTCTCCTTACTCTCCCCTTCCCCAAAAAAGTGGCGCAGGGAGGTGAGCAAGAGGCAGAGCAGCTCCTTGGGCAGCACCTCCTGACCAGCCATGTCCCCAAGAGTCTGGCCCACATTCTGGAAGGCCTGGCTGTCCCCAAGCACCAGCTGCTCACAGTTCTGCATGTACTCCTGCCGCCGGGGCTCCGGGAGCAGGTCCGTGAGGCCTGCCAGGTGCCGGAACAGCACCACCCCCTGGAGCTGGGAGTCTGTGCGCCTGTGGGGACAATAAGGAAGCACTAAAGGGCTTGTATTGTATTAAACAGCATTCCTTTTTTACCTCATCATTCTTACAGAAAATGAGACTGCTGACTGCACTGTTAGTACTTAGAGGTGGATTTCTGTTCTCATATAATCTTATATGGTTTTCTAACCCTCACCCCTTGGTCCCAAATGATTAAAATTCTTTGGAAAGAACGACGAACTTGTGGTAGCTCTGTTATGGACTGAAAATCTGCTGCTCCATCAAGAAAACAGCTTTGCCGTCACCCACCAGAACTAGCCACTACAGAAGCAAGTTCTGAGTGAGGTTCCCTGCTGCAAGCTCCAGAGCAAAGACAGGAGCTTTAGGGTGCACTCCTGGGGGGATTGGGATACCTGAACTCTGCTACTGAAGGAACAGCCATGTTGGTCCAAAGCACCGAGCTGACATCCTGCAGTTGCTGGGCTCTCTCAACCCACTCTCCCAAGGTGACGTGTGAGGAGGACAGGCTGGAGAGGCCACTCACATCCCAGGGAGTTGCCCTGCAGCTGCTGGTCAAAACTTCAAAGCAGCACTTGGAGAACAGGGCTCTGCTGAGACTGCCTGGGCCCTGAGGGACAAGACAGGAACCAAGTAACTTTTAGAAATTAACAAGCATTTCAATGAGGAG
This sequence comes from Trichechus manatus latirostris, assembly GCF_000243295.1. NCBI lineage: Eukaryota > Metazoa > Chordata > Mammalia > Sirenia > Trichechidae > Trichechus > Trichechus manatus. The sequence continues at coordinate 3,271,900 of NW_004444147.1, read as the reverse complement.
CACCGGAGGCACCCTGGATGGAGGAAAGAGAATAAAAAAGAAGATTCAAATTGCCAGAAATGGGTAACAATCAGCTATAGACAGGACTGGAAGGGCAGACTGAGGTCAAGTCTTAGTAGGCCCTAAAAGAATGTGAACTCCATTCTCTATGAAATTAGAAGCAATGGGTGCTTTTGTAAATCACAGAAATGCCCTCAATTCTGGGCATTAGGAAGATCATTCTTGCAGTTTACATGTAGGGCACTCTGCAGGAGAGTGAGACTTGGAGGCAGGGAGAAGAGTTTAGAAATAAATGTAACAGCCAGGGATCAAGTTTCCCAAACCTGTGCTCCTTAGACTGCTGACGTGGGACAGAGTAATAGGTTAGGTCCACAACAAAGGGTTAAGTGGTCAGATACATACGATGGGAAACACCATATACTCCATGCAACTCTTGGGGATTCATAAGGTTTATTACTAGAAGTTATTAGAGATGTTCTGCAATGAAGAAATCAACTTTGATCGTGCAATAGAACAGAATAGAGTCAAAAAATAAATCCATATATATTTGTGGGAATCTAGTAAATGATAAAGGTGGCATTTCAACTGAGAGTGGAGAGGATGAATTAGTCAAAAATGATGTTACTGCATTTCTTTCAGATTTATTGTTTGTATAAAAGAAAAAAATTGCATTCTCAACTCAAAAACAAGATATCCAGACGAAACTGGTTTAAATGTAAAACAAAAAGCAAAGATATAAAAGAAAACATGGAAAATGTTTTTTTTAACTCTTGGGTGAGGGAAGACTTTTTAAATTTTTTTTATTTTTTCCTTTTTTTAAAGCATTGCACAAAAGCCAGAAAGTAGGGGAGAAAAAAAAAGTTTAAATATTATAAAATTTGTATGATTTTTAAGAAAACAAACTTGAGCGACAAAAGAAAACTAGAAAAATACTCCAACCATTATGTTAGACAAAAGTTAATAATCACAATATATAAATAGATTTTCAAGTCAATAGCGAAATAATCAACAACCTAGGTAATTTTAAAAAAATGGGCAATGAACATGAGTGGGAAATTCAGAGAAGAAATAAAAAGGATCAATAAACATATGACAAGATGTTCAATCTCAATAATAATCAAAGAAATACAAATTAAAATAAAATTTTAAAAAGTTGTATGACTGGAAATAATTAAAAATGTTGGTCACACATAGTGTGACAAGAATATGGAAAAATAGGTGCTCATACATATTATAAGTGAAAGCGTGATCTGGTCCTAAATCTTCCTGTAGTCACCCAGGACCTCATGACCTCCCTCTTCACAAGTCCTCCCCCACAAAACCACCCCCCCCCCGGCCCAGACATACTGGTAATAGCTATAATTTTTTTCAACTGCACAGACACTTTGACCACAGGTTAAATTCCCATTCTCAGAACTTATCCACAGAAGTACTAAGATAAATGGACAAAGATTTATACAAGGAGAGTCAATGCAGCTATTCTTGTTACAGGAAGGGGAAAAAAAGCAAGCAAATCTCAACACCTACGATGAGAAAGTGATTAAATAAATTATGGTACATTAGTACAATGGAATGACATGTGTAGACTTCCAAGATGGGTTATATGTGAACTAAGAAAGTGATCTTATTTTTTAAATTTGCATACATATTTAATATAAAAATATATGTAAACTGAAGGATATAGAGCAAAGAGTGGTTATTTCTGGTTAAGTCTACATTCTATATGTTTCTTTATGGTTTGAATATTTTACAAGTATATAATACTATTATAATTAGAAAAAAGTAAGTTTTTTAAAGGAAACTTTTAAACTTTAACTTAGAATTTCCCAAATCATTTAAGATGAAATTCCTTTTGCTGAAGGTACGCCTATTAACATCCTACAGGAAATAAAGTATTGTACTTACTCGGTACTTACTCTCTGCTGTATCCTTGGCATAAACGTGTATTGCTTTCCTTGAGAAATTTATAAGTTATTATTTGATTTTCTATGATTACCAAACATTTTTATAATTTTATGCAAACAAACCTTCAATGTGGAGTCCAAAAGGGACTTGGGAGTCTCCCTGTGTTGCACACCAGGCAGAGGGCTCCAAGTCAGCCAGTACTCGGGATTTGTAGTCACAGTACTGCTCCAGAAAGACGTAAATGTGGAATTAAATAGCTCAGACCATAAAGAAATAATTTCTTCAGTAGACACCTAAAGAAATAATAAGGTAAGAGAATATATGAGAAAGATTCCATAAGCCAAGTTATCAGGTCTCTGTCTTATGAGAGCCATCTAAAACTAACCTGGGGTTTAAGGCTAGTAATCCTGTTTTCCCAATTCTCTGCCATCCTGGGTAATCTAAGTCAAGTCACTTAATCTGTATATAATGTTATAAAACTAAGATGACACCTGCTTTTATAAGGTTGCAGGAGAAAATATCAGTAAAATAATTAACACAATTATAACATCAGCAAAATAAATAACCAAATAAAGTATTATTATGAAAAAACCTTAAAGCTGCACTAATGATGAAGTTGTACCAAGGAGTTTATCAGTATTCTCGTTAAATAGTTATTATTAGGGGAGGTTTAAAACACTCTCACAATATATTTTTAAGCAAACAGGAAATAAAAACAAGTATTTTAGCTTCACTTAACTGGAAACCGAACGGAACATTTCTGTGACAGAGTTGTGAAGTACCCATTTAATTATGTGAAAGAACATTCAAAATTCTCTCCTTAAAAGGTCTTTCGGAAAAAAACTAGTTTTCAACATGGGATTTTGAAATTTAATAAAATGGCAGCTAATCAGGTTCTGCCATAAGTCCACCACAGAAAATCTCATTGGCTCATAGTAGAAAGAGCATTTATCTACCCCGCCCCCTTTTTTCTTATTTTGGTTATTACCTGTTGGTGGTGCAGCACAGACCAAAGGTCTCGCATCTGTCGAGGTGCAACTGGTGTGTGCTTAAGACAAAATGCGATGTGATGCCTTATCTCCTCATCTATGTGGGGTTGCTGGTTTTTGCTGGACCTGTTCCAGAGATAAAGAGGGATGGGTAGGGGGTGGGCTATCAATGAACTGCTAGAAAATTGCTATGTATGGAAGATGGAACACACAGAAATTAAAGTACATTTATTTAAAAACAAGCAACTCCACTGGGGGAGAAAACTTCTTGACTTTCAGAGGTAGAGTCAAAATAGGCAAAGAATCTTCAAGAAGTTTTGGCTTTTCAAAATGGCAATTGACTCCTCTCTGCCATAGGTACTGTTCCCCCTCAAGACAAGGTTGTGCTTTGTTTACACATATAGGTTACACCGAATAATCTAACAAGATAATAGGTTCCCCTGAAGACAATAACTGAATGGGTGGCTTACCTTCTCAGACAAGCCTGTGTGATAAAATCAGCCGTCACTTTGTACTGCCAAAGCACAGCCAGGTACTCCATTGCGGGCCACAGTTGAACACTCCTGGTGAGTTGGATTAAGGAGGTAAAGACTGGCTGGGACAGGGAGGCAGCTTCACTGTACTTCTTCTCCGGAAAACCCAGTAAAATTCCTTTGGCTTTCAGGTCTAAACACTGAGCATTCACAAGATTCTTCAATTCGTCTGGACAAAAAGACATACGCTGTATTATAGCATAGTGATCAAGAGATTTCCAACAGCCAGCTAAGTGAGTGTGAACAAATTGCTTAACCTGAGCTTTGGGTTTCTCATCTTTGAAATGGTGATGTTAATACATGCAGGATTCTAATGACTGGATTAAATAATATATGTGAAATTTAGCCCTGTGCCAGGTATCTATTTAATGGTAGTTATAAAAAAAACCAAACCCACTGTCGTTGAGTCGATTCCAACTCATAGCAACTCTATATTATACCAAAAAAAAAAAAACAAAACTAAGGGAAAAACTTCTTGCCTAGAGGGCAGAGGACACCTCAGAGCATTCGTCAGCTGGTCAAACTCGAGAACATTACCTGGGTTGACATCTTCCAGAATATTAGCTCTGAGGACCAATCCCCAGGCCTGCAGGAGACTTTTCTTTAATGTCCACTCAGAAGCAAACACTTGGAGACGCCTAACGTCTTCTTCCCATCCACTCTGCCCGAGGGCAGGCATCCGCTCCCTGACAGCAAGGGCTTTGCTAAGGACTTTCAGTTGTGAAAAACACTCTACCACCAGCTTGTCCTGAAACATTAAAACACAGGAGAGCCTGCTATAGAAATGTGGTAATTTTTAGCAGCCTACATATGCCTGAGAAGAAATTTATTTCTTTAACAGTTGCAGAAAATACAGGGTTTGTTTACTCCTATTGCTCTAGAGAGATTTTACAGTAATAAAGTTAAAACCCTACACGCCCTTTACAGTCTCAGGAATAAGAAAAATGACAACACTTAACAAATCAGTTAATAGTACTCAGATAATATTTAAGAGTAAAGCTGTACAGCAAGGATGCGTCTAACTAAATGTCAGTTCCCAAACTCCAGGAGAACTTCAGAAGAGAAGGTCAAATCTTTGTATTTACTACATGCTTCCAGGTGTACCTTAAAAGGAAAGGGTCGTCCCAGGAACTTCTGTAGCTTCTTTACACCAGTGAAGCCACCAGTAGGGCTCCCCAAGCAATTCTGTATATGTTCGGAGACAGTCTGAACCTCCTTGTAATATCTTTAAAGGAGTAAAAGGGTAGAAGGGAAGTAAGGAAACAGAAGAGTGGTAGGTAGTAAGAGAAGGTGTTTACATTTTGTTTTAATTACATTCAGCAATACATAATAGGAATAAACCAAATAAAGCAAAAGGAACAATTTCAATTCTAAACTGTCTTCTAACATCATTAATACCGCAGATACTGACACTATTACTCAAATATGAGTCTTACTTGTCTTCATGATTCATCAGGAGCCGGGGAATCTGATGGACCAAATGTTTCAAAAGCCAGTGCCAATGAAGGGCAAGCAGGGCCAAGCCTGGGGCATCCACTTTTACTGTGTCAGCCACAGTCCAAAACCGGTCCCGCCACCGCACAGAACCCAAGATCTGAAAACAAAGCAAACCCAAGCTGCTATAAACATTTCCCAGTAAAACACACTCTACACAGTCATCACTTGTTAATCAATATTCAACACACATACATGGAAGGTCTAGCATAAGACTAGGATATGTGTAGGAACATTAAAGCAGGTAGAGAAGTCACAGATCTTTTCTCTGAGTACTTGAAGTACAGTTACTACTTTATATAGCAAATGCAATTTGGGGGTCATATGGTAAGTGCACACAGGAGAAAAGACCTGGCGATCTGCTCTCATAAAGATTATAGCCTAGAAAACCCTATGGGGCGATTCTACTCTGTCCTACAAGGTCGCTATGAGTGAGAATCGACTTCACAGCACCTAACAACAATGGTAAGTGCATATGTAATTTTTAAGAAACTTGCCAACTTGTCTTACAAAGTAATTGCACTATTTTGTATTCCAACCAGCAATGTAGAAGAATTCTAGTTATTCCATATCCTTGTCAATACTTGCCACTGTTAGTCTTTTTAATTTTAGCCACTCTAGTGGATGGTACTTCACTACGGTTTCAATTTGCACTTCCTTGATAACAAATGGTGCTGCAATTTTTTCAAGTTCTTACCGGGCACTCACATATCTTCTGTGAAGCATCTATTCAAATTTCTTGCTCCTTTTTTAACTGGGTTGTTTGTCTTATTAGTCAGTTTATATAATTTATAAGGTTTTTCCCAATGTTTTTATTTTCTTGATGCTATCTATGAAGAAGTATTTATTTTTGATGATGTCTAATTTATCAAATTTTTCTTTGATGAAGTCTTAAGAAATCTTTGCTTATCTTTAGCTTGTGAAGATTTTCTCCTTTGTTTTCTTTTAGACGATTCATAGTTTTAGCTGTGATCCATTTTGAGGTAACTTTGGTATATAACGTGAGGTAGCGGTAAAGGCTCATTTTTACTTTAAATGGACATCTAGTTGTCCAAGTGCCATTTGTTAAATAGGCTATTTTTCCCTATTAAGTTACCTCTGCATATTTGGCAAAAATCAGTTGACCATATATGTGAGGGTCTATTCCTGAACTCTCTTTTTTGTTTCATTGGTCTGTATGTCTATCCTTATGACAATACCACACTGTCTTGATTGCTCTTCCTGTAATGTATTTTTATAGCAAAGTAGTTTCTACATTAGTGGTTCCCTTCTGGGGTTTCATGAGATCAAAGCTATTTTCATAATATTATGATATGATTTTGCCTTTTTCAACTGTGTTGACATTTGCACTGATGGTACAAACAAAAGAAGGACTGACAAACTGTGATTATTTGGTAGACATTATATTGAAAATGACTGAAGTGAATCTGTTTCTTTAATAAAAACAACAGAATATTTGTTGCTAATAAAATACAAGCTTTCAAGCAAATACTACTCTATTGGAGCTTGACAACTTCCTAGTACTTAAAGAGTTTTCTGGTGGTTTATGTAATTTTACCCGAGTGTGACTTTTTTAATATTTAACAATGAAATGTGTCAACATCTGGAAGATTTAATAACTCAGTGAACAATATTTTCCAAATTACTAATGCATGCTTTACAAACACATGCAAGGGTAAAAGTCTACCAAAATGCAAACTAGACCAATGGGTTTTAATGCATGACAAGTCAGTGATATTTTTTTCATATTTCACATTACAAGTAACAAGAGGAATATTCACAATTATATGAAATGGCTATTAACATATTCTTCCTTTTCCAAACCTTGTAACTATGTAAGGCCAGGTTTTCTTCATAAACTTCAACTCAAACAACATATTGCAAGAGACAGAATACAGAATAGGCTTTCTTCTGTTAAGTCAGACATTAAAGAGATCTTAAAAAAATGACTGAAGAGTGCCACTTTTTTCACCAATTTTTGTTTTGAAAACCAGTTATTTTTTATTAAAAATTTTTTCATATTAACATGAAATGGGTTTGTGATAGTATTTTTAAAAATATAACCACATTAAAAAGACCTCTTTGGAGTCTTTGATGTTTTTAAGAGTGAAAGGAATCATATGAACAAAAAGTTTACTCTAGCTTACTGAATAATTTAATTCAAAATTTAATTCATATGTGACAATGATTTCTAAGAAGACTTAAGTAAACTAAAGTATAATTGTTAAAATGCAAATGTCCACCAAGAAGTGAATGGACAAATTGTGGCATATACATCTAATATAATAAAAAGGAATAAACTATTGATACATGAAACAATATGGATGAATCTCAAAATAACTGTGCTGAAGTAAAAGATGCCAGACAAAAAAAGAATATATATTGAATGACTCTGTTTATATAAAATGTTAGAAAATGCAAACTAATGAATAGGAACAGAAGCTAGGTCAATGGCTGCCTGGTTGTGGTGTAGGGGTAGGGAAGAAGGAAGGACTATAAAGGGTTGAGGAAACTTCTGGGGGTGATGGATGTGTTCACTATGTGAAACAAATGATTTCACAGGTATGTATCTACGTGTGTGTGTGTATGTGCATATATATGTCAAAACTTGTAAAACTGTACACTTTAAATATACGCAGTTTATTATATGTCAATTATACCTCAATAAAGCATTAAAATATATGTGTGTTTAAAATTATTAAGAATAGTTATGTATCTCAAATAATACTGGACATATAATAACAACACTGAACTTAGTCTTGTCCCTAAGGATCTTTGTGCCAAAACAAATGTTCTAGTTGTAGATTAAAAGCAAGCAAGTTTCCTCACCTCATTGACACTGGCATCTGACACCATTCCCTGGGATGACTGTACCCAGAGCAGGATTAATGCATCACAAAGTTCAAAAAAAGCAGCAAGATTGACCACAATTTCATGGGGCAGGCTCTGATAGCTCTCTGGATCTTAGGGTTGACATAAATAAAATAAAAACATTCCATCAGATTTAATTAATCTCTGAGCAATTTCTAAATAAACTGAAATAATGTTATCCTCAGTACAGAGGTCAATTCCTATTTTGTTGTCTGAGATAACAAAATTGAAAGTCAATTCTTTGCCAATTATTAAACTTTGTAGATGAGGCAAGTATATCTATGGATGTTCGTACTGTCTTAATGAAAAATGCAAATTACAGCAATAATACGTATTTTATACAAGTATTTGTTTAAATACAAAGCGAAAACTAAGTGCATATATATGTTTGGATGAATAGATAACACAGACAAACAAGATATGAGAAGATATAAACAAAACTACTATTAACAGTAGCTGTTGTCAAAGTCGGACTTTTTCCATTTTTCTAATTCTACATAGCTTGAAATTTTTATATCAAGCACAATTATCCTTTTTAATTTAAAAAAACAAAGAAGGGAAGGGGAAAGAACCTAAGACCGAATGCCTATGAATGTGTACTTTATGAGCCAACAAACCTAGGTTTCAAGTTCTGGCTCTGAAACTTGCTAGAGACATGACCTTGAGCATCTCTGTTCCTCCCTTTCCACATTCGTGACATGGGGGCAATTATTTCCCACCTCATAGGGTTGCTATAAAATGTAAATGACATCCAAGAATTAGAGAAGGAACCAGACGATAGGACTAGTTGTCTCCATGAACCATGGCCTCTTCTACACCTTGAGATAAGAACTACATGGTACCCAGCTACCACTACAGAACATTCTGATCAGGGTCACAAAAGATGGATCCTGGTAGAAAGGGAGAAAAATGTGGAACAGAACTTTAAATTCTCAAAGAATTCAGACTTATTGGGCACACTGAGACTGGAGGAATCCCTGACACTACTGCTTTGAGATACTCTTTAAACCTTGAACTGAAAAGTATCCATTGAAGTCACCTTCTAACTAAATAGCAGATTAACTTAAAAAGTAAAGAATGTCACCCTTGAGTACTGGCTCTTTTAAAAAACTATCTATATGAGACCAAATGCACAAGTTACTCTAAAGCATAGATGAGAAGATTGAGGGGCAGTGAGACTAAGTTAAGGGGATGGGAACAACTACAACAGAAATAATGAGAATGTTGATACAATGTGAAGAATGTAACCAATGACACTGAACATTATGTGCAGAAATTGTTGAATGGGAACCTATCTGCTATGTATACTTTCACAAAATACACAATAAAATATTTTTTTAATCTAAGATGCATCAATTGGTTCCAACCTACCTGGAAAAAAGAAGAATGAAAAACACCAAAGACACAAGGAAAATATTAGCCCAAGAGACAGAAAGGGCCACATAAACCAGAGACTCCATCAGCCTGAGACCAGAAGAACTAGATGGTGCCCGGCTACCACCAATGACTGCCCTGACAGGGAACACAGAATAGAGTCCCTGACGGTGCAGAAGAAAAGTGAGATGCGGAACTCAAATTCACATAAAAAGACCACACTTAAATGGTCTGACTGAGACTGGAGGAACCCAAGGAGACACGGCCCCCGCACTCTCTGTTAATCTAGAACGGAAATCATTCCTGAAGCCAACTCTTCACACAAAGATTCGACTGGACTATGGGACATAAAATGATACTCGTGAAGAGTGTGCTTCTTAGCTCAAGTAGATACTTGAAACTAAATGGGCAGCTCCTGTCCAGAGGCGAGATGAGAAGGCAGAAAGGGACAGGAGCTGGTTGACTGAACATGGGAAATCTGGGGTGGAAAGGAGGAATGCGCGATCACATCATAGGGATAGCAACTAGGGTCACATAACAACGTGTGTATAAATTTTTGCATGAGAAACTAACTTAAGCTGTAAATTTTCACATAAAGCACAATAAAATAAATAAATAATACATATTTTTTTAAAAAGGTAAATGAGATCAAGGACATGTAAAGCATTAAGTTCAGCAGCTGGCAGAGAGTACAAAAACCAAACCCGTGGCCGTCGAGTTGATTCTGACTCATAGTGACCCTACAGGACAGAGTAGAACTGCCCCATAGGGTTTCCAAGGAGTGGCTGATGGATCCGAACTGCCAACCTTTTGGTTAGCAGCCGAGCTCTTAACCACTGCACCACCAGGGCTCTAGCAGACAGTAAGTGCCCAGAAAATGTCAGCCATTACTACTGAGTAAGGGGGCATGTTTAAAATCAGGCCAAGAAATTACAACGGGATCAGTAAAAGCGCAGCAGCTGTGAATATGCCTCTCAACTTCAGCAAATTATGCGATCAGATGTTCAATTGAAGAATACAAGAGGTAAATGATCTTACCTTTATGGAATTCAAAGGACATTCTCAAAACACTGTTTCTTAACTTTTTGCCACCAACAGAAACCAAATTTGCTTCAGTAAAAATCCGTTTCTCCCGGTCAAGATATATGACTGTCCTAGAATAAGATAAATCAATGTCTAACAAACAGTTACCAGCTAATAACACTTTTCAATCATATCCTCTACCTGCTGAATCCTGGGAACCCTTGGAACATCAGCCAATCCTCCCCTGCCTCTGCAACTTCTGGACCAGAGAGATGGAGATGAAAGTGATGACAACTAGGGTGGGGGAAGGAGGACACACGGCTAGAGAAAGTTGGTCTGGGGGACTGCCAGGCCTTGCTGTTGCTCTGCCATGAGCTGAAAAACTCTTAACATTGGCCATTATGAAATTGATCTGTGGGGGTGGAAGTTAACTGGTGGCAAGAAAGGGGAGTTATTGGGAGAGAGCTCAAGGGGGCCTCTGGGGTGCTAGCACACACCACCTGGGTGTGTTCACTCTGCAAAAATTCATCAAACCCATATACTCGTTATTGGTGCACTTGTCTGTATGTATGTTATACTTCAATTACAAAGTTATTTTTAAAAATGTGTTTCACTGATGGCCAATTAAAAAATACTACTGGTCATTACAGTAAAGACTGAGGAAAGACTGGCCTTAAATGATAATTGTGTAAATTTTTATGTGAGTGCATATGTAAGTATGCAGGTGCTACGTCTGTCTCCAACATTTGAGGATGGAAAATAATATGGACAGACAGATGGCTGAGGAAAGGACATGCAAGAAGTAGGTCAAAGTGGGAGAAGTTGCTGGGAGTCACAAACAGAAAACAGTGGTATATATGACTATCTTCTGATAAAGGCTTAACATCAAATAATAAATCCCACCATTAATGCTACAATAGTTTATCTATTACAGCACCCTATTAAAATACTAAGAACCTGCAACATTTGCAGGCTTTTTCACATCACAATCAGAATTATATCACTGAATGCAGAGTATGAAGGGAAAAGTAGTGATGAAGACAATCATACCTAATGCCTTGCCACTTCTCAGGTTCACAACCCATTGCCATTGAGTCGACTCCGACTCATAGCGACCCTATAGGACAGGGTAGAACTGTCCCATAAGGTTTCCAGGGAGCAGCTAGTGGATTCAAACTGCCAGCCTTTTGGTTAGCAGCTGAGGTCTTAACTACTGTGCCACCAGGGCTCCCAGGTTCATACACATAAGCTATATTTGACAGTGTCTTAGAAAAGGCATAACCTGAGAACCCGTAGTGAGGCAAGCCATACTCAGAGCAGCAGACTTCACCTACTTGTTTGCAACAGATTCTAGAAGGGTAAAGAGCTGCTCAGACTGGTCCGTTTGTGGGTCGAAGTCCATGGAATTTCTAATGATGTCCAAAGCCTGAATATTCCATCGGGGGTCCAAAGGGACCACAAATTCATCTAGTTGAAGGAAAAAAAAAAGGAATTTTGTAGTAAAACTCCTTTCCTGGCAAGTTTCAGCTGAATGTTTTCATTATTTTACTTTGATCACATGAGTCCTGATGGGGATGAGGCAGAACAGGAAAATAATGTTACTAGATACTAGGACGTTACTAGATACTAGAAAAGGGTTCAACAGCTTTTACCTATTTCCTTTTCAAATGCAAAATATTTACTAGTCCTGAAAATGCATTCCATTACAGGTTATAAAGGTAACCCCTGCTAGAACATAAACATTCCAATCAAGGCATTCATCTGCTCAGGTCCCACTACTAGTCTGAAAAGAATCCATCAGTTCAATTGCCCAGTCTATCACTACTAACCACAAAAAAAACTAACTGCCATGGCAGAAAATGAATGAGTACAGCTCCTTTATTATCTGCTTACAGTAAGATAAACAACACAAGATTAGTTGGCTCAAAAGCCATTTCTTTACAGTCACATGGCCCCTGCTGCAGCCTCGTACTCCTTTGGCTAAGACATGGAACCTCTTGTAAAGACGAAGTGAGAAGGCTCTAACCCTCTCCAAAGATCGTGAAGACCCAAGGGAGGGAAGCAAAATTAAAACAATGGTATCATTAATCTGAAGTTGGCTGGGCAGGATGGTACACTGGTCCACTTCAGTTTTAAAAAGCATCCACCACAGAGTACAAGGGCCCACTGTGGACAACAAGGTATGTAAAGGAGGGAGCCCATGTTCTAAAGTCCAGTAAGAAAGACACACCTACACAACTGGAAAAGAAGGTGAAGTAGAGCTAATGTGTTCAAACAGTGGACAAAGAAATATCTGCTGAAAAGGGAACCTGCTACTGTCTCTAGAACTGTGCTCCCAAAGACCATAATCCTTCCATAGCTGGAAATCCTTAATTTAGTTCAGCCACAACCTGGCTACCACGGTACTTTCCTCTACGTTTGATCTCTTCCCAACCATTCACCGCATTACCTTCAGTGTACATAAGGTAATCCGTTTAGCAGCAAAGGCATCATGCATAGATTTTTTTGTCCCTATTTTCCTTAGCAATGCTATGTTCAATCAAATCTATATTATTCTGTTCTAGTAAATAAGTTTGTTCTATTAGTCCTTATCAAAAAAAAAAAAAGAAATCCTGAATACCTCACTTGATTATACAGCTAGGATGTCCACTGTGGATTTTAAAACTTTGTTGTTAAGGCTTTATAACTTTGATCATTAAGGTTTTATATTTTCTGAAGAAATTGATCCTATATATTTTTCCCTTCAGGTCAAATATCTCATGGTTCAAAACTCTTCCTGGTAACAGTACTAATAAATCACACAGTGTTATAAGCGGAAAGGATGTCAGAGAAATAAGAGTTTAGTTTCCCCATTTTTCAAATGTGGGCATGAGTCATTTTGTGGCAAAGTTGGGACCAGAGCCAGTCTTCCAGCTCCCATGTTCTTTCCACTACATGTGTATCAACAGCCTCTTTCAAAAGCTGGAAGATAAACAAATAATTACAAACAAGCAGAATCTGCATCTCTATATTTGAGCCTTCTTGCAAACACTATTTGTTATGATGGGAGCTCGGAGAGGTCTTTTTTCCCATATAACTCAATGGACACACATCCAGAACAGCGCTAAGAGTTAGAAATCAAAAGAAGGTACAGTACCTGTTATATTTGGTTGCAGTATTTTGATGACATTACTGACCCCAGCTGAGAGAGAATTTGAGTAAAAGTTCCTAAGAGATGCAGCACTGGCTTCCAAATGAATCTGTATAGACTCTGTGGAAGAAGGAGAAGCAAAGGTCAGTACCTAAAACAACTGCACTTTCCGCAATGATGAAAACGTTCTATAGCTGTGCTGTCAGACATAATAGCCACTAGCCACATGTTATTACTGAGCACCTGAAATGTGGCTAGTGCAACTGAGGGACTGACTTTTAGATTTTATTTTTCATTAATTCATGTTGAAATTTCAGTAACCTGGCTACTGTACCGGACAGTGCAGATAAGAATATGCACACAAACGTTCTTTATCTGAGCAGATAACCACATGTGCCACTCAATAACATGCCTTCACTAAGTTCTCATGGAATAGAAAGGCTCATGTAAACTCTATTACTGTCGTCAGCAATTTCTACCAGTACATATCATGTCTTGTACTTCTACAGCCCAGGTAATATTGCTATTATTGTTTCCTGTCTTAGAAAGAAAAAACACAAAGAAACAAAGAGAGACAACTTGGAGCACTGGAGCTGAAATAAGATTAGAATCTTAAGCACTTTTAATGGAAATGAATTTACCAAAAGCAACATTTTACCCAGATAAAACGGCTGTGCAGCAATATTTCAACAAAAAAAGCAGGATATTCAAAAAATATAAAGTAACGTTAATATAGTACATTTTCCTTTTGAATTTGATAGAAATATGGACAGATTCTAAAATGGGGAAAAAAGTTTTTCTTGTGATACATTTCTAAGGGCAGACTTGTTTCTTAGTTTTTTTAACAAAGTTCTTGCTAGGAGATCTCCCAGATGTCATTTTAACAGTGCAGTCACAGAACGGCGCAGCTGCTGAAGCATTAACACAGGATAAGGGAACATAAATGACCTCTTTATACAAATTAAGCTTTTCTACTCACCAAGCCCCTGTGGTATATTCTTGGCTAAATGATAAAGCCATTTAACTCTGAGCATCCAATCCTGATTGGTTGCTCTTTCTATGAGCAATCTAACAGCCGTAGCCAGAACATCCAGTTCATCAATCCAACATGTATTCACTTCGACTGCACTGAATTTCAGGTTCTCAGGATTGGAGGACTGCATAATTTTCTCTAAGTCTTGCAAGGTAAGAGGCTGACTCCTGAATTCATTGAAATGAGCAAAGTTAGTGCTAGAATAACTTTTTATTTCACGTTTCAAAGAACTGAGAAAATTATTTTTACAAATATTGGATCACAGAGGTAATGGGGGAAAAATGAGTCCCCCATTAATGACAATTAAAACATATACCTAATACATGGGGAGCAACACTGAATAGTAAAACTGGGGCAGCTGGATTTAATAGTAGACCACATAATATTCTGGATGAATATGTTGGGTCATGGCCATTATCAGCAAAGACAAAAACCAGTCAAGGTGCCAGAGAGACACATAAGCTCAAGTTTCCACTGACCTTACCCAGCTGCTGGTTTTCATGCTCATCCTATTGAGGCAATATGCTAAGATCTGTCCATCACTTCGGACTACAGAGAGGTGAGAGTCTTCAGTAGCAAAGAGAGCAGAGGGCAGAGAATCTGGCCACAGTCCCAGGGCAAGAATGGAGTTACTCCAGGTTTCATGTGCTTGCAGAGAAGAAATATGTTTCTCCAGTAATGCCTGTACAAGCTGGTAGGCGACAAAAACACACACCAAAATATAAGTGCCATTATTACCAGAAAACTATCAGAGCAATAGTAGTTTTCTAGGTCCTATGTGACCATCTCACAATAACCCTCATATAGATTCTTCAGTGTACAATACCAGAGTTAAATTTTACTTTTTCTGGTGACTGAGGGGTTTCACAGAAGAAATATTTACATTTAAGCTATTTTCTAAGAAAGTAACTGGATACCAGATGTCTATTAGCAAACTGCAGTGGTCAATTCTCTTACAGCACTAAAGTTGCCACCTAGAAAAAGAATTTCCTTCTAGTCAATAATGTAGCACATTATTACTTAGGTAGCTACTGTAAACACTTCACAGTACCTTCCGGTGTGCTGGTGAATGCTGGGAACGGACGTACACTTCCCGGCATGCTTCAGAGAAGGCTTTATCCAAACTCAGCCCTCGCTGCAGATACTGGACAATGAGTATGGCTGTCTGAATCAGAGCTGACACAGAAGACGTTGGAGAACCTATAAAGAAAAAACATTGTACCCCTGAAACTATTGCCCTGAGATAATCTTTAAACCTTAACCCAAAAATAGGCCCTGAAGTCTTCTTAAAACCAAACAATTGTTTAGCTTAACTAGTGTTAAAAAAAAAAAAGGTCTGCCTTGAGTGTTATGCTCGTTTAAGAACTATCTACATGGGATCAAAGTGACAACAGCAACTCAAAAGATTAGACAGGAACCTTAGGAACAGTGAGCTTATGTTAATGGGGGAGGAACAACTCAGAAAAGGAGGGTGAGAATGGTTGCACAACTCAAAGAATATAATCAATGTCACTGAATGGTACATGTAGAAACCATTGACCTGGTGTATGTTTTGCTGTGTATATTCTCAAGAAAATAAATTTTAAAAAAAAATTGCCATCTATGAACAATTAGATTCTGCAAAATCCCCAATGAAATGGCTAAATTCCACCTTTAGATCAAACCTTCTTCAACTCAACCCCACCCAGATTATGGTTTTAGAACATCTAAGTGGACTCTAGGGTCTTCCTAGGGCACAACGGACTTGTGGAAACATTCATATTACTTCCCTCTCATTTTCCCTGTCTGTGTCTGTCTGTCTGCAGGATATTGTGCAGAAGTGACCAGATGACTCAAATCTAATACTGAAGACCTGAAGGTGACAAAGTGAGCATGACTTCATAAAGGACCATGGATTTGAAATCCAACAGACCTACTTTTAAACTCCAATGTTATTAATTGTTGCCTTTGACCAGTAGCTCAATCTCTCTAAGCCTTATCTATAAAATGGAAATATATGCTTTGCAGAACCGATGCGAGAATAATCAACCAGCATTGTACCTAACACATAGTACTTATTCAAAAAACAGCACTTTAATATTATTATTGCTCTTTCTTGTATTTTTCAACATTTCAATCACACCTGTCTGTTTCCAACAACTCAGAGTTTTCTCTTTATTCCACCTTCAGAAGGCTCAATGATGGCCCTGAAGATATTGAGGGGCAAACTTCATGAATCTCATGCCTACAGCAGTGTTCTTCAAGGCATGGGACTCTGATGCAGGTATCAGAATTACCTGGGGAGCTTCTTTAAAATGCTTATTCTCATGCCTCACCCAGACCTGTTGAACCCAATCTCACTGAGGGAGGAGGGATGGCTGGACATCTACATTTTCAACAGGTTTTCCTAGAAATTTCCATTCTGTGTACACTAAATGTAAGAACTCCTGGATCAGCAGTCAAATGGAATAACATATTTCTATTGTTGCTGTTAGGTACCATCGATTCAGTTCCAACTCATAGCAACCCTATATACAACAAAATGAAACACTGCCCAGTCCTGTGTCGTCCTCATAATCACTGCTTTGTTTGAGCCCAATTGTTGCAGCCACTGTGTCAATCCACCTCACTGAGGGTCTTCCTCTTTATCGCTGACCCTCTGCTTTACCAAGCTTGATGACCTTCTCCAGGGACTGGTCCCTGCTGATTAACATGTCCAAAGTATGCGAGATGATGTCTTGCCATCCTTGCTTCTAAAAGCATTCTGGCTGTACTTCTTCCAACACAGATTTGTTCATTCTTCTGGCAGTCCCTGGTATATTCAATATTCTATGCCAACACCATAATTCAAAGCTGTCAATTCTTCTTTGGTCTTCCTTATTTATTGTCCAGCTTTCGCACGCATACGAGGTGACTCAAAATACCATGGCTTGGGTCAAGCGCACCTTAGTCCTTAAGGCAACATCTTTGCTTTTTAACATTTGAAAGAGGTCTTTTGTAGCAATTTGCCCAATGCAATACATCATTTGATTTCCTGACTGATGCTTCCGTGGACGTCGACTGTCGATCCAAATAAAATGAAATCCATGACAACTTCAATATTTCCTCCACTTATCATGACGTTGCTTACTGGCCCACTTGTGGGATCTTTGTTTTATTTATGTTGAGGTGTAATCCGTACTGAAGGCTATAATGCTTCAAGTCCTCTTCACTTTCAGCAAGGAAGGTTATGTCATCTGCATATCACAGGTTGTTAATGAGTCTTCCTCCAATCCTGATGCCCTGTTCTTCACATATAGTCCAGCTTCTTGGATCATTTGCTCAGTATACAGACTGAGTAAGTATGGCGAAAGGATACAACTCTGACACACACCTTTCCTGATTTTAAATTATGTAGTATCCCCTTGTTCTGTTCAAACGACTACCTCTTGATCTATGTACAGGTTCCGGACAAGCACAATTAAGCTTTCTGGAATTCCCATTCTTCACAGTGTTATCACATAAACTTCTATAGGACTGAAACTCTGCAAAGGCCCAGAAGTCAAGCTCCTCACCTACAACAGTTCCTCGAGTCTCTGTGTGTAGAGCCAAGAGGGTGTCACACACACTATCCCCCACCAACCCAAGGCTGTGCAGCAGAACTTTCAAATCCAGGTCATCTGCAGTGCTCCCATCCCCTTCTCCTGAAATGTAGATTTCTAGCCCACGATTCCTCATAGCTCGGGATATTTCTCCATGAAGAGGATCCATTGAGAGAAAAAGCCTAGTAACATAGCAAAGAGAAAAAAAAATTAAAATCCCAGTGCGACCAATGGTGCTGTTCAGGAACAACAGGTAAAGACAAATCTTATGGGGCTCATCTTCAGGGAGTTTAATCAAAGGAGACACCACTAACTCAAACTTGGCTACCTTTATCTGTATGCTATCTTCCATTTCCAAAGTGCAGCATTATGACAAATCAGTTTCTTTAATCCTGTTTCCCTAAGGAACTATATATATCGTATATTAATTGTACTTTTAGTGTTACCTGAGAATTTAAAAAATCCTACTCTCAGATATTCCTCAAATAAAGCAGTGCTAATTCATCATTTTAATCCACCTACAAAGAGCAAAAAAGAGAGCAATGTATTGTTCTAAACAATTAACTTGGAATATTCATCTCCACCTGGCCATCTGACATCTCACACTTATGTCCAAAATAGAACTGCTGACTCACTGCTGACCACAACTGCTTCTCTGCTGGTCTTTCTTTTCTCACTGAATGGTACCCGCATTCACCCAATTACTCAAACCAAAAACTTAGGTGTCATCCTTGCTCCCTCTTTTTCTCATTCTACAAATTCACTGGCAAGTCCCACCCTTGTGACTACTCTAGCTATAGTTTTCATTACGACTGACCTTATAGTTACTTTCAGTTCCTGCAAAATGCTTGTACCTGATCCATTTGCTTCCATCCTTCACCACCACCCCAGGTTTATAGGCCACAAAACTTCTAGAGGAGAGCTGTTCAAGTAAACTTTCTGCAGTGGTAGAAATGTTCTACAGCTGCAGTCACCAATCCTGGAGCCATGAACTACATGAAATGTGAACTTGAGCACTTGAATGTGGCTAGTGCAACTAAGAAACTAAAATTGTAAATAAATTTAAACGTGAACAGCCATATCTAAATGGCAAGTGGCTATTGCATGGACAGTGCAGTTCCAGACTAATTTTTAAAACCACACATCAGCTCACATCACTCCCTTGATCAAAATCTTTCCATGACTTCCCCTCACTCTCAGAATAATATGATCTCCTCTGAAGGGCCAACCCTGCTTTACAATCTGAAAATAGCCTCCCCCAATTACTTTCTATCTCAACCTGTTAGAGACTGTTTCCACAAAACTTACATTCTCATATCATCTTGTTCACAAATTTGTTTCTCATCTACTCCCCTCTCTAAAGTGTAAAAGACCCCATGGAGCCAGGGACCTAGCCTCCCTTGTTTACACGTGTGCCCCAGACCCTAGCAGTGCCTGGCAAATAGCAGATCCTGAATAATTTATTAACTAAATCAACGAATGAGTGAGCATGTTCATGACCTGTTGCATGAATATAATATGTAGGGAGGTCCTGCTGAATGCCACACCTCAACTATTGAAGCTGTCAGATTCTTAGAAGGAAATTAAGAGGCATAAATACCTGAAATTGGGATTTGGTGTTATCGTGGGAGTGGCTCCATCTATCATTCCTCTCTCACTAACAGTGAGGACACCTCCAGGTTCGAGCAAAGCATTCAAACGATCTAGCACTGATGGGCTGCAAGACCGAGTTGAAATGTGAACAGGCTAGCCTGCTCCATTGACCCTGCTCTCCTTGCACGGGCCTCCCACTGCTCCTGACCCACGCCTCCTTTCAGTACGAGTCACCCTCCCATATGAAACCGTGATCTCTTTCCCAAGTAGGTTCCTCCTTTAATCCTGTCACTCCCAAGGCATACAGCCCAGAGTTTCATACACAGTAAATACATAAAATATTTGTTGAATAAATAAAGAAAATGATAGAAGGTTCCTGGAACTATTTCCCTCTCTCCTTTTTCCCCTCCCTCACATCTAAACATTATTAAATCTATTTAAAGGTAAATGGATTTCGATTTGAAACATTCATAAAAAGGCTACAGGAAGAGAGGGTCATCATCTGACACGCAGTAGCTTCCCTTATGTTAACTGTATATGTTCTGTGCCCTTTTCCTTTCTTTAGGATGAAAAGTGATACATGGATGAATTGCTGTCATCACTGATACACATTTACTAAAACACCTGACCTGTGTCAGATCATCCCTTTCAAAAGTTTCCAGTAAAGAGCGGCCCCCTTAATGAAAGGAAGATTCCAGACTGACAAGACAGATACTAACATAAAAAGTTCTAACTCAAAGGCTGTTGCTTGGAAAAACAATCCAATTTCACTAGCCTTCAGTTCAGCTCTGGGAGAAGCTGCAGAATATAACTGAGGGTATGTTTCTAGTTAAGAAAAACAGTGGATTAAAAATACCAGAATTTCCACCTGGGTTTCTACGTTGACCTGCATATCTCATATCTCAGTTTGGTATACTTAAGATTGTGTATAAGGTTCTTACTTGCAGAAGTTAACATTGTCCATCAGAAGCCAGTCTCCAGACTTCAGGGCCTGAACCAACATGCTGTCAACCCATTCAAACGTTCCATGGCTGTGACCGCTGACTGACTGCATGAGCTTTAACCCAAAGCTCCGGAACTCCTCCACAAGTTTGGCAAACTCTGAAATGTTACAGGCAAGAAACACCATCCACAGCACTTAATCAGAAACCAAAGCAATCAAAAAAATGAAAGTTTATTAAAGGAAAGCTAGAAACTTCTGGCCTATTTTTGTTTTTAAGTTTCTTATAAAATAAATAAAGGAGTTTTGGTTTTGTTTAGATATTAGAATATTATGTTTTGGGGCAGAAAATACTTCTTAATGGTTTCCTGAATTAATACCTAGTTCACTCTGGGGTGATGGAGAAGGTAAACAACTTTCCTGGGTTTCAGTTCCTCAAGTGGCAGGAGGAGGAGGTTTCCACCTACTTCTGCATTTGCATTATAAAACTTCTCTAAGTTGGTACCATGCAATCGATGCTGTTAAGCTGGGCTTCTGTTATAATGAAGATATGTGATTACAGTAACAACTGGTGCTATATAAACTATAAAGCATTATTTGCCTAGTGCTTTATAGTTTATATAGCCCGTCCCTGGAAATTTTTCAATTGATCTTTTTTGTTGGAAATTGTTTTACGAACTTTTTTCATATCACAAAGTAATACATGGACTCCTCCTTCTAGCTATGAGGGAATGACAAGGTTCAGGCTTCACGTCCCACTGTTAGCAATTAGAAAACGGGGCAAATATACGAAACAATGCTTTCAGACACTGAACAACAGGCCGTGGTCCCTGAAGGACGAGAAACAAAGAAGGTGAAGTCAGGTGATGGCCCTTCATTTCTGGAGTTAATTCCTAGACTCCAGAGCAGGGAGGGGGAACCCAAAGATTCCAAAGGTCTCACTGAGTTCAGGAAACAGACTGCAGTCCAGTGGGGCTGAGGCAGCTGCAGTGAGGGGCAGAGTACTGGAGAGGAGGCAGCTACTCAGAGAAAGAGCTCCAGAAATCTGGATCAGAGTCCCCGGAGTCTTTGGCTAAATAACAATCTGCATACTCACATAAAGGGTGAAATGCCATAAGAATGAGCAAAAAAAAAAACTTCTAAGGAAGAACAATTCCTGGAGCTTACACAGGGCTGGGACTCATCCAGTTTCCACCAGCAAGAGTAAAGAGAGCAAGCTTTGGAAGTAAAGGATGATCATCATTGTGACAGACTCAACCTAAGGGCCTTTACCGATAACCCCCCCTCAGGGGCATGCTCCTCCCCCCCTGCAAATTTACACTGTAATATGCTAACTGTATGTGATACAGAATGGTGTATTTCTTCCACTTTCTATACAAAAGGAATAAACAGCTAAACTATCGATTCAGACTCCTAGTCTACAGTTTAAAATGTTCTCAATTTCTTTAAAAATTATTTTTAAAAAAGTAAAAACAAGCCAACAAAAAATAAAGTTTTACACACAAGTGACTTATCATTATATACCCACAAAATGAACCATAAAGCTCAGTAAGCAATTTCATTCTTGTTTGCTTCTTTAAGATTACCAATCCTGAATACTTTACCTCTGCTTCATTTTACTTTCTAACCCAAAGATTTCTAAGTTTTGATTAATAGTCATTAATTTTAAAAATTATGGGCATTCCATTTATAAATGTATTACCTACAAATGGACACTATATAGCAAGTGTCTGATAAGCACATTCAAGCACACATACCTGCCTTGGAGTATGAGTTGATTTTATTGTTAAGTCGTTGCATAAGCAATAATACTGCTTCCAGCTTATTGACAATCTCCATCGTGATACCTTTCCCACCTTCTCCAAGACACTTGGGCTTATACGTCAGAAGGAAGTGACTCCAGGCTCGCAGCACAACTTCTGCATCATCAGCACTAATAAGGAGGCTGTCCCTTAACAGGGCCCTTACAGTGCCCTCCACCTTCTCTAGCAGCTGCCTCCAAGGGCGTGTAAGATCCACCTGCAATATCCAGAGCACATGAATTCATCACAGACTTCGGTCAGAGCCAAAGGATCTGTAGTAACCACCAACACAGAATACTATCAATCAGACCATGGGGTTTATTATTTTTTGCCTGAAAATTTGAAGGCAGACAAATTACCTGCTCAAATCCACCCAAAAGCTCAGTAGTGTCCATTGCACTGTTCATAGCCATGATCTTTAACGTGTGGCCAGTGAGGTGTGCCAGAAGCTGCACCAGGCTGGTCTTGCCCACAGACGCTGGTCCTACTAGAATGACCATCCAGCTCATCTGCACACACTTCATGATTGACTCCAGGGATTGTAACGACTGGTGAAGGAGTGACAAGGGTCGGCGGGATGGGTGAGGAACACAGCTGCCACGCGTAAGGATGGAGTAGCCCAGCTGAAAAGACACACCAGTGAGATTTCACAAGCATATCTGGTAGTAGAGAAGAAATCGTAGAAAACTGTGGAAGAACAGAGGATGATCCCACTATCCTCACCTGAACATCATAGGGGGTGATGTGAAATAGCCTGGTTCCCATATATGGGTTAGAATTTGAGCCAAAAACATCCTTGAATACAGCAATGACCTAAAGGAAGAAGATGATGTAATCAAAACACAAATCACTCTACCAAATTCTTAGCCAAACCTTTCAGAATGAATATTTCTAGAAAACGTGCACAATGATATGAGTCACAATATTCTGAGAACACTAGTCACAATTTTCTTATCCTTTTGAATTTTCTATTAAAAAAAAGTATAGGCTACATTTGTTTAATTCCTCAGAATGCAAGGAAACCAGCTTAAGAACAATATAGTCACATACTTCCAAATTATTTGAGATTCCAGTGAGAATACACCATAAATTAAAATGAAGCCATGGACACTAAGGTCAATCTAGAGATGAAAAAGGAAATTGCTGCCATCATTCAAGATGCCAACTAAAAGGAGGACAGAATAGTAATACGAAGAACAATGGCCATTTATTGACCATCTACATCATTTCTGATCCTTATAGCCCTGCAAAATAGACAGCATTTCCATTTTATAGATATGGATAATGGGATTCATAAGTTGTATGATTTGCACACAGTGGATAAGTGATTTTTAATCAAAACCAGTCTGATTCCAAAAATACTGTGCTATCTCTCTGAATATTTATGAGGAGAAGACAATCAAAGTTAGTTCTCTAACTCTAACCGATTATTTACATGCAGTTATCCCTTTTTTTCCTAGCAGGAATACTGTTAGAAAACTTTCTGCTAACCCTATTTTCAATTTGGATTTCTTTAGAGAATCTAAGAGGTGTGAGGAGGCAGGGTGAAAAAAAACTTAGCTTCCCATGGCAGCAGGAAAAATTAGAGCCACCCAAAACAAATTTACACCAAATTTCAAAATTGTATGATTCTAAAAAAAGCAGCCATACTCATATTAATAATAATTATTAATACACACTGTATTTAAGTCAGAATACAAATAACAAAGGTAAAATTATAATCAGTGCCAAACAATGGCTATGAGACTAAAAGCAGCTTAGGGGAAAGTGTGCCCATCACTTACCTTGGGTCCAAGCAATTTCTGACCTATGCTCCACTCTAATGCCTGTAATCTACTCTCCCTGTTACTCTAGCAGAGGGTTAAAATTGCAAATGCTTTCATAATCTAGCTGGGTTATTTGGTTTTATAAAATCAGATTCAATTCACCCAAAACTTTCCAACTTTTATAGTCTTTCTTCTTCTATTATTTCAATGCCTCCTTCCTGACACTTTTTTCTCAGAAAGCATCTATTTGGTGAATTACAGTAACTCTGAATTGGAGGAGTGATGGAAATTTTCCACATCCTACAGTAATCCACCACTTGACTAACATAAATTGCCCAACAACTGGCCAAAATTTGACCACAATTAATACCAAAAACTATAACGTAGATAAATACATTAAAATACTAGACGATGGCCTGTAAATTACATCTCAACAAAACTGTTATACTAGTCGCATACTTTCTCCTAATGTAAGGACTGAAGGTCACTTGCAGGTAATAAACAGGCTGTTAAGGTTTAGCTAGGTTCTGGATACAACATAAAAAGGTATCCAGGCTGAGCGCAGCAGAATGCAAAGTGTGTGAAAGCTACGCATGCAATAGGCTAACCACATCTTCCTATTTCAGTAAGGACGTTACTGCTTCTAATGAGGGCGTCACTATTTTAATTAGTTTTTAAACAGCTGTGGTGTACTAGAAGGAATACCAGACAAAGTGAAGAAGGCCTAGGTCAGAGGGCTGGCTCTGGCAGGTAGGAGCTGTGAGACACCAGGATGGTCCAGGACTCTGAGCCTTAGGTCCTCATCTGAAAGATGTCATGACAGCACCCCATACATACAGCCCTTATGAGAATCCAGTGAGGCAAAACTTTAAATACTATGAAGCAAAATGCACAAATCATTGTAGCCCCGTAAGTTAGAAATTCTTGTGTCATATTCTATTTACTACTAACAGATATTTTAATTTTCTATTAAATACAGAATAACCTTTCTTTAGCTCTATTTATACTTCCTATAGAGTGCCTGGATGGTGCAAATGGTTAAGTATTCAACTACTAGCTGAAAGGCTGGCAGTTCAAATCTACCCAGAGGTGCCTCAGAAGACAGGAAAACTGCTTCCAAAAGGTCACAGCCTTGAGCGTCCTATGGAGCAGTTCTACTCTGCACACATTGGGTCACCAGAAGTCAGAATTAACTCAAAGGCAACTAATAACAACATACTTTCTATATAAAGTATTTTCCAATTTGATATTTATTTCAAAACCAAACCAAACAAAACAAAAGCCTTTTCCTTTTACTAAGCGGTAACACCTGTCTCCTCCTGCTTTTCACCTCTGTGCCTGGAAAGATGACGAAGACCTAGTTCTGTACTACTGTTTTAAGGTTTGCAATCATGGAGATTTAGGTAGATAAGCAAATTGCATCCTCCAAAGCAAACTATTCTAAACTGCGAGACCCTAAGACAGGTGAATGTTTAGTCTGTTCTCTTTTACTCTTAAATTTCCAAGCAGCTTCAATGGGCCTGGTATTATTAGTGTCAGTATGTTCTTTCTCTCCCTTAGTAAGAAATCAACTTTCTGATGGACAGAAACACAAACAGCAAGTGTGAAACTCACCTTTTCTTTGTCTTTCCTGGTTCTCATTCTTTCACCATAGACCAAAAACACATGCTGAGCAGGATCATAACACCCAGGGGACTGGTCAACCAGCATCAACTGACACCAGCGGAAAAGGTCCCGGAGGTTGAATTCCCAGGGTCCTCCTTTCTGCCCCCATTTCTTCTCAACAGTCACTTCGTGATCAATCTAGAAAGAAAGTACCTTTACTGGAAAACTTGTCTTGCTGCCACGACTATCAATATACTACAAATGCAAATGTAATCTGAAACAGAAATTAACAGGCTCGATTCAGATGCCTCCTCTCAACTGAGATTTCTAAATGCCAGGAATTCCTTGTAAGCATTAAAATTGGTACACATGATACAGAACTGATTACTGTAACCGTCAAATGAGAAGCTTGCCTTACACTAGAAACATGTAGTTCTAGTTGATTTATCTCAGTTAGAGAGACCAGTAATTTGGGAGACACCTATGTTAAGAAGATGCTGATACAAATATAGCTAGGAAAAATGAAGAACAATTAATACAAGTACAAACTCACTTGGTTATTGAAAGCAACCATTTTCTTAACAATATTTTTGTCAATGGCTGGAAATAAAGTACTGGCAATGAACTCCATGTCAATTACTGTAAGGGGATCCACAAAGACCTATAAAATTAAAAAATAACATGAAGAACTGTCATTGTTTCTCTTTACCAAACACCAAAAATAACTACCACATTTCACGTGAAATTTTTACCTAACACCAAAGTAGCAATATCTCACTAAAATATGTAATTTTCAGTTTCAGAAATTTCTTTTACAGCATTTTTTGGATACAGAATCATATATAATCTTTAAAATATACAGCATCAGAAGTTGTTCCTTTTTTTTTTTAGCTCAACTGTAGTGAATTAAAGAAATGAAAAGCTACATGCAATTTATTTTAAAACTGAATTTGTTTTAAACATTTCCTATGTATTATGTAAAATGCTCTCAAAAATCTGAATAGTAGGGATATGAGTGTTCACTCTAAAATATGTTCGATTTTTCAATATGCTTGAAATTTTTCATGATAAAATATTCTTAAAAGATACTCAGCATATGCTTAATTATCAAGGGACAGAGACTTTAAGGAAAGCTAACATAGACGCATTCTCAAACCTCTAGATTCGCAAAATTTTGAAAATAGCTATTAAAACAAATAATTAAAAAATTTTTTAATCTGTATGATTCACAAAACGAGTTATCAACCTCCCTTCAATTATTAAGGGAATGATTTTTTTTAAAAAAAACTGAGAAACAGTATAAAACATAGAACATGCACATACACACACACACCCCTGAAATAAAGGCAAAAAGAAAAAAACACCACAATGTTAATAATGATTGACTTTGGTATTGTGAATATAAATTTTTTTAATTCTTCGTGGTAGTTTTCTGTTCTCACTTTTCTTCAATTAAAATGCATTATTTTATTTTCATTATAAAACATGTATAATGTTTCGATAGATCACACAGATGTATTAAAGGTCAAAGATGGGCCGTCCCCAGTGAGTGCAGTAATAGAACCCTAAAGAGAGTGATGGCCTTTCTCTCCTCCAGCTGACAACACACCAGTTCAAACCAGCGACTCAAGCCAGGAGAGAAGTGATGATGGAATCAGTTACATGAATAATCATCATACAAAGACATGAAATTGAGAAGCAGAACATTAAACTGAGGTAATGTTTGATTAAACATTAAACTCTCATTCTCATAGTGAGCATCCTAACAGCTAGGGGCCAGCAGTCCTATCAGCCCTAAAACTGTACCTTTGGTCTCTGTGGCAGCAGCAAATCTTACCTGAGTGAATCTGTTAAGGAAAGACCTGGGCAAGCCCTTCCTCCCGCCTCCTTGTCTGAAAGGATTTTGACACCCAAAAATCTTCGTCTTCTCATGCTGTACTAAAAAGCTCATTCCTAACTCAGGAACATAGATTTCTCCTCGATGGTCAAAACAAGCATTGAGTCCTTCCAATACAGACTGAGAAGCCAGGTTAAGCTGTTTGGAGAAGAAAATGCATACATTTGTTTTATTACATACACTACACAACTATAACAAAAAGTAAAGGAATAATATGCACAAAAGTAAGACAGTGTTACCTTCAGGAAAGCAGCTTAAGCAATCTTGGTTAACATTCTATTTAAGTTGAGTGATGAGCTAATATGCATTCATTATACTACTTCTTATTTCATATAATATGTTAAAGAGATTTTGGATGTATTAAATAATATATCAATCATTCTTTTTTTTTAATGTGCTTTAAGTGAAAGTTTACAATTCCAATTAGTCTCTCATACAAAATTTAAACACACATTTGCTCCTCCTATACTGTGACAGCTTGCTCCTCCTTTCCACCCCAGATTTCCTGTGTCCATTCAACCAGCTCCTGACCCTCTCTGCTCAATAATTCTTAAGTAAACTGAGTAAATATTCAGATTGAATGACAAAAGAGGCAGTTAAACTCTTCTCTAGAGTTAAATTTTATCTATTATATGTACCTATGTTTACCCACTTTGTAAACAGTTGATAACATAAAAAAACAACTTGCTAATGCACAGGTCCCTCATTTTTGCAATATGGATTTTTTCCAAATTTAACAATGAATGTAGGGAATAGATGACGTTTGATTACTCTTTACATACTTTCCCAGCTTAAATACTAAGCAAAATTTCCAAATGGGTATCAAAGTTGTAATATAACCAACATAAAACGCAACTACATAGCTACCTTACACCAACTATTTTGTGAGCAACAAGAAAAATTACAACGGGTTCTTGTGTCAGAAAGGAAAAGAGCTAAATGGAAGTCTTCAGACACTGGGTTCACCACTCAGGTGGTATTTAGGTAACAATGAAAAAGTAGATTTGAAAAATGCAAATAGAGACAAAAAACAAGTCTATATTAGAATTTCAAGTGACATATTTACACCAGCACTACAAAGCACAAACTCCTTTGTATTTTCTCAAACAGGTGAAGTTCTAAAAGCTGGTCTTAAGTGTGTCTGCAAATCCAGAATGCCTAAGAAGGGTTTAAACCCGCAGTCCCTGGATGTACTTATACCAAATATGAGTACGATCAATAGCCTTAAGCTTTAAAATTAGGCATTCTCTTCTTCTGGATGATGAATGTTCTATCAGACATCTTTTCCCAAAAAACCTGGAAAAGCCCCTTCTCCTTGATGACCTGCCCAAGAATAGCAGCAGCCAGCTCAGCATTAAGGGACCGAATCCACAGCACTCCCTCTGATGTTGTGGAGCCTTCCAAGGGCGTCTGAATCTAGGAAACCGCTGGGGCTTGTGTCAAAAGTTTTCATCTAAAGCACTTTCATCACTGTAATCATTTCAGCACCACACAACTTCCTACCCTTTTCCTGAGTTAACAGTGCACATCCTAAACTGACCTGACTCCTTTAGCCACAACCTTAAAGTTTTTATTTTGTGAATCCCTTTTTCATGTTTCTAGCTGGCTGTCAGTCACATAGATTCAGCAGGTATGTCGTGATGGGCTCTGCTCTTCTGATAAATAATTTATTCAATATGCACATCTAACATTGACCATTTTCTCACCATTTTTGCATGTTTCTTCTTATGTAACTTTCCCTAGTCTCTGTTTCTGCCCGATAAAACATGAGGTGGTTGACACTATTTGCAAAGCACCTCTGAAGTAAAATACAAATACAGCAAGTCTGCCAGAGACTAGAGAACAAACTAGCCAAGAGGCAGTTTTTTTCCATAGGCAAACTTAAAAAAGCAGGAGAGTGTGTGGGTTGTATGTATACAGGCTTCTGTATATGCTTTCTGCCAAGTGACTTTTCTTTTTCTTAAAAGAAACAAGGAGGATTCTTTTTAAGAATTTGCCTTTACTAACCATCAGCATGATTTCCTACTGAGAACTGCCCCAGAGCTATGAAAAGTAGGACTGCTCCTCCCACATGTGATTTCATCATGGGCACGATGGACGGTCCCCTCACCTCATCCAACACAACCCAATGGCCCGCCTTCAGAGCTGCCAGCAAGGGGCCATCGCGCCAGGCAAACTCGCCTCCTTTGCCACCTTCAACAGGTAGATCTGCTCCAAATAGGTCTGTGATGTCCTTTGAGAGGGGGAAGGAAACAGGGAAAAGCCAACATTACATAAAAGGATTAACTAGATCCCAAAGTCCTAAATCTAAAATGATAAATACTTGAGGCTTGTGCTGCTACTCTTCCTTCTTACACTCAAAAAGACAGAACAATCAATTCTAGCACTCCTTCCCAAGAGCCAAGACATGATCCAGGTACTTTCTCATCATAATGCTCCAAGAATCAGTCAACTGGAGCTGGCATCCTAGATTAGTAGTTCCCAACCCTGGCTGGACTTGGGAATTAATCAGTGGGCTTTTCAAACAAAACAAACAGCAAGAGTGTTCAGGTCCCACTCCCAGAGATTCTCACTTACTTTGTCATCTCTGTCCCATATTTTGAGATTGTTTAAGTCATTTTATTTCTACTATTTTTTTTAGAAAGGAAACAATTGAAGCGGGATTATATTACAGTATATAGTGAGGTGGGTAATTCTCTCTCAAAAGAGAATAAAGAGTTCAGAGAATAACATTACAGGTATCAGCTATTAACGAACCCAAAGCAGAATTAGTTTGAAAGGTTGCTGTGATCTTTATCACCAGATGACATATTTGGGGTACTAACAATTTCATAATTATTTCTGATTAAGAAACTCTGCAACAGAGACAAATATTACTGTCTATACCTATCCCCATCAGCTAGAGGATGACTAAGCTTACCGTCTGCTCTGACAAGTTAATTCGAACAAGAGTGTTGCCTGAAGCCTTTGCTAGTGCTCCCACCAAACTGGTCTTGCCCACACCAGGGGAGCCCTCCAGGAGAATGGGTTTGTTCAGTTTTGTAGCTCGTAAGATTCTCTGTGCATTCATAGCTGTAGTGCCAGCACTGAGTGCATAGTCCGCAATATTATTCCTGTGAAGGACGGGTCCTTAAATGAAGAGAAAAACCATATATAAGCTGGACACCACCAAATTGTATGCACATGTCAACGCAAGATGCTGAGAATCCACCAAGAAGGCTATCATCCAGTGAAGTACCATCTGCAGTGAAAATGCTTAGCCCCTATTTCAACACTTCCCCACTCTGGGATCTACAAAATGTTTTACGGGAATAGCCAGCAGCATACTTTCTTCAACTGTGCCCACCACTTGGATCGCTGATCTCTAACCACTGTGAGATACCTATACACATGTACATAGGTCTAACTGCAAACATATCACTCCTTTCACAACCTATACCTCCAATTACTACAAGTACCTGTGTAACTTACCTTTAGAAATAGGTATTTTCCTAAAATTCATATATAAGCTAGGTGTGTAGGTCACATGGTTCCAGATAAACAATTTTACCCAAGGCTTTTAGGCCACCAAGACGATCCAAAATATGTCCTTAACCCATACAGTAGCTCAAGTACAGCACTAATAACAATCTCACAGGGCCTAACATTTGTGCCACTATCTCTCTTGCAAGAAGCTTTTGGTACATCAGTTTGGAAGGTGTCATGGATTGAATTATGTCCCCCAAAAAATGTGTATAGCAGTTTGGCTGGGCCATGATTCCTGGTATTGTGTGATTCTCCTATATGGTGTAAATCCTGCTTCTATGATGTTAATGAGGGAGGATGGGTGGCAGTGGTGTTATTAAGGCAAGACTCAACAAGACTGGATTGTATCCTGAGACACTCTCTTCAGATATAAAACACAGAAGTGAGCAGAGAGACAGGGGGACCTCATACCACCAAGAAAGCACTGTCGGGAGCAGAGCGCGTCCTTTGGACCTGGGATCCCTGCGTGGAGAAGCTCCCAGTCCAGGGGAACACTGATGAGAAGGCCAACAGAGAGAGAAAGCCTTTCCCTAGAGCTGATGCCCTGAATTTGGACTTTTAACCTACTTGACTGTGAAGAAATAAATTTCTCTTTGTTAAAAGCCACCCGCTTGTAGTATTTCTGTTATAACAGCGCTAGATGACAAAGACAGAGAGGGTGTGGACCTACAATAACATTTATTACCTCAGCCTTGGAAGCAGAAGAAAAGGACCACCCCAGTCTCAGGCCACTAACACAGGGCACTGAATACTGTCATGGTGCCTTAGAGTAGGGATCTAATGGTTAGATTACAAAGTCCCCCTCGGGGATAAGGAGGGCACTGTAGAAGACAGACAGAGCTCTGAGGTGAGGGAAAGGGGCAATGTGCCATTAGGTCAGGAACCCTGGCTGTTTTTATCACCCTCAAACATCTAGTAACTGCCACTGCACCTCTCATATTTTAGGCACCAACTATGAATGTTGGGATGAAGGAAAAGACAGGGAACAGATGATCCTGCTACGGAAGCAACTATCTGAAAAATTAGAGAGTGCTTTAGAAGATATCTAATCCAAATGCTTCATTTAAATATTTGGTAGAGGTGCACCTAGTTAGAATGAGAGCGGGGATTAGAATTTAAGCCCAATGTCTCCTCAACTACTCCCTTTCCCATTTAACCATTCATTCATCCATTCATCCAACCAAGAGACATTTTCTGAGTGCCTATTACTGCAAGGCTACATTGCAGATGCCACGCAGTCATAAAATCTGTTTTTTTGAAAAAGAGGATGAGGTTCTGTAGTTAAGATACATTTTGGGTGAACAGGTCTTTTTAGGCCAATTATGAGTCTACTGACAAGTGGACTCAATAATGCTATGGAAAGCTCCCGTTTTGA
Source organism: Trichechus manatus latirostris (assembly GCF_000243295.1). NCBI lineage: Eukaryota > Metazoa > Chordata > Mammalia > Sirenia > Trichechidae > Trichechus > Trichechus manatus. The sequence goes on along the minus strand of NW_004444147.1, from coordinate 3,239,485 downwards.
GCACCAAACAATTAACAAATAAATGTATTTTTACAAGACAATCAATTCAGAGATTGAAGACTACATTTTCCCTTATTTTTACATGCCCATTATGTATTTTGAACCATTTATACAATTATGATTATAGATAAGATTCAAACTCAGATAACTAGTTAAAAAATAATCATCGAAACTGACAGACTAAAGCTAAAAGTCAAAACAGCAGTCAAACATTTTTATCTGTTAGAAGAGAATCATCATTGATTTAAAATCATGCTTACCCCTTGGTATAAAAAACGGATGAATTCCCCAAAGGTTATCTATCCCAGTGAATTCTTTGGCCTTGAGCCTATCATAAATCTTCAATTCACTTTTCTGACATTCTGTAAGTCGGACTATCTTGCAAAGTTTCTTGCTTAGGAATTTCAGACATTCTTTGCGAGCCAAGAGGGCCGTACCAAACCCAGAAGAAGTTATCCCTAAAAGACAAAGGATCAGTCCATCATTCAACACCAAGCTTCGCAACCATTCAGCAGAAGCTTTAGGGTAGGTTGCTGGGGAAAACAAGGCCCGAGCACAATTACAGCCTACATATGATGGCTAGCATAAGCAGTCCTAAGAAAGAAGTCTGACCCCCCAAAGTTTACAGGTAATCAGCTCAGCAGCAGCTTATTCAAGGAAGTATTCCAGCCACTCAACAATAAATTAGCCAGGAAATAGAGTAACTAATCCAGCATTATCGACCATTTGGTTTATATTTCTAATCTTCATGGCTGAAAATACAGAACGTAAATAGTAAGTTTTATAAAATTATAATAAACTTAAAACAAATTAAAGAATTCAGGCCCATTAACTATAAATACGACCACTCATGCTATGAATTAGCCAGTTCTTCAGAAGCAAGACCATTTTTAATAGTCTTCCTTTTACTCATAATCACTGCTTCACATTTATTAAGTACCTGGTCTATAAGCTACATGAAGTTTCAGCATAGTATCTTTTATAGTAGCCACCTCTCAAAAAGGAGTAAAATCAAAAGGACAGCCATTTTGAGTATGGAAATGTTAGAGTAAGTATTTCTGTAAAACATCTGGATCAGGGGCCTGGGCTTGCTCTTCCTTCCCGCCCACCCTCCATCCCACCTCTCATCGCATCAGCTAACAGACAACATACCTGAACCTATTCCATCTATGTATACCAGGCATGCCGCGTGGACAAAAGATGTCACAGTGGAGATGGCCTCTGGCCTTTTCAAAGCAGCTTCCTCCCCCATTGTATTCATGAAGTTAACCCAGGACAGGATATCTCTGATACTGACCACACACCTTCGGCCAAACTCCTGGCGGGTCAGCCAGTCAATGAAATCCAGCATCACCTCAGCTATGTCAGTCCCTAAGGAAGCAAAAACATTTGCTGTCTGTGGGAGTTCCAAGAACAAGGGTTTGTAATCTGGGGCCCACAGATGGCCTAGAATATGTTGATGCTTCTTGAAATCATATGCAAAATTTTATAAATGCACATTCATGCATTTTTTTTCTAAAGGAGGGGGAGAGGGTCCATAACTTTTACTGCATTCCCAAGGGGTTCATGAGTAGCACCCTACCCCCAACCCTCCAAAAAAGCTGAAAAATTATAGTCTAAGAGGCTGCCCTAAAAACTGCTTAAAAAAAAAGCATTCATTTGTTCATGTTCAGACAGAATTTTGAAGTTATGGCACAATAATTTTAGAAAATATACAAATTTTAATATATTTTAAACTGATTCACTAGAATGGGGAATGCCACTTTTTCAGTAGCATTTAGTTCTGGATTTTTTGTTGTTGTTGTTGTTTTTAATTTACATATCAGTAAAAATTCAACAAATAAGGAGGTTCACAAACTTTATTTCAAGTTGAGTGACTAATTAAAGTGACTATTCTAATTATAAAATTACAAATGGTAAAATGTTTCTCTGAAAACAAAGTACTTGCTAAGTAGTATGTATATACAGACATACACACAGACAGATAGATAGACAGATAGAGATATAGACATAGATGCAGACTAAAAGCAATGCCAAAGGGAGAGTTTTTGCTTAGGGAGCACTAAGCTAATGTTAATAGTGATGGAATAATTTAGAAAAGGATAGCGAGAATGGTTGCACGATTTGAATGTAATCAATGTCACTGAATTATACTTTTAGAAATTGTTGAATTGGCCTTTGTTACATATATTTTCACCACAATTAAAAAAAAAAAAAAAAAAGCAATGCCAATTGAATTCTGTAAGGCACTTTATAAAACTTTGAAGTCTATAGTAAACATTTATTAAGAAGGTACGAATACCAAAGAACATTTTAAAAAAGAAATAACACCCTGCTTACCCAGAACTGAAGCCACTCCTGACGTCCACCTTTCAGCCAAAGATTACATAGGCTTATAAAACAAACAATAACACATGTGATCTTAGTTTAATCAAGTATATAAGACCAAATGGTCAAAGACAAGAAGGCAGGAAGGAACAGGAAAACTGGATGAATGGACACAGGGAACTCAAGTGGAAAGGGGGAGAGTGCTGACACATTGCCGGGACTGCAACCAATGTCACAAAAAAATTTGTGTATACATTTCTGAATGAGAAACTAAAAAAGAAAGAAAAGGTAATGATGAGAAATTAGCACTGCTGTCTTATAAAGCAGACTATATAGCAACAGCCTTCAAAACTGTACCTTGAATTGGTTAGAAGAAAAATAATCAACTGAATACTATTACAGAAAAAAATAAATAAAACCTTTAAAAAGAACTTATAATGACAAATCAAGAGAAAAATTCCAATAACAATGAGGAAAGAAATTAAATGCAAATACAAGTATTTGGATCCACACTTCAGAGTGAAAAAAATACAAAATTTATATAAGACTTAATGAAAATGGAAAAATTTATCCCTGTAATATAAGGAAATTAAATCATGATCATTGAAAAAACAGAAGATAATTAAAGTAGATTGGTTCATATATGTATTTTTAAAAACAAATATTAAAGGGTAACAAAATATGGAAAAAATCTATATAATAAATTTAATAGCGAATATTATCCAAAAATATATACTGTATTTTTAACGCAAATAATGTGTACCTTCTATGTTTTATTGCTGACTGCTCCCTCTCCCTGCGAGGTATTTTCACAAGCACCACTATGTCGATTTTTTTACGTGCTGCTATAAAAGAAAAATTAGCAGAGAGCACTGACAAAAATACCTCGCAGGGGGAGGGAGCGGTTGGCAAACAAATGTAGGCGGCATGCATTATTTGTGTAAAAATACAGTTATGAATACTGTGGAGCCTAGAAATCTACGTGTAGACTCAAACAAAATGTGGAAATTGAGGACAACATTTCTGCCAAGTCCAGAGAACATGGCCAAAACCTGGTCTCACGGAACAAATGTTTAAGATGGTAAGTACCCTAACCTTTAGAGAAAATAATTAGCTTGTCTCTTTAAGTTTATGTGTAACTAATAGCCTTACATTCCAGAAAAGCTAGAGTCTAGCTACTTGGAAACCTAGTCAGTAGGCACTGACCCCTCAGACCTGCGTCATTTGTCATTTGTCTTCTTAGCCAAACACAATTCTGAGTAAGAAAGAATTTCAAGAGACATTTTGATGAATATCCGAAAGACTCATCAAAACTGCTTGGACTTCCCTGACTTTCTTTGTTCCTTGGACTATAAAAACCCCAAAGTGCCTCATCTCAGGTGTAATGGCCAGTCTCATACTGTGCATTGTCCAATTCGTTAACTGTATGATCAACTAATAAATCTCCAGCATTGTTTCGACCCTTAGAAATTATTCAACAATACTACTATGCAAAATGATAAACAGTTTTTAAAACATAAACTACAAAGAATGCTCCACGTCACAAGTAATGAAAGAAAATTACAGAATATCTATTAAACTAACAAATATAAAATAATGAATTTCATTATATTAAAAAATAAAAATTCCACGTTGGAGAGACTATGGGAAGCAGACACATTTACTAATAAGTTGCTGGTAGCACTGTCAATGAAACCAGTCTTTCTGGAGAGTAATCTGGCCTTAACTAATGCAAGCTATGAAGTTCCCAACTTCCACTTCAAGAACTATAACTGAAAAAAATAATTCAAAGTAATATTAAAATAGAATGCTTTCAGCAGTACTGCTCATAAGAGTGCAAGACTGGAAAAAAGAGCCCACATGCCCTTTATAAGAGAATGGTTTTGTAAGATACATCAATTTCATGGCATCTTTTATGTTCAGTAAAAATTATGAATATATGGATGATTAAAATACTACTACAGAAATTTGTGAACCCAAAATACTAGACAATTAAGTAGAACCCATAGTGGTATGTATAATTAAGATAAGGCATATAACATATCTAAGTACTCTGATTAGAATCAGAATTCAATTTAGAATAATTATTACTGAAATATTAAATTGATTAGATACTAAATTCATTAAATCTTAGATATCTTTAAAGAAAATCTGAACAATAACAAACTGCCTAGTTTCCTGCTTTATATTTCACAATTAAAAAAAAAAATGTTTTTACGCTCTATCTTCCTGATCCATTTCCAGATGACAATGCTGTTGAAATTTATTATGCCAATTCTGCCTTACTCTCTCATGCTCCCTCAGGGTCTCTAATGCCTCCCTGGGGAGGGGAAGTCTGCTACTGTGTAACCTGGAAAGCCTGGAGTTGCGAACAAACTCCCTAAAGACAAGCAATGGAGCCCAGAGCCAAGTCCCAGGGACACCAATGCTTAGTGCCCTACGGAGAAGCTGTTCATATCAATTAACATGATGCACGCTGGTAGTGGAGGAAATGTGACAGGGTAACAGCAGCTGTGTTTGGTGCCATGCTTATCACAATCCACATAACTTAACAAAGGAGTAAGCAGGGGGTCTGGCCCCAATACAGAGCGAAGATAAATCATGCCTGCTGGCCAGTTTTCAACGTCTTCTCCTCCTCCTTTCTTTCACTTGAATTCTCACAAATGTATCCTTGTCAACAGCACACAACCTAGGCCAGACAGTGGACCAGCATCACCGTCATCACCTGAGACTTGTTAAAAAGGCAAATTCTCATGTCCTACTCCAGACCTACTTAATCAGAAACTCTGAGTGTGGGGGGCCAACAACTCCTCCAGATGAGTTTGAAAACTACAGACCTTGTCAACATTTGTGCCATTGAGTGACTATCATATTGGTGGGGACCGGAGAAAAAGCAGTATGTTTAACAAGGCATGGAGCACTCCTGGGTCAGATCCAGAGGTTCAGGCAAAACTGTGTATGAGAATGCGGCAGTTTTGTGCAGGTCCTTCTTAAAGAAAGTCTTTCATCTTTGCGCAGAAGACCAGAGGTCTTTCCTAAAAGACCACGGGTGATCTTGGTTTCTCTGCAGCTGCTTCCCAGAGCTATCCTACCTAATCCTGAAGCTGCGGTTCAGAGCGTTTTTAAAAAATTGAACATATCCATGAATCCTAATCCAAAGAAATAGATATCCTTTAAGTTGTCTTTAAGAAACAGGCACCTATCAAAAAAACTAAGTATTAAGGCTTGGAACTAGATCTGGGTTCTAAATTTAGCCCATCCAATGTCTAGGATATATATCAAAGCAATCTGGGCTCAATAAAAAAAAAAAAGAATCATATAATAATTTTTTTTTTTACTCTTACTAGAATTTTAAGAATTGTGAAATATAGGTTATGAGTATATGGGAAGTTTTTTTTATACTATTCTATTTTCCTTATGTTTGAAACGTACCATAATAAAAAGAAAACTCAAACAAATTAGCTGACGACAACTAAAGAAATGCAATTTAAAATTCTATAAACATTTTCTCAAGGTGGTAATGACTAAAATTTCAACAAAATATTCCCCATCTTTATCCAATAAATGTACCTCATATAAAGATGACCAAAGGTGAAACAATAAGGAAGCTAGAACTTAATAACCCCGGTGAAGGAGGCAATGTGTACAAGGGACACTTTAATAGAAGGTATCAGCCTATTACCATGTTTTCCTTCAATCTGTTTTGGTCTATTCTCTACCTCACTTCTCCCTCAAAACCAGAACCAAACTCCTTGCCATCGAGTCGATTCCAACTTATAGTGACCCTGTAAGGCAGAGCAGAACTGCCCCATAGGATTTCCAAGGAGCAGCTGGTAGATATGAACTGCCAATCTTTTGGTTAGCAGCCTGAGCGCTTAACCACTGCACCACCAGGGCTCTCACTTCTCCCTACAACACATTGTATCTACACACTGCTAACATCCTGTGCCACAGCCCTCATGCCCAATTACCAACACCTGAAAAGACTCACCTTTATGATCTACTCTGCCCAGAGACAATCCCGGACAGAGATTGCGACTGATAATCTGAATCAAATCTTCACGGCTCGTGCTTTGAGGGCACCATATCTCAGTAAACCGGTTTCTTAAGGCAGGAGACAGCTGTAAGGAACACAAATTCCTGTGTGACTTTAAAAACTATGAGGAGAGCTAGAAAACAAGCCCTTTGAAAGCATGTTAGCTGTCAGTCTGAGAAGAGCTGGATGCTTCTTTTATAAACTCTGTTATTAGATTCCATTTGTTAGACACCTACTCTGTCCTAGCTCCCCACATATGTCATCCATTAATCCCCACCACATCCTCCAAGTCAGTATTATCACTCCTTTATAGAGAGGGTACAGAGCTTCAAGGACCTATAGAGTAAGTGGTGCAAGCAGGATTCCAGCCCCAGTGGATGCCTCCCATATCTGAATTCTTTCCCTTAAACAATGGCTCTTTCTTTGTAGCCATATAACCAATTCTTTGGAGAAAATAAATAGCTCTCTTCCCATAGGGAAGGGCTGTATGTGAAATAGGAGAATACTTCTTCTGAGTGACTCAAAGGGAGTGAAATTTTTAGGAGGAATATACTTTACATCTTTTACAACAAAGAATTATTCATCCTCTCCAGCCTTAGGGCTTTTGCCCTCTGACTGGCTTCTTCTTTCCCCTCCACCAGGTCAGTTAACCCCTGAGGATCCTTCAAATTTTGACAATGACACAAGTATGAAATTATCAGTAGTCACTGCTTTCCTGTTTACCTGACTGTGAACTCCATCGTCTATCTGGTCTACCACAGAAGGCCCACGACCAGTCAGTGCTTATACTCAGGTGCAGCCCAATAAGACCTAGTGAATGCCTAAGTCTTCCTCATCTCCATCCTAGACAAACAGTAACTCTGGCGCTCAGGATAAAGTAGCTTTCCTTTAGGTAAAAGCTGGCGATCTTTGTCTTAAGGAAAACTTACGCTAATCTGACAGGCAAGTTGACATATACAATCTTGAATTCAGATCTTTTTGTGGTATTTCTACCTGCCAACGAGCCAGTTTTTATATTCTGCGTTTGAAACTATGGTATATTTTATTCCTTCTTGGGAGAGCATTTCTTGGAGCACAGTGTTAATCATTCCTGTTGTGCTACTGAGGAAAATAAACCAGTGGCCATCCAGTTGATTCCAACTCATGGCGACCCCACGTGTGTCTGAGAACTGTGCTCCACAGGGTTTTCTAGGGCTGATTTTTAGCTTGCTAGGCCTTTCTTCTGAAATGCCTCTAGGTGGACTTGAACCTCCAACCTTTCAGTTAGCAGCCAAGCACTTTAACCATTTGCATCACTCAGGGACTCTCTGCTAAGGAAAACTAGGCCCCAAATACCGCGTTCACATTTCAGACACTCAGCAAATTACTAAGAATCTTAAACTGCCTTCATTCAAGATTAACCCATTTCTTCTCATTATCCCAGACTTATTAAACATACTATCCTTTTAGTAACATAACAGACCAGTATCCTGCACACAATGCTGACATCTCCACCAAAAGACTTCAAAAGCCTGAAACCCACAGGGCTGTTGGCTCCTAACCGGATCGAAACAAACCTCTAAGCAGAATGAACTGCCCTCTGCCCTTTACCAACAGTCTGGCAGTGACACACATAATTCTTAAGAGAACAGATAAGGTCTAACTACAAAACCAGAAGTTGTTTCTGGCTGTGAGTTTTCATTTTATTTATTTTTTTTGGTCACTTTAAAATCACTCATAAAGCCAGATTAATGTTTAAGAGAGTGGACTCTAAAAGCAGAGGTTGAGTTTAAATTTCAGTTCTAACTTTCCTCATCCGTAAGACTGGAATAATACTTTTCTCACAGAACTCATAGGTAATATATGTAAAGGGCTAGGCAAAGTGACTGAAACACTGAATGAAATTTCAGAGACATACAGAAAGTAAGAAATCAAGTAAGGAAATGTTTATCTGTCAGAATTATCTTTTATCCCAACAAAACAAAACAAGTTGCTGTCAAGTAGATTACAATTCATAGTGACCCCATAGTGATTTTAAAGTATCTCTGGATTTTTATCTTTTATCCAGTATTTACCCAATATAAAATTCCAAATCCATTTTTATATACTGTATTTATGGGTGTCAGTTCAGTGAGGTCAAAAACTAGAAAAAAATTAGGCTCCAGGAAACAGTTTTACCTCTTTTTTTCCAAAGTCGCCCCCAGGGTTCATGGTTGCTAAGATACGGAATTTTTTCCCAGCGGTCAACAGCTCTACCTCATTATCCTTGTCCTCCAGGCTGCCTTTTTCAGCTAATACCAGAGACTTTTCCACTTCAAGGACACTAAAAGAAAAATTAAAGATATTAATAAGACTAGAAAAGGTTTCTGTATTCTATTTTGTAGGCCTTAATGTTCTTCAAAAAGGAAAAAAGGTATCCCCTCTGCTGAGGTTTCACTTTAGTTAACGGTTTACCACAAATTTAAAGATGACTCACTATTCCAAATGTATGTGTAAAAGAATATTTCCGTTCAAAAGAAAAAGAACACCTTTTTCCACTTATGTTCTTTTAAGGCATTTGTCTTAAAAATAGTTATCTTGCATGTAAATGTTCATACCAGTATTATTCATAATAGCCGAAAAGTGAAAATAAACCAAATACCCATTGACTGGTGAATGGATAAACAAAATGTGGTGTATCTATACAACGGTTACTATTAGGAATAAAATCTTGATACATGGTATGTAAAGTAAAAGAAGCCAAACACAAGAGACCATTTATATGACATGTCCAGAAAAAGCAAATCTATAGAAACATAAAGTAGATCAGTGGTTGCCTAGGGCAGGAGGTGGAATCAGGGATTAACTGTAAATGTGTAGGAGGAATCTCACTGGGATGACAAAAATGTTCTAAAACTGGACTGTGTGGTTGCAAAACTCAGAAAATGTGCTAAAACTCATTTAATTATACATTTAAAATGGAGAGATTTTGGTATGTAAATTATACCTCAACAAAGAGAAAAATAGGTATTGCTACATCAAGACTTATTAGTCTCTTGAGGTTTTGAAATATCTTGTAGCTATAAGATCTAGAATTTTGCTTCCAGCTCTTTCAAAACATTAGGATAGTAGACATAATTTGCCTAAAATAAGTATTTTAACTTAGCCCTGCCATCCAACAGCCCTATCTTTCTGATTATTGATAGCATTAAAAAAAAAAAAAAAAAAGCTAATTAGGTCTCTTAAAGGAGAGCTAAAACAAAAAAGGTAGTAAGTCATCATGATTTCCAAATATTTACAACGCACCTATAAGAGACACTATCATGCATGAGTTGTTATTTATAAATACTAGACCAGTAAAAACATCCAACACAGGGTGATGCTCTCACGCATGTACCTGTTGAGTCTCTCCAGGACAGAGTCATCAGCCAGCGAGATCTCATCTAAGAGGAAAAAGCCATCCTCCTTCATGGCCAAAACCAGAGGCCCATCGTGCCACTCAAAGAGTCTTGATGTGTCAATTTCTTCCTACAATTTGGAAAACAATGAGGGGAAAATTAAAGGGCAGGTGCTCCACAAGACAATACACAGATAGCTAGTGTCTGCTAGGGTCATTCTGTAGAAGGAAGGAGCTGAGAACAAGATACAGAACCTGTGGGCCAGGATGCTCATGAAGGCCCCTTGGAGAGTAGTGAAAATTGGCAGATAACATAGTCATACATAATCAGACTGGAACCTGAAATCCAGAAACTCCACCATGAACAAAATTCCAGTTGAATCATTTACACAGCCAATTGTAGTTCTTTAAATGAAAGACCACATCACCATTTGCTACACAACAAACCTTGTCCTTTGGCTTCTGTCTCACCGGTCGCAGCCCTCCCAGGAAGTCCGATGTCTCCATATGTAAGTGGCAATTGACTGAGTATAATTTCTGATTTGCCAGTGCTGCAAACACCTGACAGATAGTAGTTTTCCCACACCTGTTACAAAGACACACTAGTTTAACAAGGGGCAGGTGCTCCAAATATACACTCATAAATGCCTGCCCCAGTCAGCAAAAGAATGGAGCCATAGTGCAAGCCTCACTACAGCAACAGACAGTTCTGGCCAATGTAGCGCCCCTGCACTCCAGCCCCTTTGTGCCCTTCCTCAAAACACCAGCACTCAGCACGTTCTTTTGCAAGAATGGCAAACATTGCACTAATTCCATCCTTCCTAGTTCTACTAAATAACCACTAAGGAATGGAAAGGAACCCAATCCTTATAGACTTTCAAGAGACACTAGCTCATCTGCTCTTCTCCTCCACACACCTAAGGATGAATCCCATTGTCTAAAAGAACAATGATAATGATGTGGGAAATCATTCTTTTCCAGAAAAGAGAAATTGAGTCTGAAGGTGGAGGAGAGTAAGCAATAACGAATCTGTTTCTTTAAAAAAAAAAAAAAAAAAAAAGGAAGGAGGGAAAGAAATGACAAAGAATGATTTCCTAATGAATCCCTCAGAGACATAACTCAAGTAAACCTATGGTATGGAATTGAACCTCGTAATGAGTTGTCACAGAACTTTACCCAGTGTCTCCAACTAGCAGTACTGGTTCACCAAATTCCAACGCCCTTCCCACCAGCATGGCCAGTCTCCTCATGTTCGCGGTCCACACAATGTGGCTGAACTTGGACTCCAGTCTGGACATTTGAGTAGACAATTTACCTAACCAACGCAAAATAAACATTAGGATTCTAATATTAGCACAACTGAAGTCATTCTCTGCTGAGCTTTATGTCCTACTCACCTAGCAATTTTAGGACATTTTCTTTGGAGAAAAGGGATTGAGGACACAATTTTTTCTTAAAATGTTTTTCAAGGACTTCTTGAATCACCTTGACCTCCTCCTGCTTCCTAACTCGGCCTGCCAGAAGCATAAAACCTTAAAAAAGAAAAGAAAAATCAAAAGTGTCTAGTGGCAATAGCAAGGGTTGATAAGAATACGGAGCAATAGCAACTCTCATACACTGCTGGTTGAAGTGGAAATCTGAACAACTAACTACTCTGGAAAACTATGAGAAACTGTTAAAATTAACCATATGCCTGCCCTATGACCCAGCAGTATTACTTCGGTATACTCAAACACAAATAAGCAAATGTGTGCACCAAAAGACATGTGCAAGAATGTTCAAACCACCCCTATTTCTAATAGGTAAAGAGTGAAAACAATCCAAATGTCCATCAACAAGAGACGGGATACAAAAATTGTACTTCCATACAAGGGGTTACCATACAACAATAAAAAAATAATGAAGTACTGGTAAACATAACAGCATGGTTAAATCTCACATTAGGTCGAGTGAAAGAAGCCAGACCCAAAAGAGTACATACTGCAAGATTCCATTTAGGTGAAGCTCAGGCACAGACAAAAATGAATCATGGCAACAAAAGTCAGAGTGGTGGTTATCTCTAGGGAAGGCAACTGACTTGCAAAGGACATGAAGGAACCTTCTGAGGTGTTGGGGCATATTCAAAATCTTGGTCTAGGTGGTGATTTACACGGTTACATAAACGTATATAAAATCCATCAGGCTGCACACAAAATGTTAGTGCACTTCACCCACTTTATAGGGTACTATACCTCAATAAAAAAGCTTTTAAAAACTATGCTCTTCCCTCTATCTATTCTTTACCAGTAAAGTAAATAAAACTCTCATGGGCTAGTTTTATCTATCCTCTGTATTTATTAACTACTCTATGAATAACTGATCAGCACTTTTCGTATCAGAAGACTCTGAAATGCTTTCTATCACTGAGAGGAACATATAAATTCTTCTTGTGGATTAAACCAGAATTACCAAACGTGAGTCTCAGACACTGTAACTGCCTTCTCTCAGAATTCTGATATTATCTGACATATCAGTTTGTCATGTGCATCTAAGGCAGAAATACAAGTATCTGTGGTCACCATACTGCCCAGCTGCAAAGAAATGGTGCACAACTACCACCAACAATCAGCCCGAACTCCCGAAGGGGTTGAACCCATATCCTGACTCCTACATGTGGCCACCTGAAGTGAGAGTGAGGAAACCTTAGCTACCAATCTACACTAGCACAGAGGCCTGCAGAAATAGGACCACTTACTACAGCAGTTGGGACTTGAGGGAGAAAGGCAATTTCTGGAATACTTACTAAAATGCGCATATCAACCACAATTTGGGGCAAGATTTGTTTTCACAAAAAAGCTGGACATCTGACATAACTTTATAGTTTGGGAGCATTTGACTGAAAACATACCATCATTGGCTAAATGTTGTAGCCAGTCATATTCCTTCTCAGTTTGCTCAGCCAATCTGTACCTTTCAGCCCATCGGAACAGATCACGAAGAGTGATGAAGCCCTGCTTTCCAGCGAACACTGAAGAACCTCTACGATAGGACTATCAGAGCATCAAAACAAATGAAAACACCCATTAGTTGTACTAAATGGTAAGCACATAGAACAACTTGCATAAAATCTCTAACAAACTTAAGGTCTCGTTAAAATGATTTCATTCTACCGAAGATTAATTTAAAAACAAGAAATGTAAATGTGATGCAATCATCTGAAAAAAAAAAAGGTTCAAATTCACATGTAAATAAAGAGTACAAATGAACAATGGAACTCCATATCTCATAAGTCATATAGAAAAAGATTATAAATAGCAATACAAACGGTGGCAAAGATGCAGGAAAATTTGTACCATACTATAGGACCATAATGGTAAAATATATAAATTATTATCAACTTTCTAAAAAGTGATTTGACCTTCCATACTTTCTGATGAAGAAACTTTTAGGCCCATAAAAAAAGAAACAAAAACTGTAGTTTTGCAGTTGACAAAGAAAAGAGCCACATAGAATCTCTTCAATTCTGTCAACTCAAGGACTGTATCCACCATATAGGAATATCAGAGCTGTCAGATATATAAATATCAGAAAACTTAAGACGATGTTAAAATATATACAAAACAAGACAAAAAGCGAATATTAATGGAATGTATTTTAAAAACACGATCCTTACTCTGGGGAATTAAAAAAACAAAAAAAAAGGATGGACTTTTGTTTCTACCAAAATAAGCTTTCAAATTGGATCACCAAATCTTATCAACACATTCCTTTGCAACTAAGTTAAGTGATGAGAAGATGAAATACCTGAAGGTCTAGCATTACTTTAACCAACTTGCTGCAATAGGAGGGCGGCAAACTACACCGTTTGTGCAAGATTGTTTCCAACTCAGAACTAGGCAATTCATCAAAGTGCAATTCCACAAACCGGTTCCTGAAGGCTCTAGAAAGCACCTAGGAAATGCACAGAAAGAATACGGTAAAAAGGCTCTGTCTAATTTCCAAATGGAGACCCTGCCACTCACCACAAAATGAAAAACCCTCCAACAGATGTAAAACGTCTCACTCTTACCAAGAAAGATTTACTACTCAATGCAGTCACAAATGGAAGAAGGAGGGAAATGCTACACACCTTTCTACCTCCATAAAGTCCTGGGGGATTTTGGGTGGCAAAAAGCATGAATCGAGGGTGTGCTTTAACAACTTCTTGTGTTTCTGTTATGAGCAATTCACGGTTATCATCCAAGAGTCGGTTCAGTGCCTCTAACACATCTGTAGGGGCCAAATTTAATTCATCTAAAATAATCCAGTAGCCCTTTCTCATAGCATCAATAAGAACACCTTGGAAAAAATAAACACTGAGAATTAGTGCATAAATCAGCCCAAAACTTTTAAAAATGTTTTATACACATCAACAAATTCTTGATTATCATTAAATTTCAAAGCAAATTACTCTCTGCAGCTAGCCCTGCCCCACAATAAATTGTGACCTTGCATGTCAAGAAAGTACAATTTTCAATGAAAATAGTCCTTTCATTTCCCACTGAAGAGGAGCCAAGGCAACAAATGCCACACTTCCAATCTGTTTATTACTTCCCCCTGCAATCTAATTTCATTAAACCACTACTTCTCATACCCATCCCCAGTTTTTCCCTGCCCAACGTTCACCCCTTCCTTTTAGAGTCTCTCGGATATGGCACAGCAGTTCAACTGCACTCTTCAAAACTTGGGCCCAACAGATAGGGCCACATAGACCAGAGACTTCATCAGCCTGAGACAGAAGAACTGGATGGTGCTCGGCTACCACCAATGATCACCCTGACAGGGAACACAACAGAGAGTCCCTGATGGAGCAGGAGAAAAATACGGTGCAGAACTCAAATTCTAGTAAAAAGACCAGACTTTATGGTCTGACTGACACTGGAGGAACCCCAAAAAGTATGGCCCCCGGACTCTCTGTCAACCCAGAACTAAAACAATTACCGAGGTCAACTCTTCAGACAAAGATTGGACTGGACTGTGGGACATAAAATGGTACTTGTAAAGAGTGTGCTTCTTAGTTTAAGTAGATACATGAGACTAAGTGGGCAGCTTCTGTCCGGAGGTGAGATGAGAAGGGAGAGTGGGTTAGGAGCTGGTTGAATGGACACGGTAAATCAGGGATGGAAAGAAGGAGTGTGCTGTCACAGTATAGGGAGAACAATTAGGGTCACATAACAATGTATGTATAAGTTTTTATGTGAGAGACTAATCTGAATTGTAAACTTTCACTTAAACTACAACAATAAAAATAAATAAAAACTTGGGCCTGAGCATCATGAACAGCTGACAAGATTAGTGGGACCCGAAGGAAGCCGGGCCCTTAACCATCACCCCTTAAGTGTCATGTAGTTCAGGGGCAAAGAAAAACCAGCTCTTATGGCACAGGTCCATGTGGTTCAACTAGAAAGGCTGAAGAATATTACTTGGGGAAAGAGGTCTATAAGAACGAACACCTAAACCCATGGAACAGACAACTAACCTACCTTCTTTAAACACCAGCTTCCCTGAGGCGTCGGATGTGTAGCAACCAATATACTCTTGAATATCCGTGTGTTCATGATTGTTAATACGTACACACTGGTTCCCAGTAGCTGCAGCCAGCCACCGAATCAGGCTTGTCTTACCAACTGATGTCTCTCCCTGAATCAGCACTGGGTAGGTTCTTTAAAAGATCAGCCAATAAAGCAATGAAAAAAAAAGAAAGAAACCAGAATTAATTTAAGTAGTGATTAAAAAAAAAAAGAATGACTGAATCATTTAATATTATCATAAAAAACATTTCTATATATACCTACATACTACTAATGGAATGTCTCTCAAGCCCTAAGAAGTTTCAATCTAAAAATAATTCCTCAGGAAAATACTGAGGAGAGCAATTCCAGCATCTCTTGTGAGTGGCAGTGATTGTTACACGTTTATCAAATAATGGGTGACAAGTGTTTATCAACACAACACTGAAAAGCAACTTTGAAAATGGATGGGCAAAACACTCTGCATCAGTACTGCCTCCGCTGAAGGTGCAACTAGAATGAGTGCTGCATTCCAGTAGAAAAGTCATAATATTGACTTTAGAAAGGAATTCTTAAGTTAGCAAATGAGTGGTAATAAAGCACTTTGGAAGTTAAGGAAATTAGATTGGAATGTCATCAATCGGTACACTGGTAGAAACTTAAGAGCAGCAAAGACAAGGGCCACACACCCTGCAGACACCACTCGGACTATATCTCTCAGGTTCAGCTTGACGGAAGATGTGAGAATATATGTCTCATCTATTGTAGGTTCCTTGTCTCCCACCGATATCCAGTAACCTTCAACCTGGATAAGTCGGCCTCCTTTTGGTTCTGGAATAGGCTGAAAGACAAAATAGAGGTATAACCCCCACAGTCCACTACAACAATGGTGCTCTTTCACAGAGGGGCATAAAGTAGGAAAAGAAGTTGTCAACAAGAACGCTACCTTGTTCAGGATGTGTTCAGCATTAAACCCCATGGGCAAAATGGTTTTAAAAAATTGGTCTGAGGAATGAAAACAAAATGGCGACATGTACTAGTTTTAAAACTGGAGTAGGGGCAGATGGGTTTGGGGAAAAACCTGAATCAAAACAATTTCTCAAATATTTTAGGATTTAGATCTCTCACCTACCAAGATTCTCACTGATGAAGTATTTTGGTCAAAGCTATATATTTCATATAAATTATGTTCCACCAAAAAGGGTCAGTGTTATACTGAGGGAGGGGCTCTTACATTATTACGCTCTGGATCCCCTAAAAGACATTAAAAGTACGATTGATTCTCCAGGAAAATTATTCCATCAAGGACTGTATTCTGGAAGATAGAATGATCTTTCCAAGACATGGTGGAAATTATTAAGTTGAACCATACAAAATTGTTATTTTTTATAAATCAAAAATGGTCAAAAAGTGGTCAGATTTACAGCCACAGAATAGTATTTCTAGAGCATTTGGTCTCTGACTTAAAGCTGTAATTCCAGGCACTGCTTTTAAGGGCTCCTTATGGGGAGCCCTGGTGGCAAACTGGTTAAGAGCTCAGGCTGCTTACCTAAAGGTCAGCAGTTTGAATCCACCAGCCACTCCTACAGGGCAGTTCTACTTTGTCTTATAGGGTTGCTCTGAGTCAGAATCAACTAGACAGCAATGGGGTTTTTTTTTTTTCAATGGGGCCCCGGTGGCACGGTGGTTAAGAATTCAGCTGCTAACCAAAAGGTTGGCAGTTTGAATCTACCAGCCGCTCCTCGGAAACCCTACGGGGCAGTTCTACTCTGTCCTATAGGGTTGCTACGAGTAGGAATTGACTGACTGCAACAGGTT
>NW_004444147.1:3187582-3222320 GCF_000243295.1 Trichechus manatus latirostris | reverse complement strand
TCCATCACAACCATGAAGAACACACAAAAAAATGAGCAAGTAGGGGAAACTGGTACTGGGATAGTAGGTAAAGCAAACTTGAGTCTTCTTTCAACGTTCTTTACAGTTCATCAGAAGTACTTATTCATGCACTAACTGAATAGTTTTTAAAAAAAGAAAAGGAAAAAAAGGTTGAGCCCAAATAAGTGCAAGTCCCAAAGCCTCTCTCTTCCTAAAGAGGAAGCAATCAACATGGAAACAAGCCAGTTGGTGAACCAGTTCCTCTCAGCCTTTTTCAGTACTATGTATGCTATTCTGTAATTTACTCTGTTAAACTCAAATGGTTGTTGTCTATACTAGCAAAAAAAAAAAAAAAAACCCAAAAAATCAAACTGTCTGCTGTTGAGTCGATTCTAAATCTGATATGGAAATATTAAGGACTTGTAATAAAAAAAAAAAAAAAAAAAGAGGGAAACTGGGTAGATAAATAATGGTGCAATTATAGTGCAACCATCCAATGGAGACTATGTGTCCATTCATTAGAAAGCATCACACAGGAATCTCTGGAATAAAATATTCAAGATACAGTTAGGCTAAGAAGGGATGCTACAGTAAACAATGACCTTAGACCAAAGCTGAGAAGGCAAGGAGGGGCCAGGGAAGCAAGACTAACGGAAACAGAACAAACCAAATGGAAATAATGAGAATGCTGATATATTGTGAAAAATGTAACCAATGTCACTGAACAATATGTACAGAAATTGTTAAATGTTAACCTAATTTCCTGTGTAAACTTTCACCAAAAACAAATTTTTTTTTAAAAAAAGGGATGCTACAGAACATTTCTGAGATGTTCCCATTTATATTAAATATTATAATTTGCCTCAATAAAGGTACATACACACACACATAATTGTAATATCTATGAAAACAAAATATATACATAACATACATAGAAAGGATATAGAGGTTATATCTCTGAAGAACAAGATTATGGGGAACTTTCACTATCTGTAATGATACGTTTCTGTAATGTTTAAATTTTTGCAACTGATTACTTTTATAATTAGGAAAGTTTTGTAAAACACAAACCAGCTGAAAATTTGGTAATCCAGCCTTTCATTTACATGCTAAACAAGCAGTCAAAATTCAAAGGATAACATACCTGCTTCAGCAGACTTTTGACATTGCCAGAGACAATGTGTTGGCAAATGAGCTTCTGAACTAGTGGGTGTGATGCCCTGTCAAGCTGTGTTAAGAAACCCAAACAAAAGCCCTAGAAAAAACACAAATATGCATAACACTAATTACCCTTCCGGAGTAACAGGCCAATTTATTTCAAGAACAAAATTCAACCTTTTGTGTGGTGCTGCTTCCCAGAACAACTTTTAAATGTGAAAAGCAGACAGAAAAAGAACAGGGTAGTTTTGGCATGGGGTGTCCTGGGATAATCTAATTGGAGAGCATGGCAAATCTGGCTGCATCCCCACTGCCTCTCTCCTATAGTGAGCCCAACCAAGTCCCTCTCCAAAGACAGCTTTTACAAAGACCTCATAGAGTGAGCGCTGGATGCTGCTACATGGATTGGAGGCTGCAAATCGCAGGGCCCTGCAGAGAGTTCGAAGGCTGTAGTGAGGTCTGTGGCCGGTCCCATCCATCAGTTTGGTCCCAGCCTCTTTCCGCACAACTGTGTAGAAGCTGCAAAGAAGATGCAATTCAGGCAAGTTCATTAACTAGTAAGGATCCACTATTTTGCTGTTGTTCTCATTTCTCTACGGAAGGTCCAAAGACCATTTTTATAGATCACAAACAGTTAAGCTTACAAACAACTTCCGAGCGCAGGCATCAAAACCTCTCAGGGAACCTTTTTAAATTTATTGTCACATACTCAAAGGTTATCTTTTCAAATAATAAAAACAAGATCTATCAACTCCCTTTGGGAAACTGGAAGTGCGAGGTGCAGTTCCTATAGCAAAAAGGTTCCAACAGAGGGTGGTGAGAAGCTTCTGCCTCTTACGGGAACGAGAATGAGATGTGCGAGGCCCTCAGCGAGAACATACTGAGTTCAAACCCAGAGTCGGCTCTAACTTGGGCGACAAAGTCCTTGAGTAATCTATAATGGTGGTGGACAAACACCACGTCGTTCTGGTAGGCTGTGAATGCGGCTATAATCAGTAATCCCAAAATATTAAAAAGCATGAAGACAAAACCATTTCTATTACCACTGGCACACCTCAGAATTACAGAGGATGACAAGATGGGAGACATTTCAGAATGAAACACGAAGTGCCTCAAATTCAAAACTTCATGATCAAATACCACAAGACCAATTGTAACCAAATATGCATTACAGATAAAATGTGTAAGTTCCTGCCCAAATGGGATTGTGCTTGCTCTCTGCAATCTAGCTACATATCATAAGTGAGAATGCAGAAAGAACCTACATTCCAGAAAGGGGTTTTTATGCATGGAACACGTACTACTTGTACTACCAGCATTTTACAAGAGCCTTTGGTTTATCTCTAGCCCCACTGCTCTATCTCTAGCCTCTTGAATTTTAACTACACATATTTTTACTATTGTCCAAATATTCATGCCTAACAAAAAGTATTCCAATTTAGGACGTGGTGTGGTAAACCATTCCGATGTTGTTGTGTGCTGTTGAGTCAATTTCAACTCATAGCAACCCCATATGACACAGTAGAACTACCCGATAGGGTTGTCTAGACTATAATCTTTATGGGACCAAATCACCAGCTCTTTTCACCTGCAGGGTTAATGGTGGGTTTGAACCACCAACCTTTAGGTTAGCAGCCAAACACTTAACCACTGAGCCACCAGGGCTCCATTCTAAAGCATTTTAAGCAAATGCTTCCTTGACTAAGCTATTTGAAATAGGACTTTCAGACTTCATTTGCTTACCTCACATTGCTTTATATAGTGTTATTTTTCTTCCTTATCACAACCTAAAATAATATTACACCTCTCCTTATTTATTAATTATCTCCACCTCTAGAATTAAAACTCCATGAGGAGAACCAGGATTTTGTCTGTCATTATTAACAGCTAAATCCCTAGCTCCTGGGCATTCAAAAATATTTGTTTAAAAATGAATGAACAAACCTCAAAATAAACCCTAAAACACTAATATGATTCTTTTCAACCCTTTTACATATTGTGTACTTCTTTTTAGAGGACACAGAGGAAGTTAAGTAAGTAACTTCCTCAAGACGACATAATTTGTTTCTGGCAAAGCCAGTACTAGAATTCAGGCTGTCTGACACAAAGGATTGAACCCTTTTCTTATGGCATACAAAAACCAGGGGGAGAGTCAAATTAAAGCACCAAGCCACATGACTACTCTATACATTATTCAGCTACCCATTAAAAAAAAAAAAAACCCTGTTACCGCCGAGTCGATTCCGACTCATCGCAACCCTAAAGGACAGAGTAGAACTGCCCCAAGGAGCAGGTTTCCAAGGAGCACCTGGTAGATTCCAACTGCCAACTTCTGGTTAGCAGCTGCAGCTCTTAACCACTAAGCCACCAGGGTTTCCTTATTCAGCTAAGCATCTATTAATTCCAAACTCGACTGAATCAACAGTATCGACCTTTTTACATCCCACATAGCTAATATACAAATTACAAATAGGAAAAGTAAGATTTCATCAAGACAGATCAAAATACAAGCCATTTACATCTCCTCCAGAAATTCAAACTCTTAGCTATTAACACAGAAGTAATTAGGAGAACATTATCTAATTGTTTACATATTCTCATAGACAGTAGTAATTCACAGTTCCTATGTATGTTTTCTTAGGAAAATTCAAGGAAGTTCATATAAAGTTCCAACTTTAACACAGAAATCCAAATAATATTGCTTCCATCAGTCTTCTCTGGTTAGAACCAATAATAATAATAGTAATAAAAAAAGAAAAACATAACGTCTATATGCAGGAGATACTTCTTTTTTGTTTGAGGAAAAGATATTTGACACACAAAGAGAACTTACTTTATGATTCCTTGCACTGTGCTCTTGTTCACACTCAATCCTTTCAGATAATCCATAATAAGAACGTGTAAGTCTTCTTTACTTTCCAATTCTTCTACATAAAGTTCTGTGAACCTATAAGACAATTACTACATAATAACTATCTTTTAGGAAGTTAATACAGTTATTCTGACAATAGAAAAATAGGGAACAAGTTGTTAGGTAAGCTCATTATAACTGCTTGCAGTATAAAATATAAAAGCCTTTCGACTTGAGACACAGACTGTCCAAAATGAAATAAAAGATAATGTAGATGTTACCAAAAATACTACCTTTATTACTTCTTAACCTTGGAAACTCTATGAGGCAGTTGTACTCTGTCCTATAGGGTCGCTATGAGTTGGAATTGACTCTATGGCACTGGGTTTGGTTTTTGGGTTTTGGTATTACTTCTTATATGCAATAAAGTCTCCTAAATATAGTCCTTACAAGTGAAACAGCTACAAAAATAAGATGTATTTATTTTCATTTTAAGAAAGTGTATGTGTAACAAAATATATGTACAACAAGAAATAAGCTCCCTCACTATCAAAAATAAAATGGTTGGAGGAAAAGAAAACACATACTTTAATGAAGCTTCTAAAATTTCCCTCAGCAGGTTTTATTAGTTTTATGAGGAAGAATCCAATTAACTGTAACACCATTTTAAAACTCAAAATGAAATAAAAGGTTACCAAAAACAATAAATTTAGATATTTATGAACTATGGTTATTTATCTGTTCCCAAATATTACATACATAAAACATCAATAACTAAAAATCGTGTTCATGTCTGTGCTTGGTGATGAAAACTGAGAGAAACTTAAAAGGCCTTTTACAGATCATCAGCATGCTCCAAAGAGGACCATGTTTCTAAAATGCACTTATACTGATATATAAAAAAATTCTAACAGCTACAAAGTAGCAAGCATCAGAAGGAGGAAAGACTTCCAACAATACTCATGAGCCGTTAAGTGTCATACTAACAACCCAAATGAAATTTTCCAGTTTCTGGAGTTTCCCTTACTCCTACCACCCATAGAAAGTAGAGAAATATGACAAATAAAGGAAAATAAGAGTCCTCCACTGGAGGTCAAAAAATTTCAAGCACTCTGTTCAATGTTATGAACTTTGGTTACATTAATTATTTCCAATCTATCAATAAAAAAAGTCTCCAACATCAGGCCACATCCCCTCACCTGTTTCTTATTCCTGGTGGGAGATTTCTTTTGCCCACATCAGTTGCTGGATTCATGCAAGCAAATAAGCGGAAGTCAGGATGACGAACCAATGGCTCTGTTAGCAGAAAATTATAAATTTTCAACAGCTAATAAAAATCAAGTGATCAGCCCCAGGTTCCCAGGGGAATTCTAACTCCACAGAACCCCAGGCCCAGCAACTCTGCCTCACATTGGTGCTGGCTGCTCAAATCATCCTTGCCTTTTCTAAAATGCCACTGAAATCACTATCTAGACCTAAGTACACAACATAATTAAGTGCTGCCATTCCCATCTTTTTTGTGTGGTTGTTCACTGTTATTTATCTTTTACCACCGATTTACCTGTGAATATTTTATCACTGTACGTGCATGTCTAGTACCCACAACCCATATGCCTTGACAAATTATGTCTTATTCATCCTGTATTCCCCAAATCACCTAACAACAGTATAATGCACTCTGCAGAAGAATAGATAGCTAAAGAATGAACAAATCCCACTGGGAAGCTCCTATAATCCACCTAACCAAAAGAATCTCACTCTAAACTGGCCAAAAGGCTTGGCGCCAAGTCCAACACCCAAGGGTACCTAGTGCTACCTGTGTCTCCTCGATCCAGCAACACCAGGGAGCCAGAGGAACCTTCAAGTAAACCACTCAGGCATTCTAATGTTTCTGGAGCAGCCAGATTAATCTCATCCAACAAGATCCACTCTCCTTTCTTTACAGCCTGAGCTAACGTGCCCTAGAAGAAGATAAAGTAAAATGTTAAGAATCCATTTCAAATAATGGTACGCTCACCAAGAGCAGTGACATGAGCAAGGTTAGAAATAGCAACAGCAAACCTCTCCCACTTGACAAGCCTAGTTCTAACTGCCCAATGGCTGCCATCAGGTCTGCAGGATAAGGCCTAGTTAACTTCTTAAATGCCCAAAAAGGCCAAAAGGCCCAAAGGAGTATCTTTAAGCCTAAGATGCAATAAACTAGATCTTCTCATTATATAGATGGTTCGGTAAATGACAATCTACAATGTATTCAGGTGTGAGCTAAATGGGTTAAATATTAAAGGTACTCAAAATAAACACAAGGTCAGGTTATGAGTATACCAGGATCAGATAAATGTCTAAATCACCAAAATGTTTAGTGGTTGTATTACACAGCCTTTCACAGTTGCTGAAGAAGATACAAATTCATATTTCTGCAGCTCTAGCCTGAAGAGAGATTTTCTCTCTTCAAGGTCTACTTCTAAGAGCATTGAAAAATAAATCTTATAATCCACTCAAATGACACAATATCAAAAATGGAATCATTTTACTGGTATTAAACTGATTTATACTTTTGTTTTCATACTGATCCTAACAAAGTATCTTCTACAACTTTATTTTTAAAAATAAAATGAACAAATTCAGTTATTCCAGTGTATTACTAGAGTACTTGACATTTTAGTTGATTCTTTTAGAAAAAGTCATATTAAGATTAAGCACTGATCACCAAATTTCTCATACAACTGAGTGAGGCTTCTCTCTCTCTTACCAAATCACCACCCCAAATTAGGCACCTACCTTCTTTTGGGACATACGGGGTGGTCTAAAGAGTGTCAGGGAAACAATTAAAAAGAAAAAAAAAAGCCCAAGTCACAAACATTTAATCAAGCTCATCCTTCCTACACTTCCTATCAAAAGATAGCAAACAGAACTGTTCATGCCCGGGGAATAAAAAATAGGGCACTAACCTTAAACGAAAAATAACCCCTGAAGTCTTCTTAAAATAAAAAATAATTTAGCTTAACTAGTTAAAAAAAAAATACCTGCCTTGAGCATTGTGCTCTTTTAAGAACTATCTATACGGGACCAAACTGATAACAGCAACTCAAAAGATTAGATAGGAACCTTAGAGGACAGTGAGTTTATGTTAACGGGGGAGGAACAACTCAGAAAAGGAAGGTGAGAATGGTTGCACAACGTGAAGAATGTAATCAGTGTCACTAAATGGTAAACGTAGAAACTGTTGAATTGCTGTATGTTTTGCTGTGCATATTCTCAACAACAAAATAAATAAAATTTAAGTTAAAAAAGGGGCACTAAAGTGAATGATTCTTTCTGTCTCAAACACACACACACACACACACAAGAGGCTATGAAACAATATAGGGTTCACTATCTTCAACTACATCTTTTAAAAAAATAAGAATGGTACTCATGAAGATCTTATAATTTCCATAAAGAGTATTTTTCAAAATCTTCCTCCTAAAATATTATTTCATTAGTGTTTATTAAATCCTAAACAGAAAGTACTAAAATATCAACATGAAGAGAACACAAAATAGCAGCCTGCCTAAAACCTGCATTTTGCATTATATCAACATTTCCTCAACCTAAATAACTAAAACAAAATACCTCTACAAAGGCAAACAATAGGGCATTTTCAGTCATCTTCATCTGTTGTTGGGCTTGGCTGAGTCTAAGGCCAAATGCTTCCCACTTCTCTTTTAGGAGTAATCCTAGAAAATAACGACAAGAATTTAACAGACATTTTGAGTAGCATATACAGCTTTTCAACAATAACCAGTTGTTGTGGAGTCAACTCTGACTCATGGTGACCCCATGTGTGTCAGAGAAGTATGCTCCACACGGTTTTGCAATGGTTGATTTTTTGGAAGTAGATTGTCAGGTGTTTTTCTGAGATGCCTCTGGGTAGACTCGAACTTCTAATCTTTTGATTAGCAACTGAGTGCATTAACCATTTGCACCACCCAGGGACTCACTACAAATTTTAAACACATATGAAACATACCACTAGAGAAACTCACAAAAAAGTTAAGCATCTTAGACAGAAGTGTTAAAAGAATAAGCCTAAGAATTTATATAATGCCAGCTACGTGCCAGCACTATACTAATCAACTCATTTATCCTTCACACTGATCCTCTGAAGTAAGTACTCTTATTCCCATCTTATACATGAAGAAGCACAGAGAATTTAAGCAAGCTGCCAAGAGCCCTTGGCTATGGAACACAGCCCTCTGGAAATCAGCCCTTTTGCTGAGAAAATGTGACCTACTGATCTCTACGTGGTACTTGTACATCAGTATTACCAATGACTAACCACCACGCAGTACTTGTATGTCAGCATTACCAGATATGTTTCTGTGAGGATCATACCTAGAATCCTGAGAGCAGCAACACTTCAACACGAGTCACCTTTGCCCTAAGTCCTATGAAGCTTTGACTTGTATTGCTTTATTCTTCCCTCTAAACTCTTGTAATTCTGCTGAGCCCCAGCCTCATAGCCTCCTACCAGCAGCCTGGGTCACATCCTTACCAGTTTCACTCTCCTTTCCGTCCTTGTTGACAGCTGATTTGTGAACATGTTGCATTAGTCTCAGGAGATCGTGCCACCGTTTCTGCCTGTAACAGGTCTGAATGTGCCCCAAGAATGTAAAGTTCTGCTTCTTGGAAAACGTCTGGGCAAAGAGTTCCTCAAATCCCTCCCGTAAGGGTAGCCAAATAAGCTTATGGTCCACCGGCTTGTAACTGAAACAAAAGGTAAATGTAACTCACAAAGAGCTGAAGCTAACAGAAATTAGAGAGCACGGCTCAAAAAACAGGATTAGGCTTAGAATTTCATTTAACCAAAATATGAAATATTACTCCAAATAATAATAATAATAATCTCTGTTAAAGTTTTAAATTAAAATCCATTTCTCCCATCCAACTGTTTGAAGGGCCTATAATAAAGGTAAAGACTATTATTAGATTACAGAGCTATGAAAAAAATTTCAAATTCCTAGTTGGCAGTAAAAGGCATGTCATTTATTTTATTAACATGTTTAAATAAACATTATGTTGTAAGACTGAATGACAAACCATATTTTATTAAAATTGACCAAAAAGATTTCAGGACATTTCAGAAGAAAAATACACTTGAAACTAATTTACTTAAGTAATATGAACTCAGCCCATGCATTCTCAATGGGGGTGATATCGCTCCGAAGGGGACAAAATTACTTTGGGGGTGTGGGAGAAGGACAAAAAAATCTTAGACATTGCAATGGTCTGTGGCCCCCCAAAGCCACTCTTTACTTCTTAGCATTTAATTTCTGTTTTACTCCTTAGCATTTAATTTCTCTTAATACAGACTTAGGAAGTTAGTAATTTAAATTTAATTTTCCTGGGAAAGTTGAATGGGGTAGGGATAATTTAAAAAATGGCCAAAAAACGCTACTCATTCCTTACTTCTTTTACCATCATTTAAAATGTATTACTTGGACACTGGAAAATCTTAAGTTTACAATTTTCTGTGGCCTGAAACATTAAATACATAATCCAAGTAGATAATGATGTAAATTCTATTTGCAAGAAAAATAATTTTAGTTGGGAACTGCAATGATACCAAAACATGTTTCAGAAAAATCAAGAACAATTATAGAACTAACAGATTACTATTTACCATTGGTCTGTGTAGCAAGGACAGTGCAATGGGTAAAAAGCCAATGTCCTAATACTGAGCACTTTTATGGAAGAGTCTGCTTCCAGAGAGAAAATGGCAAGCATGAGAACTTCAAACTCATTTTCACTTACCCATATAGGCACTAATGACATTAATGGAGGCAATTCCTTATTCCACTTATTCAACAAATGTTTATTGAGAACTTACTATGTGTTAGGCACTGAGTAAACAAGACCTACAAGATCCTGCCACCATGTAGCTTACAATCTTCAGAAAGGGGAAGACGATAAAGAAATAAATCTACTATCAAATATCAGTTAAATGTAGCCTGTGTAATTACGTATTGGCCATTTGGATATAGCCAAGAGGTTTTGTTGAAGAGGGGACGTTGGAAGGAGACCTAAATGAAGCAAGGAAGTAAGCTAAGGAGATATCTGTGGGTGGCAGGAGGCACCACACAGAGGAAACAGAAACATCAAGGTGCAACATGCAAGAGAGTGTAGCTGATGATCAGTAGCACAGGTGAGGGAAAGTGATTATGTCAGAGAAGTGCCAGTGGCCAGATTAAGAAGGGTCTTACAGGTCAAAATAAAGCCTTTGAATTTTAGTCTACATGGATTGAGAAGTCAGTGGAGGGTTTTGAGGAAGAGAGTGATGTAATCTGATTATACTTCTAAAATATCATTTCAACTATTAGATGGAAAAGAGACTGTAGGGAGGTCAGGAGTAGAATTAAAAAGAGGCCAATGCACTGATCCAGGTAAGAGATGATGAATTAGAATGCCAACGGTAGAAGCGGCGAGAAATTAAATACACGTTATTTTAAATAAAAGCGCTAGTCTTAAAAATAACGACAAAAATGGGATCCAAAGCTAACTAAGGGAGCAGAGTAATGGTTAAGAACACAGATAATCAAGCCAGACTGTCTGGGTTCAAATCACAGATGTACAATTACCTTGAACAAACTATTTGAGCCCTCTGATAGATGACTCTTATGTAAAATGGGGATAATTACAGTATATACCTCATGGTTGTTAAAGCCAAGTGAGTTAACATATATAAAGCACTCAAAATAGTGCATGGCACATAAATGAGTGCCATATAAGAGTTAGCTGTTACAATTATTACTATTATTGACTCAGTCTATTGAATTTGTGAAAGAAGTGGCTTAATATTTCCAATTAGACTGAGTTCCATAAATGAAAAGTTCACTCACTTAAAGTTGAGCATAGTGGCTGAAACACTGTTAAATCAGAAAGTTTGAATTAATGGAAAAATGAGTAAACATATATACATTTCAGAAAAAAAGCAAAAAAAAAAAAAAAAACCCAGAAAATCAACTACAACACACACACTCAAGGGGGACCAACTTGACACTCAAAATGGAGAAATGGCTGAACAAACTATGAACCATTAAAGAGCAGGGTTTTCAAAGTATCTTCTACAGAAAAGATACGTCAGGAGTTACCTAAAGGCCAAGAAGGAGGTCTAGAAAATCTGGCTCCAAGGGCTAGTAACTTAGCTGGGACTGCACATAGAAGTTCATTTGAAAATGGCCAAAATGAAAAAAAAAGATTCTCCAAAATTATAACATAATAAACACAGAAGTGTTTTGTCCGTGTATTGTGTTACAGAAAATAAAGTATAAAAGAGACATAAAACAGTATATGCCACGTAACTATTGAAGAAAAAAAAAAAAGCTATTCCTTTCGTGGTCAGGGTTCCTGGTTCTGAGATTGTGCTCATCTTCTGCCCTCTTCTGGGTAGCTTCTTTTATGAATGGTTCTGTGGGTGATGATAAGGAGGAGGCAGGTCGGCTGCTTTTTGTTTGCTGGTTTGTTTTATTTTGTTCTATTTCTATGAGATCTTCTATTTCCCTCTCTTTTTTCTTTCTCTTCATTGCCAACTTCTTCAAGGGTTACCACCCCTTATCTATATTTGTTTCTCCCTCAGGGGCTGCCTCTTCCCTGTGGTCAGTGATGTGAACCTATGCTGTATCTACCACTTAGTGCTGGACTTTCTCTTTCTGGGGATGATTGTATCTGCTTCATCCAAGTCCTCTGTGCCCTCTAATGTTTTTCATGGAGTCTCTTAAGCCTCCCCCATCTCTAACTCTCTGCTGGAATTTAAGTTCCCTACTCACAGGTAATATGAAGGTCTATATGCTGTCTACAAAAAATCTACTTTAAATATAACAACAAAAATAAGTTAAAAATTAAATGAAGGAAAAATATATATCATGATAACACTAATAAAAAACAAGGAGGTATATATATATACTAACAAAAATCATAAGGCAATCTGCAGTAATGTAAATAGTTTGAGTCTAATGACCTTTAAGGCCTTACTTTTAGAAAGTTTCTTTATCCTTAATAATACTTCTTAAAAAAATCAATCTAAAGGATCCAGACTTGCAAACCAGACTAATCAAGTCTATAAATCTCATTTATAATATTTAATATATGTAAATATATTTGGAGCCTTGGGGGCCCAGTGGTTAAGCATTTGCCTGCCAACCAAAAGGTCGGCATTACAAAACCACCAGCTGCTCCTTGCAAACCCTATGGGGCAGTTCTACTCTGTCCTAAAGGGTCACTGTGAGTCAGAATCAACGACGGCAACTTATGTTAAAATATACTTAACATATGTTATACAACATAATAAAACTATTATGGAACTATAACTAAGATGGAACTAACCACCCATCCCCAGAATAGGACTATTGCTCCTTCCCTATCCTATCTCCTCACCTATTCCTAAATTTGGTTTTCCATTTCCTTGCCTTCTTTGTCTTTTAACTATTTCTGGTCTTCCCATCTTATACATGAGGATTATTAAGCAAGGGAGTCACCCAAATATCTAAAATGTAATGTACATTAAAAGATTTGATTTACATCATTTTCTACTAACACCAGAGTTTAGAAAAGAGGTATACATACTTCCAACTATACAAAATTTGAAGAGTAGAAAAGTTTCCTCTTGAGAGTTGATGTTAACCTCTATCTTAGTTATCTAGTGCTGCTGTAACAGAAATACCACAAATGGATGGCTTTAACAAAGAGAAATTTATTTCCTCACAGTAAAGTAGGCTAAAAGTCCAAACTCAGGGTGTTAACTCCAGGGGAAAGCTTTTCCTCTCTTTCGGCTCTGGAGGAAGGTCCTTGTCCTCAATCTTCCCCTGGTCGAGAAGCTACTCAGGAGCAGGGACCCTGGGTCCAAAGGACACGCTCTGCTCCCGGTGCTGCTTTCTTGGTGGTATGAGGTCCCCCTGTCTCTCTGCTTGCTTCTCTCTTTTATATCTCAAGAGATTGCCTCAAAAGACAATCCATTCTTGCAGACTGAGTCTTGCCTCATCAACACAACTGCCGCCCATCCTCCCTCATTAACATCACAGAGGCAGGATTTACAGCATACAGGAAAATCATGGCCCAGCCAAATTGATATACACATTTCTGGGGGGGTATAATTCAATCGATGACACCTCTTAACAAGGAAAAATGGATATATTCTACTCACCAAGTTGACACCACAATAAAATTTCAGTCAACAGATAATCTGATTCCAACATTTTTATAACGTCAATTGTGTTGGGGCACAGGTGGGCTCCTGTGTACTCACTACATTTAAAACTACATGCAATGGTTGATGTTATAATACTACAAATTCTTAGAAGACAGAGACCTTGTTCATGTTCAATTAGTGCAAGATTAATGCCATCTATGTTTTGAATACTAAACAGTAGAACAGTATTGAAGACACATGTAGGTACAAAATAGAGAAAAATACACAGTAGTATAGACATGCCTGATTGAAACTACATGCCCCATATATTAATAAAAACATACTGCCAAGTACTTCAATCAGGGAATAAGGAGACTGAGTGGCAATTAACTAAACAGAAGTAAAACTGAAACAAGGTAGAAAGACCACTCAGGAAAAATAAAGTGAAAGTAGAATTAGAGTAAGAAAGATAAGCCCCAGCTAATAGATTGTAAGACAGAAGATGAATTTAAAAGCTTTAATTAGAACATAAGTTAAAGACATGTGTGAGCAGAACAGAAGTAATGTGTTAGGAGGGCAAAAAGAGGAAAGGCACCAAAAAGAAGCAGGATTACAAGTAACACTCTAGCCAGAGTAGGCAGGAATATGATATAAGGAAGGAGTGACAATGAAAATACTGCTACAGCATAATGTGCCCTCAGATAAATGAAGAGCTTTCTGGCAGATTCCATTAAAGAGCAAAAAGGACAGTAAACGCTATTATTTTATGTCTTTAAAGGATTTTTTTAAGCAACAACTAAGAGTTAATGGGACAGATCCCAATATAGCTCAGTATAAGATATGCCTATAGCATCCTTCATTTCTACAACCTTCAACACAAGCTAAAATTGTTCATGAAAATAACATATTCAAAAACACCAACAGGTAAGTAGGGCATTTTAATGACCACAGTGGAGTCCCATGAACAACATTTAACCAAGAAGAAAGCTGACATTCTACTTAGTTTCAGAGATTACTGAACTATAGGAGTCTAGACTGAGGGCAGTGTGACTCTGGAACTTAGATCAATTGTACTGTATTCACACATACAAGTTGATTATACACTTGTCTGGTGTTGCTCTCCCCAACCCAGAGTATGATCTTTGAGAGCAAGGACCTCAAATGTTTTTTAAAATGAAGAGGAATATCTATATGCCCAGGAGCAACTCAATTCTAATAAAAACTCTTGCTGGGGTGGGGAATTGGTGCTACGCTATGAACATTTTTTCCAAGGCATGTTTTCAGCTTTATAAGAAAATGTTTCTTACATCAAGCAATGAACACAAAGTAAAAAACAAGAAAAAATATTAAACCTCACTTACCCTCCAAGCAAGTCTGCAGTGTCACTTTGTTGATTCATATTGACAACCCTCAAACGGTGGCCTTTAAAAAAGAAAGGAGCAAAAGGTAACTCCAAAAATTTAAAGACTGGTAATGTCCAGTGTGGTAACGATGTGGGAACATGGGTACAGGGTAAATTTTAACAAACTTTAAAGTGTGCATTTTCTTTGATCCCCCCCATTTTACTTTCAAGAGTCTTAACCATTCAAAATTTTCACATAACCCTGAGAGATATGTACAAGAGATTCACTGTGGTATTATTATGCTAGCTCAGATAACCGAAAACAACAAAAAATGTCCTTCAATAAGTCAATGCCTATAAATTAGGACTAAATAAAATTATAATATATAAATTATATTTATAATTTATTACTATATTCTTCAGTCATTAAATATTATCTGTAATATTATTCAGTCATTAAAAATAATGAGACAGTTGTTTTAAAAGTTGCTTAATTTGCTTAACCAAGTGCAATACGTAGAGTATGATTCCATTTCTGTTTCAAAACAAAACAAAATCTATATTGTATATGTATTTGTGGTACATAGATTAGAACTGAAAAAGATAATACCAATCTGTTAATAGTGGTTTATCTCTGAAGAAAAAGATTATATGTACAGTGATGGAACTTTTTAAACACCAGTGTTCTTCGATATTTTTTTTTTTTTAAAAAAAGGTAGCCAGCGTACAAAGTTGACCGTCTGGGGCAGAGGCGTCGCCCTCGATGGCTCACCTGTAACGTGAGCCAAGTACTGGACAGTAGAGGTTTTGCCGGTTCCGGTCTCTCCCACTAGCAACACAGGCTCCCCTCTGCTGACACACACGGCGAGCTGCTCAATAAGAACAGAGGACGGCCGCGTGGCCGCAAAAGTGAGCTTCTCCCTAGGAAGGATAAAAAGCAGTTAGAAACCAGCTTCCAAGCTTCTGCTGTGGGGAACCAGATTTTCCAGATTCAACAAACGAGAATGTGAAGACACCTCAGAGTGACTGTCTTCTTGCCCTAAAGACGTCCTTACATCATACGAATTACAGAATTCATTCATCCTGCAAACACTGAGTATTTGTGCACCTGGTACTATACTAGGCTCTTATAACACCAACAACATATTAGCTGTACTAGCTAGCCCATCTTAGGAAAATTTCTTAACCTCTCTAAACTTAAAGATTCCTCACCTATGAAACATGGGTAATAATAGTACCTAGTTCATATGATTACTATAATCACTACATGAAAAAAACATGCAAAGCACTTAGTACAATATCTAGCCAAATAAACCCATTGCCATCAAGTCGATTCCAAATCATAGTGACCCTACAAAACAAGGTAGAACTGCCCCATAGGGTTTCCAAGGAGCAGCTGGTAGATTCAAACAGCCAACCTTTTTTGGTTAGCAGCCAAATTCTTAACCACTGCGAAACCAGGGCTCCATCTAGCCATATAGTAAGTATTTAATAAATGTCACCTAGATCTCAGAATCTCATATAATCCCTGCCTTCAAAGAATTTACAGACTAATGTTAGACCAGAGCCTGACTTCCAACAGAGACTTACTTAATTAAATACGCTAGAGTGAGTAAAATTAAAGATTCATCTTTGCTAGTCCCACGTCACAAACGACCATCACATACATCACAGCACATACAGTCATCCCTCGTTATCTGAGGGGGACTGGTTCTAGGACCCCCATGGATACCAAAATCCACAGATGCTCAACTCCCTTATATAAAATGACGTAATATTTGCATATAACCTACACACACCCTCCTATATACTTTAAATCATCTCCAGATTACTTATAATACCAATACAATGCAAATGATATGTAAATAGTTGTTATACTGTATTGTTTAGGGAATAATGACAAGAAGCGAGGCAAACAACACTCAAACAATGAGTGCTGGAGGGAGACTGAGGATCTGTGAAATGGCGGGAGGCTACAGCAGGGTATGCCTATACTTCATTTCATTCGTGTGGATTCAGCACAGTGTTCCGTATGTGGCAAACTCAGGTTTTGCTTTTTGGAACTTTCTTTTTACGAACACTTTCAATTCACTGTTGGTTGAACCTGCGGGTGCGGAACATGCAGATACGGAAAACACTACTTTGTTTTTGTGCTTTCGAAAACGCTACTCATCACCACACAGCACAGTGGGGAGATCACAGTTCAGACATACACTCTGCTCAAAAGTAAGGGGCTGGACTAGATCTTCTATCTAGTCCTGACAACTTCTAAATTCTCAGATTAGTTTAAAACCCCATTTACCTCTGTATATAGACAGCCTCACTTTGTTTCCGCAGAAGCCGCACTCGACCCACTTGCACATCTAGCTCATTGATGACAATTTCTGGTTTATAAAGTTGACAGAAGTATTCAGCCTGTGGGAGAGAAGAGATTCCAATTCCACCTGAGTAAAATTCTGCATACTCTTCAAACACTTCCTCACTCACGGAGTCTTTCTGTGCTCCTCTACATATCCCTTTACAAAGAACCACTCTATACTTCCAAGATCAGTGAGTTTTTAGTTAAGTTCTTTGATCCTTTTCTAAATTTCTCATTCTATAAAAAACAAAACAAAACATGGAAATGGTACTTTTTCCTCTCTGTCTATAGCTAAAGTGAAGACTTTGGCATATCCCAACAGAGAATGAACGGAAAGCTGTACTCCTAAAAGACACGGAAAAAAACAAATCATTTTTGCTTCAGGCTCTGCGTTCCTCTGCTTTCAAGTTCTAATGTAATCCAGGGAACAGTGAGTTGAATAAACCATGATACATTTGACTACAGCTATAGCAGAAAGAGGTGTTGTGACAGATACTGTTGGATGTCTACCCAACTGCCATTCCTCTCTTGTTTATCACTAACCCAAAGAACCCAAACCTTGTTCAGGTTTGAGGCAGGGTGAAAGGGACAGAGTACTTAGGGAAGGTGAGCCCCTCCCCAGCCAAAGGGGATGAACGTTGATCAGTCTAAGGCAATTATGGTGATTTCGTTCCTCTTGCCTAACACAGATATATTTCTTTATTGTTTAAGCCCCTTTTACTAGAGTGTTCTGTTACCTGAAGCCAAAACCATCCCAAGTGTTTCAGAAGCTAAGGAACATAGTCCCTGACATAAGCCTTTATAAAAGAGAGTCATCATTCATGTAGGAATGCCAGAAGCGTGCCTTAAGATGGGCCCAAGAACACCACCAACACCACTGCTGAAAGACTCTCTCTCCTCTAAGATATAAAAAGAATGCCAAAATATTAACAATGCTAGCAATGACTCTGACCCTAGATAATGATTATACAGGTGTTTATGGTACTATTCTTTTCAACTTTTCTGATGTCTGAAGACACTAATAATAGAAAGATGGAAAAAACACGATTCTGCATAAAACTACTAAGATAAAGTACCAGTACTGAGTTTACAACCTATAGAATAAAATGCTCACTAAAACACTGGATAATAAGGCATACCTGTGATACAGGACATGAGGAAACTCATTTTAGGAATATGGAATACTCGGAGAACTACCTAATAGGGGAATACGTGAGCTTTACACCCATGAGAGAGAGCAATGAAACCAACTTTTACAGAGGAAACAGCACTGCAAAAGCCATTCCAGGTAAGAACCAGAGGCCAGCAATCAAGCTAACCATCTCAAGCTCCTTTCAACAGGTAAGTAAAAATAGTACCACATACCTTTTTCTTGGAAATGTTCAATTTGCTTCCAATGACTTCTGCCATTTTCAGTTTACTTGTCTGCTTAGAAAGCATTGCTGTGAAACAGTCCAAAGCCTATTAAGATAACCAAGGTAAATATCAACTGAATTTAAAAATAATACATTAATCACAGAGCATCACTATCAGGAGTGCAAGAGGGAGGGACACAGACCCCAGCAGAAACATTTCTGCAAGATTGAAGGAATGCAAAGAAGGTACCAGTCCTGGACTCAAGGACCTTACTATAATGAAGAGACAAGACACAACAAATGTGAAGACTTTACTATCAAAACATTAGCTATATTTAAAAAATAAAAACTCATTTTGCAAATCCTAAAGATTCAGGCAAAGAGGATAAGACAGTAGACAATACTGGGGAGGCCAGCACAACTTGTATAAGGAAAGGTCATGGAAGCTCCATAGTCCATCCAAACTCCCTGAGGGACCAAACTGCTGGGTGGAGGGCTGTGGGGACCATGGTCTCGGGGAACATCTAGCTCAACTGGCATAACACAGTTTATAAAGAAAATGTTCTACATTCTACCTTGATGAGTAGCATCTGGGGTCTTAAAAGCCTGTGAGCAGCCATCAAAGACACACCACTGGTCTCACCCCTTCAGAAGCAAGGGAGAATGAAGAAAACAAGATACAAGGGAAAGGTTAGTCCAAAGGACTAATGAACCACAACCACCACAGTCTCCACCAGACTGAGTCCAGTACAACCAGATGGTGCCCAGCTACCACCACTGACTGCTCTGACAGGGATCACGACAGAGGGTCCTGGACAGAGCTGGAGAAGGATGTAGAACAAAATTCTAACTCACAAAAAAAGACCAGACTTACTGGCCTGACAGAGACTGGAGAAACCCAAAGAGTATGGCCCCCGGACACCCTCTTCGCCAAAGATTAGACAGCCCCATAAAACAAAATGAGACTAATGGGGTACAGTCCAGGGACAAGGACTAGAGGGCAGGAGGGGACAGGAAAGCTGGTAATAGGGAACCCAAGGCTGAGAAGGGACAGTGTTGACATGTTGTGGGGTTGTTAACCAGTGTCATAAAACAATATGTGTACTGTTTAATGAGAAACTATTTGTTCTGTAAACCTTCATCTAAATTACAATAAAAAATTTAAAAAAAAAAAAGATTCAGGCAAAGAATAATAATTAGTGTTAATTATTGGGTAAATGGTTCATGGGGAAGTAATGCTGAAGTAGCACCAAAAGATTAAGATCTAGCTGTAAGAGGAAACACCTGCGTGCAACAGAGGGCTCACACTGTCATTAACTTAATCGACCATTCAATCTTAGCAACTACTAGCAGGCCAAGCAGTTATGTGTCTTCTGACAAAACAAAAAATAAAAGTCAATTCTGACTCATGGCAACTCCATGTGCTGCAGAGTAGAACTGTGCTCTGCAGCATTTTCATAGCTGTGGTCTTTTGGAAGCAAATCGCCACACCTTTATTCTGTGGCACCTGTGGGTGAGTTTGAACTGCCAACCTTTCAGTTAGTGGCTGCGCACTTAACCATTTGCACCACCCAGAGACTCCCATGACTTCTGATGGAAAACAATATAAAGTACACATTAAACCAAAACCAAACTTGATGCCATCAAGTCGATTCTGATTCACAGTAACCCTACAGGACAGAGTAGAATTACCCCATAGAGTTTCCAAGGAGGAGCTGGTGGATTCTAACTGTCGACCTTCTGGTTAGCAGCCAAGCTCTTAATTATCACCAAAAATAGATTTTACAAAAAAAAGGGCTGAATTTGAATCCATCAAGCCTTTGTTAAATATCCACTCACAGGAAATACAAGGGATAAATAACAAGGTAAAGGACACCATGAGAAAGCAACCAGATAATGGCAGGGGGTGGAACATCCTAAGGACAACAAGCTTGATCTCTTCAAAAAAAAAAGACAGAGTAAAAGAGTCTTAAGTCTACATGCATAGAAGAAAGATCTAAAAGAATATACACTAAAATATTAAAGGTGCTAAGTAATCTCTGGATGGGGGAATATTTTTATTTTCTCATTTTCCCTTCCCTACATTTTCCTACATATTACTATAGCTATATATACATATATACACATATATCATCTATATTAATTAAATTTTATTTGATAAATATATGAAGCCAATAGAAGAGGCAATTAGGTACTAATTAGGACTCCCATCAGGCTCCAAAAGCTAAGGAAGTTCCATGAGCACAGTTCTGAACTGGGGAGCCGATTAGAAACTTTGGGCTACTACCTAATTTGTATATTGTTTTATTTTTACTTATTAAAAAAAACTTCAAAATTTATAATAACATCTTTGATATAAATTTTGGTGTGCTTAATATTTTATTTTCCTTGATCAAGTCATCAATTTGGCAATCATTTACGACCCATCCTTCTTTCCTTCCAATATTCCATAATTTTCCTGTGTTTTCATTTTATCTTCTTTACTGAGAAAA
The DNA here is from genome assembly GCF_000243295.1 of Trichechus manatus latirostris. Classification (NCBI taxonomy): domain Eukaryota; kingdom Metazoa; phylum Chordata; class Mammalia; order Sirenia; family Trichechidae; genus Trichechus; species Trichechus manatus. The sequence continues at coordinate 3,201,600 of NW_004444147.1, read as the reverse complement.
AGAGAACATGAACACTTTACTGAAAAAGGTAGAAATATAAGGTAATAAATATACAAACAAGAGCTGAAAAACAGAAAAACCCCAGTGTCCATAAACTAATGTATGGATAAACAAAATGTGGTATATCCATACAGTGTAATATCATTCAGCCGTAAAAAGGAATGAAGTAAATGATACTTGCTAGAAAGTGGGTCAACCTCGAAAACATTATGCTAAGTGAGAGAAACCAGATACAAACGGTCACAACTTGCATGATTTCATTCACATGAAATAGCCAGAATAGGTAAATCCCCAGAGAGAGAAAGCAGATTGGTTGCTGCCATGCACCAATGGCAGAAAGAAGGAATGAGGAGTGACAGCTAATGAGTACAGGGTTTCTTTTCGGGATGATTAAATTTTTCTGGAATTAGATAATGGTGATAGTAGCACAACTCTACAAAAATATACTAAAAACCCTGAACTGTATACTTTTATAAGGGTGAATTTTACAGTGTGTGAATGGTATTTCAATAAAGCAGTTATAAGTAAACAATACATATATATATACACAATGACTTTCTGAAATAGACAGTAAGGAAAATAAGAGAAATCCTACCAATAGCCTGGTTTTCTTAGGAAAGTATAAAACAAGGTTATCTGCAAGAGAGATGAGGAGCGTAGGAGAATGGGAGGGAGAGTTCACCAGAGGATGAAAGATAAAGGTCTGCCACACAGCATTTCAGGGTTCATCTGCGCGTAAGTGTATACTCCAAATGAGGTTTCTTTCTACTCGAAGTGATTTTACCAACACAAAGAGATGCTGCAAACAAAAATGGGTCACTATTCTCTCAATCTCAGTTGACAGAAACCAGAATGTTTTATAAGCAAAAAATGGTCAACATTCTAAGAGTCTACAGATCTTCAGGCAGTACATCTATTCTTAAGCAGGTAGAAATAAATCTCTCTTCTTATCGAATATGGCAGAGTTGTAATCCAATATGGGCTCCCCTCCCACACAACACGCTTTTCCCCAAGGCAGGCATACAAGGTTTCACTTTGTAACCCCCACATAAATTTCTCTAGGTTAAACATAAAAGCCCTGCTGAAGCTAGCAGAGGGATCAGACAAACACATATTTACCAGATAGACTAAGAAATCATATCTAGAAATAAATACTAAACATCTTAGAAACATTTATTTTACAACACTGGTTTATTATCACTTCAGGGTTTTTCCTCTTCATTTTATCTTAAATTTCAGTGTCTATTTTTGTGCTACTCAGACTATACTTATTTTGAAATTAGTAGTAATTTATTTCAAAACCCACAATACATTTATCATATGTCCAATTAGTTTTAAGACAACATTAGTTCAATTGTAACTAGCTAAGGACATCAAACAGTATTTGCACAAAAGAAAAACTCTCACAGACATCGAGAGACAGGATAAAAGCCTGAGACAGAAAAGTGAAAGGAAAAAATAACAATGGAAATCAACGGCCTTGGAGCAAAGAAAAAACATACTTGGGAAAACAACATCTTACCTCTCGAAAAATATTTAATGATGCTGATGAAGAACTGTCAAAGCTATGGGCAATCCTATTACACCAATTCAGGAGATCCCTTAAAAAAAGAGAGAGACAGAGAGAAATAAAACACCACAGGCCAAAGACATCAGGAACAGCAGACAGTGTATTTATTGAACTTGACCCACTTAAGTCTGGGGTGCACCAGCTAACTAAGTCTCTCCTTTTTTCTAGCAATGAAAAGATGGAAAGGATTAGAAAAAAGATTCAGTGGTCCCAGCCACTAATCTTACCAGGAAGTGACCTGTCACTCATTAGTCCTCCCATCCATGGCATGGATGAGGGGGCGGCAACTAACTCTCAGAGCAAACTGAGGGTAATCCCCCATTCCTAATTCTTACTTCTCAAATGGTAAGTCAACCACTGAGAATGGAGAGCAAAGGTGCAAACCCAGAAAGCATTACTTAAGACCACAAGTATCAGAAAGGACATCCAGCGAGAGAACTACGTCATAACTATTTCAAGGTTTGTCTTGAAGTTATTTTTTGAAGCTATAATAATGTTACCTTTATCAAGTCTTCTGTCAGTAACTATAGATCTGAAAAAGGGAAAGCATTTTCCTCTGACACCATCAAGAAGCCCAGAAGTCTAATTTCAAATTCTGACCTCTCATGACCATTTTGCTTTAGCTGATAAGAACTTGAGGAAACCAGTTTTTCAAATATCAATACAAAATACTGTTTAATCAAGTACCTTAGAGACAGTTCTCTTCCCTCTAGGCTTGGTCTTTTGTTTTCTCTTCTGGCTTCTGAGACGTCCTCAGGTGCCTGTCCACATTCAACGTGACTATCACTCTGACAGTGATGTTTCTCACCAGTAAGCTGGATATAAATTTCAAGCAGGTGATCAGTTGCTGCTGATAGACTGGGATATCTGCTCTGAAGAACCTGACGGAGGGAGAAAGAAAGAAAATTTTAAAAGTACACCTGAACAACTGACAGCTGCTGTTAGCTATCGTCAAACTGATTCTGACTCATGGTGATCTTACGTGTACAGAGTATAACTGTCCTACAGGCTTTCCAAGGCTGTGACTTTTTCAGAAGCGGATCTACAGGCCTGTCTCCTGAGGCTCCTCTGGTTGGGTTCGAAACACCAACCTTTCAGCTGCTGACACTAGTCAACCAAAATATCAATTTCTCTAAGAAATGTGTCATCTTTACCAAGTGTCGTGGATTGAACTGTGTTCTCCAAAAATATCTGTCAACTTGGCTGGGTTATGATTCCCAGTATTGTATGATTGTGTATCATTTTGTAATCTGATGTGATTTCCTTATGTGTTGCAAACTTGATCACTATGATGTAATAAGATGGATCAGCGGCAGTTATACTGATGAGGTATGTAAGACTGAATTGTGTCTTAAGCCAATCTCTTTTGAGATATAAAAGAAAGAAGCGAGCAGAGAAACATGGGAAACTAATACCACCAAGAAAGCAGTGCCGGGAGCAGAGCACATCCTTTGGACCTGAGATTCCTGTGCAGAGATGCTCCCAGACCAAGGGAAGATGGATGCATCATAAGGACCTACCTCAAGAGCCGACAGACAGACAGCCCTCCCCCCTGGAGCTGATGCCTCAAATTTGGACTTGTAACCTACTAGACTGTGAGAAAATAAATCTCTATCCATTTGAAACTATCCACTTGTGGTATTTCTGTTATCGCAGCACTAGATGACTAAGACACCAAGTATAAGGGTTTCTGCCCCATCCCCAAATGTCGTGTTTTTTATTTCCCAGAACTCAGTATTCTGGAAAGCTCATCCATCTATAACACAGCTTAGAGTGTAGATGCCAGATGGGGAGAAGGTCCTCAAGAAACAAACCACATGCATCAAAGTCCAAGGAGCTGACTCACTGAAGAATCCAAATTTTGGACACAATTCTAATAAGGTTCACAATATAATTTCCCAGCCAAAAAGTGAATTAGAAGCAGTTAATGGGAAGAGAAAAAATAAGTTTTTAAAAGCAGACCACAATGAATGCAGACAGTTGTCACTACTACTAACAAAAAGTAGCTGGTCTTTAAAAGGCAGACAAGAAAACTTAAAGCACAAAGATCTAGTTCTATTCACTTTAACAGCTATTGAGAATTTATTGAGGCCCTTCACTTTATACTACAGGTTCATAATATTGACTCTAAGGCTTTATATCGATTTGTTCAGTCAAGTCTGTTTAAGAAAGCAGGGAAACATCACACATATATCAGATACAGTACCATCAAATACATTTGAATTTGCTTGAAAAGAAGTATATTGTGATCCCAATTTCATATACGTAATGTCTGCATACTTACAAAGATAAAGAACTAAAGCCTTAAAAATGTCATCTCAAGTAGTAGATCATATAAAAATTTTTATTTCTTCGTATTTTTTTTACTAAGGGATTTTACAATAAATATTTTAACATGTATTTCAGATATAATAAATAAAGACAGAAAAATAGAATAATATCAAATTCAATTTAATGGATACAGACACAGATTTTTCAAATAGAGAATTTAGTTTTTTGTGTATGCAGGGAACATATACAACGTGGTCACATGTTAAAGCATAAAAAAGCTTTAATAAGTTTATTTTTCTAAAGTTAGGCTTATTGAGGTATAATTACATACCAGAGATTCATTCTTTTTTAAGTATAAAGTTCTAAGAGTTTTGACAAATGTATATACTCAAATAACCACCACCATAAACAAGAGATAAAATATTTTCATCACCTCAAAACAAAATATTCCCTCATGTACCTTTTGCAATCAATCCCTTCCCCATCTCCTATGCCTCAGCCCCTGGCAATAAAAAGAGATCATCTAGTTCAATTCTCCTCACATAACAGATGAAGAAAGCAAAACACCTAAAGTTTAATTTAAGTACCCATTCCCTGTATTTTAAGGGTATTCCTTAGACAAACCATGCCAAGAAAAGTTTTCTGTTATGTATTTATTCGTAAACTTACACCAAGAAAGAGGTAATAAAGCTAAGCATGCCTGTATAACCACTGGCAATGCTTTATTCACTGCTCTCCAAAATAGAGAGTTGAGGAACGGGAACCTTTCCAAGTAAGGAGGTAGATGAGGGGTGGGGGAATGTCAGAAAGCATGACAAACCTGTTAATGATCTAGTATACCAACAGTACTGACCAAGTGAATCAATATATAAAATTTATAAAATAATTCATCTCAATTTTCATTAATACCCAAATCAAAATATGTATTAAGTTGCTAAGTATAAAAAACCTTAGTAACAAATCAATTTACTAAAAAGATCCTTAGGAACAACTGGAGAAACTTAAGAATAGTCTGGGTATTAAATAGTATTGAGGAATTACTGTTCACGTTATTGGGTATAATTATGTTATTGTAGTTATATATAAAAATGCCTTTAAATTTTTAGAGATGCATACTGAAGTATTTAGGGGTGAAATGGCATGGGGCTTGCTGTAAATACTTCAGCAAAGAAAAAATAAGGGAGGAAGCAAACATGGTAAAATGTTAACAAATTAACTGCTAAATTTAGGTTGATGAGTATTTTGGCAGTTCATTACACTATTCTCTCTACTTTCATGTATGTTTGGAACTTCTCATAGTAAAAAGTAAAAAAAGAAAGCACTGATAATTGCTTTCTAATAACCACATACCTCATGCAGTTCTGTCTTATCCATGTTATCCAGGTGAATTCTGGTCCAATATTTGTCCAGCAAAGTAGCATGACTGTTTAGCGGTCGATACCAACTTCCTCCATAGCTCAAGAGTCTACATTTCAAAACAAAAAGGAGTCACACAAAATTCCCAATTTTAATCTTGAATTATGCTATTGGATATCACTTGCTATACAATATCTCACATATGAATAACACTCACAATCCCTTCTGCCAGACACTATACAGGGCTTTTAAGGCAGATGACAAATGAAAGGCTCACAGCTGACCCAAGTTTGCCTCTTTCCTAAGAAAGAGTGACAGTTACAGCTTCAATCAAGTTCTTTTCAAATCACTGCAAATATTTCTATTAGGTAAGTGTTTTGGTCTCAATGACAAATGCTCCTCTTCTTTAGGCCTAAATAACTTCAGGAAAAAGGAAACATAATCCAAGGCTCAAAGCATTAAAAGTAAGTTCACTGCCTGTTAGCAGAAGCTACAGTACCTAAAGTTATTTAAAATTTCCAGAAAAGAAGGAGGTAGAAAGGGAATGTTCATTAAACATACTCTGGGCAAGTTAGTGCTCATACCTAAGCCACTTAATTAATCCTCACAACTACTGTGAGGAGAAGGCATTTTTTTCTTCTAATGCATAAGAGAAGAGTAATAGCTCTTGCTCACTCAGCTATGATTACAAATGGCAGAGTTGAGAATTGAACACAGGTTTGCCTGGCATCTTCCCATGATGCCACACACTTATCTGGGAAATGTATGAATCTAATGGAAAAGAATGTTACTATCTCTGTGAATAAGACCAAGGTCTATTAAAATCAATAGGGTCTATCAAGGAGTTCCTTGAACACTGTCTGGTTAGCTCCACACTCCAGCTGGGAGTGAATGTTCACTGAGCTACAGTAAATACTAATCACTAACTATAATCTGATGTTAGTTTCACCTTTGGGCATTTTAAGACCTTAAGAGAATCTGTATAGGGATAGATTAGTAGGAAGAAATGAACCACTGCCTTCCTGTTGTTATAAAAGATACAAAGGAACATGCACTAAGTCTGCTCAATTTTTATTCCTTCGTTGATGCTTATATTCAACTTAATTTTTTTAACCACTGAAAATCTACGCATCATCATCATCACTAACCATTAACTGGGCACTTATTAAGTGACAAGTTTTTAGAACAAGTGGATTCACTTAATCTTTACAACCACCATCTGAAGTCGGTTGTTATTGTTGTTGTTGTGTGTTGTCTCGTCGATTCCAACTCACAGCAACCCTACATGACAGAGTAGTACTGTCCCCCATAGGGTTTCCTAAGCTGAAATCTTTATCGGAGTAGATCGCCAGGTCTTTCCTCCCACGGAACGGTTGGTGGGGTCAAACCAATGACCTTTCGGTTAGCAGCCACGCACTTAACCATTGCTCCACCAGGGCTCCTTAGGTATTACCAGCCCCATCATAATCGAAAGGCAAGGTATACACAGGTACGAAGTTTCACAGGCAGAACTCAAACCTAATACTATCTGACAACACTAACCTCTGACTGTTTTTTAAAACAAGATAAAATTTCTTTTAATTGGTTACTTATTTTCAATGGGGGAAAAAAAACTTTTATTTTTCTAAATTGATTATCTTCATTAAAAATAATCAGGAATGAAAAGTTTGGATCTGTCATCAGTTTCAACTAACCCTGCTTGAGTAGGGCCCAGAGAACTCTGTTCCAGGACTTCTGGACTCAGTATTCTAGCCTGCAGACTTACTAGGAAGAGGATCTAGAGCAAGAACTGAGGGGTCAGTAGGACCTACCTCCTAGTTGCAAAGAACTGAAATCCAGGTGCCACTTTCAGACTATCACCTCGGCCCGGAATCAAGAGCTCTCCATTCTCCAAGAGAGGGATCAGCACAGAGACCTAAATCACAAAACCCACTGATGAAGCTATGAAGACAGAAGTAACAAAAACCAGAACAACCCTCTCCCCAAATGATAAACACATCTTAGAGGAAACTCCAGTTCTCAGAGTGTGAACTGGTCACCATGCACGTGGGAATATCTGAGGTACTTACACTCCAGCACAATAGTACAACCCTCACTGTGTAACTTATTCATTCAACAAACTAGGCTCTCAGTAGTACCTAGCATGGAACAAGAATGCAAGACTCTAAGGATACAGACATGACCGAGGCTTTATAGCACAGAGTCTGACAGGAGATGAGAGACAGGGAAACCACCGTTGACAGCACCATCAGCTGAGAAGGGGATCTGGGTATGTTCTTAAGAAAATATAACTTCACTATAAAATGATAATTAAGTTTAAATTTGATCAAATGAACCACATACTCTCTGGAGACAAAAGTGCTGACAGAAAAGGAATGGTCTGCACAAAATGGACCTCAAAAGTACAAGAATGTCTTGATGTTTAGCAGGCATGACCAAAGGGAGAGAGAGACAGAAATTGTCAGTTTTGTCTTTAATCTGGACTTGGTCACCACAGAGACGCACTTAGCTATGGGAGAGGGATATGGTCCCTTAATGGTTTCCTAGGTACCTGACATATGAAAAAAACTGCCCAAGCAGAAGGATACCAGAAAGGAAAAAAACTCAATGAATATTTTGAAACTGGCCTTGTGGTTTATATTTAAATTTTATTTTTAAGTGTAATTGGTCAGCCTCAACTCTGTAAGAAAACCGAGTTCCCAGACCTACAACACTAAACATCAAGACCCTAGGACATGGAGATCAAACTGTGAGGTCCATTCTGGGCCAGTAGCCCCAGAACATCTTTACATCATCACCCACTAAAAGCATCAGAATTTATAAACACTTATTTTAAGTCACCCCTACCCTCTCACACCTCCCTAAACCTACACATACACACATATTCATTCTCTTTTTCATATCCAAGAGGGAAAAGGCCATACGCAGTTAACTAGAGGGTTCACCTTAAAATAAAATTAAAACCAATCTGAGCAAAATCCGCCCAAAGAAGGAATTTTTCACTCTGAATACATTTTTTGTCAGTATTTACACAGTACAGAAAAAGCATGGACTGCCTCCATGGTTGAATTTTAAATGCACAGAAGAATAAAGACCAAATATATATCAAGTGTATTGTTCTTATACTGAATATAAGAAAAGACAAAGCATGCTTTTATTACATCATCTCTTCCTTTCATTTTTTCTAAGCCCACTGCTCTACAGTTGCTATAGCTGGGAAAGAGGATCTCAAACTTCTCAACTTCTCATTTTATCTGTAACACAGCTGTTTCCTACCAGGCCTGTTCTTGGACAGACTGTGAAATTGGTCACATATTTAAGTGCAGGAGGAAAAAAGTATAGAACACAGGAAACAGCAAAAGCAGAATTTTACAGATTCTCCATCAAGCACGAGATCAGTCAAGTAATCCAAGACCTCAAATCAGATTACATACATAACCATGAATGAGCTCCCTATATTATCTCTAATCAAACAACTTTTTTGTTTAAACCATCTCCAGAATTACTATTAACAAAATGGATCTCAAAGACAGGAAAGACGATAGGAGGCAATAATCAGCAAGATGACATACCACGTCCAAGGGGGCATAGTCAATATCCTCCAGAAGGATCCAGTGGCCCTTGGTGGCCGCCTGTGTCAGAGTGCCAGGCTGCCACACAAACTCTCCTGGGACGTCTGTGCAGCGATACATCCCCAACAGCATCTGCAGAAAGAGGAAAAAGTAATTAGACAAGCCACACACCTGAGGTGCCAATGCTATATCCCTTGATTAATTCTGTTTAATTACCATAGGGATATAAGCAGGTACTTGAGGTTTACACAGTTTAGCCCTATCAGGTACAAGCAAAAACAAAACTTGACTACAGATATTTACAAGCATGCTAACCCACCAAAACTTGTCATTTCTTAATTACCTTACTGTCAGTCTGATCTCCAAGCTGGACTTTGAGAAGACGAGGGGACTTCCTTCTACCTGTCATTGCTGCTAAATGTTCAACTAAGGAAGTTTTGCCACATCCTATTGGTCCTTCCAACAATACAGCATTCTGAGAAGCCACTGCCATAGCCAAGGTTTGAAGATTTTTGCAGACTGACTCAACCAGCACGTAAGACCTCAGGGCCAGCTCCTGTTCACACGAAGAACTCCTATTACTAGCCTGAGGAGACAAGCAATGAATAAAAGGCATGTCAAAAAGAGTCTCTCTCTCAAAGGACACAACTTTTACAACAATGCTCCCACTGATCTTACATAAATCTCTGTCAATAAATAGTAGTATTATAAAACTGAAGACACAAAGCCTATTACAGAGCAGGTATGTTATTCAAAGTAAATATCTGACCTATTTTTTTCCTTTCCTTTTTGTTTTTTTGAAAGAGGGCAGAATTCGTTAACACATTTAAGAGAAAGTCTTCCCAAAGTTTAAGAAGGGGAATCATAGTTGGGTTTTGGTTTTTTTTTTTTGTTTTTTTTTTTTTTGGAGTTTTTCTTCCCCTCCCCATATTCTAGGATTTCACATCTCAGATCACGAATACACACAATACACTTATCAGATGACGAGAGAAATACAAACAATGAGAAGACATTTTATATTATTAAGATTGCTAAATTTTTCCGGACATAAGAAGAGTATTGGGGTGATTTTTTTTAAGTCCTTCTCTTTTACAGATACATACTAAAATATTTAGGTATGAAATGATGTTTTGGGGATTTCCTTCAAAATAATATAGTATAGGGAAAATGGGCAGGAATATAAATGAAAATATAATTAATCAAAAATTTAAAATTGTTGAAGCTGGGTGATGGGTACTTGGGATTCAATACACCATTCTTTCTACACTGGAATATCTTTCATAACAAAAAGTTAAATAACAATAACAATCACGTACCCCATATAGATAGCAGAAAAGATCTCTTGGAAAAGTGGAAACATCACTAACTTTTAAGGGATAGTAACTTCTCAAACTTGGCAAGTCTTCTGAAGATAAGGGAGACAAAATAGGAGCCTCAGAGCTAGCAGCTTGGGAACTTTCCTCAGGTCTGTCACCTTCAGCAATTTAGTAAGAAGGCTGGGCCACAGCACCACTGTGCACTCCTGCCCCAGCACCCCCAGCTGCTCAACACTAGGCCCATCTGAGGCAAATTCCTTCCCTATGTTACAATTCTAATGCCCTAAACTTAATCCACGTCAGGACAGTGGTTACAGGGTTTGGGGGGGGCGCGGTGGGCAGCAGCTAGTGACTAGACAGGAACACAAGGAGCTTTTGAAGTGCTGGTAATATTGTTTCTTGGTGCTACTGAGCTCTACACTTACGACATGTGCATGTTTCTATCTGTATATTATGTTGTTGTTGTTAGGTGCCACCGAGTCGGTTCCAACTCATAGCAACCTGACGAACAACAGAATGAAACACTGCCTGGTCCTGCACCATCTTCACAATCATTGTTATGCTTGAGCCCACTTTTGCAACCACTGGGTCAATCCATCTTCTTAAGGGTCTTTCTCTTTTTTGATGACCCTCTACTTTACCAAGCATGATGTCCTTCTCCAGGGACTGGTCCCTTCTGACAACATGTGCAAAGTATGCGATACAAAGTATTACCATCCCTGCTTCTAATGAGCATTCTGGCTGTACTTCTTCCAGGACAGATTTGTTTGTTCTTTTGCCAGTCCATAATATATTATACAGTCCTTTATATTATACATCAATATAAATATTTTTTTTTTTTTTTTTTCCTAATTCTACCACCCAGAGACAAACCAACGGCAGTACTTGTTCTAATAAGAAAACTTGGTGGGTCTGACCATCAAAGTGACAAATGACTGAAGACAGCTGGGGAAAACAAAACTGGCTCCCAATGGTTCCAGATTTATGATTTATAAGCCTTTCCAACTGTGATCTGAACATATATCCCTGGAAAGATGTTAATTTCATATGGCAGAGAGGAAGATATTAGCTTCACACACGAAGAGCAAAGAGAATATTCTGAGAGAAAAAGGCTGCTGGAAGTGAACATCCCTGGGCCCAGTCCTATCTTTGCCAAAGAGCAGCCCAAGGGTCTCCAGGCAAATCATTCTGCCTCTGTTTCACACAAATATGGGATCACATCATGTGCTACCCAAGTTCACACAGCTGTCACAGCAAGCAAACAAGAAATAGGGAGAAGCGAAGTTAAACATATCACAAAGGCACCATTACTGTTTCTAATTTCATATTAAAGACAGAAAAAGGGGATATCAGAAAGCTGGGAACTTGGTGAATTTCTCTTAATCTCTTCAACACTTCCAAAAATGGAGTAGCAAGAGGCGCGGCCAAAATGGCAGAGTAGTCAGACACTTCTAGTGGACCCTCTTACAACAAAGACCCGAAAAAACGAGTGAATCAATTATATATGACAATCGAGAAGCCCTGAACATCTAAGGAAAAGTTGAGTAACCAGACTGAGACACAGGGAGAGGGAGAGACGGTTCAGAAGCAGCGAGGAGTTGCAAGACCTGACCCGGCAAGAGCCTGAGCACATCAGGCCTGAGCAGTTCATGGGTGAGCGATGAGGCAGGCAAACAGCAGTGCTCAGGAGGCGCGTTTTCCGCACTGGGAGAGACCCAGTGCCAGAGAGTCTACTCGGCCACCCAGAACCAGTGAAAAGCAGCACTGGATTGGGGAAAGATAAGTACTTGTGTATGACCTACCACACAAACCAAAAAAATACCCCTTAGGGAAAAACCTCTCTCGCATTTATCTCCTCGTTCCCTGTTTTACACTGAGTCCTGGACTGGCTTCAGCAACTGTCCAGTCCCCTGCACCGGAAGTAGGATCCATCACACACCCTGAGCCATTCTCCCTGGTTTAGAGAGTAAACAAATTAACAAATGGGGAAAACTAAACTTCTGGCTCCCCTAAGCCAGGAACCCAGGGTAGGCACAGCTCCTTTACCTAGGCACAGGCATAAGGGATCCACGGACTTTGAGTGCCTTTCCCCCTGCATAGACTTGTGTGGGCCCATTTCAACAGCGTAGGCCCTCATTACCGCAGTACAACAGGGTATATACCGGAAGTCTAACTTCAACTGCTTCAGCTGTGAAGTGGCAGGTTCTTGACATTAGACACAGCTCTGCCCATTAAGCAGGGTCTTCACCTACCCACATCAGCAGCCTGAGGACTGCTGGCTCCACCCATGGCACCTAGCCACCTGTGATAGGGGCCCATGAATACAAGGTGCCCCCCAGTCCTTATAGCCAACAGCATTAGGTGCTCATAGTACGGAAGCAAAACCCACCCACCTACACGCTCTAGGGAACAGGGACACAACTTCCTCTCAGATACTTGGGGTCAGCCGTCAACCCCCTGCCTTGCTCAGAGTGTGTCCCCCTGCTGCAGCTAGATGCCTGTGCCTATACCAATCACCTAAGACTGTCTAAGACTGTAAGTGACAGCCTACACCACACACTTGGTGGCTATCTACCTTGGCACCTAAGCTGAATCCATACAGGAGTGGGCAGACTCCTGAGCTCACATACCTAGTAACAGATCTAACCACCTGGTGACAGGACATTAGAGCTTCAAAGTTGCCAATAATCAAACTAGCTCATACAAGCAGCATATTTGGGCATATCAAAACAAAACAAGAAGCTAGGACACAGTAAGTAAACATACAATAAATAACTTATTGATGGTTCAGAGACAACGGTCAATATCAAATCATATAAAGAGGCAATCCATGATGGCTTCAGCAAGCTCCCAAAATAAAGAAATAGAAATTTTCCAGAGGAGGAAAATTTCTTGGAATTAACGGAGACAGAATATAAAAGATTAATACACAGAACTCTGCAAGAAATTAGGAAGGAAATTCACCAAAACGCAGAACATGCAATACAGGAAATTAAAAAGATTAGAGAAGAGCATAATGACAAATTTAACAGGCTGCACGAATCCACAGACAGCAATCAGAAATCCAGAAGATTAACAATAAAATGTCAGAATTAGACAACTCAATAGGAAGTCATAGGAGCAGAACTGAGGCAATGGAAGTCAGAATTAGTGAGACCGAACATAAAACACTTGACAACTTATTTGAGGAAAAATCAGATAAAAGGATTTTGAAAAATGAACAAACCTTAAGAATTATGTGGGACTCTTTCAAGAGGAATAGCCTACGAGTGACTGGAGTACCAGAACGGGGGAGGGGGGGATAACAGAAAATACAGAGAGAATTGTTGAATATTTCTTGGCAGAAAACTTCCCTGATGTCGTGAGAGATGACAAGATACCTATCCAAGATGCTCGTCGAACTCCAAATAAGGTTGATCCCAAAAGAAAGTCACCAAGACATATTATAATCAAACTTGCCAAAACCAAAGATAAAGAGAGAATTTTAAGAGTGGCTAGGGATAAACAAAAAGTCATCTACAAAGAAGAGTCAATAAGAATAAGGTTGGACTACTCAGCAGAAACCATGCAGACAAGAAGGCAATGGGATGTCACATATAAAGCCTTGAAGGAAAAAAACTGCCAGCCAAGAATTATATATCCAGCAAAACTATCTCTCAGATATGACGGTGAAATTAGGGCATTTCCAGGTAAACAGAAGTTTAGGGAATTTGCTAAAACCAAACCAAAATTACAAGAAATACTGAAGGGAGTCCTCCAGTTAGAAAATCAGTAACATCAGCTAACAACCCAAGACTAGAACACAGGACAGAGCAACCAGATATCAACCCAGATAGGGAAGTTACAAAAGTAAATCAAAGCTAAAACACTGAAAATAGGGAAACAGATGTCAATATGTAAAAGATGACAACACTACAACAAAAAAGAGGGACT
>NW_004444147.1:3173202-3187482 GCF_000243295.1 Trichechus manatus latirostris | reverse complement strand
CTATACAATGAAAACTACAAGACACTACTGCAAGAAACCAAAAGAGACCTGCAAAAGTAGAAAAACATACCTTGCTCATGGATAGGTAGACTCAACATTGTGAAAATGTCAATTCTACCCAAAGTGATCTACAGCTACGATGCCATCTCGATCCAAATTCCACTGGCATTTTTTAACGAGACGGAGAAACAAATCACCAACTTCATACGGAAAGGGAAGAGGCCCTGAATATGTAAAGCATTACTCAAGAAGAACAAACTGGGAGGCCTCACACTACCTGATTTTAGAACCTATTATACTGTCGCGGTACTCAAAACAGCCTGGTACTGGTACAACAACAGATACACATACCAATGGAGCAGAATTGAGAATCCAGACATAAATTCATCCACCTACGAGCAGCTGATGTTTGACAAAGGCCCAAAGTCTGTTAACTGGGGAAAAGACAGTCTCTTTAATAAATGGTGCTGGCATAACTGGATATCCATCTGCAAAAAACTGAAACAAGACCCATACCTCACAACATGCACAAAAACTAACTCAAAATGGGTCAGAGACCTAAATATAAAATAGAGAACAATGAAGATCTTGGAAGAAAAAATAGGGACAACGCTAGGAGCCCTAATACATGGCATAAACACAATACGAACCATAAGTAACAATGCACAAGCACTAGAAGAGAGACTAGATAAATGGGAGCTCCTAAAAATCAAACACTTATGCTCAGCAAAAGACTTCACCAGAAGAGTCAAAAGACAACCTACAGACTGGGAAAAAATTTTTGGCTACAACAAATCCGATCAGCACCTAATCTCTAAAATCTACAAGATACCGCAAAACCTCAACAACAAAAAGACAAATAACCCAATTAAAAAATCGGCAAAGGATCTGAACATGCACTTTGCCAAGGAAGAAATTCAGGAGGCTAACAGACACATGAAGAAACGCTCATGATCATTAGCCATTAAAGAAATGCAGATCAAAAACTACAATGAGATATCATCTCACCCCAACAAGGCTAGCATTAATCCAAAAAACACAAAGTAATAAATGCTGAAGAGGTTGTGGAGAGACTGGAACACTTATACACTGTTGGTGGGAATGTAAAATGGTACAACCACTTTGGAAATCGATTTGGTGCTTCCTTAAAAAGCTAGAAATAGTAGTACCATAAGATCCAGCTATCCCGCCCCCTGGAATATATCCTAGAGAAACAACAGCTGTCACACGAATAGATAGATGCACACCCATGTTCACTGCAGCACTGTTCACAATAGCAAAAAGATGGAAACAACCTAGGTGCCCACCAACAGACGAATGGATAAACAAATTATGGTATATCCACACAGTGGAATACTACACAAGGATAAAGAAAAACGATGAAGCCATGAAACATAACATGGAGGAAGCTGGAGGTCATTATGCGAGTGAATTTAGTCAGTCACAGAAAGACAAATATTGTATAAGACCACTATTATAAGAACTCAAGAAAAGGTTTAAACACAGAAGAAAACATTCTTTGATGGTTATCAGGATAGGGAGGGAGGGTGAGGTTTATTTACTAACTTGATAGTAGATAAGAATTATCTTCGGTGAAGGGATGGACGGCACACACTACAGGGAAAGTCGGTGCTACTGGACTAAACCAAAGCTAAGAAGTTTCCTGAATACAATAAAACACTTTGAGGGACAGAGTAGCAGGGGCAGGGATCTGGGGACCATGCTTTCAGAGGACATCTAGGTCAACTGGCATAATGAAGCTTATTATGAAAATGTTCTGCATCCTGCTTTGGTGAGTGGCATCTGGCGTCTTAAAAGCTTGCAAGTGGCCATCTAAGATGCAGAAATCGGTCCCAACCACCTGGAGTAAAGAAGAATGAAGAACACCAAAGACACAAGGAAAGTAGTAGCCCAAGAGACAGAAAGGGCTACGTAAACCAGAGACTTCATCAGCCTGAGACCAGAACTAGATGGTGCCCGGCTACCACCAATGACCGCCATGACAGGGAACACAACAGAGAGTCCCAGATGCAGTAAGAGAAAGGTGGGGTGCAGAACTCAAATTCTAGTAAGAAGACCAGACTTAATGGTCTGAATGAGACAGGAGGTACCCAGGAAAGCATGGCCTCCAGATTCTCTATCAGCCCAGAACTAAAACAATTTTGGAGGTCGTCTCTTCAGACAGAGATTGGACTGGACTGTGGGACATAAAGTGATATTCGTGAGGAGTGTGCCTCTTAGCTCAAGTAGATATAAGACTAAACGGGCAGCTTCTGTCCGGAGGTGAGATGGGAAAGCAGAGAGGGTTAGGAGCTGGTTGAATGGACATGGGGAATCAGGGCTGGAAAGGATGAGTGTGCTGTCACAGTATGGGGAGAGCAATTAGGGTCACATAATAATGTATGTATAAATTTCTGGATGGGAGACTATCTTGAAATGTAAACTTCATCTAAACTACAACAATAACAACAACAAAAATGGAGTAGCAATTAAGCAACCTCGATTTGGCTGACACCTAGTACACAGAACCCAGCCAAGGGAAAGAGGACACTCAGTGTTTAGGAGGGGACAAGCGGGTGCCACCCACCCACATTATGTCAACATACCTGCTCTTCAGGAGCCAGTGGCTGCCCAGGCAGCACCACACCACAGACAGCGGTAACCCTGGAGGACAGGTCTGCTGAAACAAGGTGTCCCTGTACATACTGCAGCTCCTTATCCTTACGCCAAAGGGAGGATTCTGGATTGGCCAAAACCAAGGCCTTCTCCAAGTCCTGCAGCTGGGCATCTTCAAGTAACCTGGAGAAAGCCAGGATTTCATCAGTTACTTCAGTTAGCAGTAAAGTCATATGAAGTTCTCCAGGAAAGAGCCTCCTTACCTCAACCTGAAATGGATCAATTCCTCACTATTAAAAATCTTCTTGAGGAATGATAACTTGTGTTCTTCATTCATACAGGTGACCAAAGCAAGACAATTGGCTGTGTACCTGTAAGAGAGAAAAAAAAAAAGTATGGAAAGTCAATTGATCTGCAGATGATTCTAAGGAATAAAGAAAATTTACTAGTTAACTATATACTAGGAAATGAAATCTTAAAGAATTACTATTACACACAATTAAGAGTAGAAAATACAAATCAGGCATGATGAATTAACTGAAAATAAAAAAGGCAGAATTCCATTCTGGTAGAACTAAGCCTGGGATGACTGCTTCACATTCTGTACCATCTCATTTCCTTTGATGTGGAACATGCTTAAGGAAAGGGAATAAGAACCCAAAAGGGACAAGAACAAAAATAACAAGTTTCCTTTCCCTCTACACCCTCTGCCATCCCCACACGAGCAGCACAGGAGATGCCCCAAAGCTACGCACCAGCGGACCAAAGTGTCATGGCTTCTGAGGAGAGGGACACACACACTCCAGTCCCAGAGCTCCCGGAATACAGACTGCTCTTGCTGCAGAAACTTGTAAGCCGCTTCCATTAGGTCCCGGAGCTTCATCCGCCGGCGCCCATAGCGGACTAGATTAGCGTCAGAACTCTCTAGGAAGAGTCTCTGAAAAACTGGGGAAGTGTCCTTGAAATATCTCAGGGCAAACCTTTAGAAATAAAGAATATTTTTGTGTTTTGGTGGAAACATCAAAGTATACATTCCTACAGAGACAAGACAGGAGAAACATAACAGGTATTCCAAGGGTCTAGGAACAAAGGAGGACAAATGCTAAATCCACCTAGTCCTAAGATTGTATCCTATTCAAGCTCAGGAGCCAGAACCAAGGTGGGAGATTTCTAAGAGGATGTCCACAGAAGAGATTACACCCACAAAAGCAGAGGTACTTATCACAAGTGTTTACTACCAAAAAAACCACTCACTGTCAACAAACATTTTGGTAAACTCTTACTATCAGCCAGACACTGTGTCAAGTCTCCTAGTGTCTCCTAGTGATTCAAAACCAAGAAAATACTTCTCTTATGAAGCTCACTGTCTACTACACAAGACAGCCCCTTACAGAAACAACTAGAGGCACAAAGAAAAAAATTCAACTGACCTTGGGGGAGTTAAGAAGAGATGCTTAGGTTACATCTTAAAAGATGAAGAGGGGATCCTCAAGAGAACATGAATTAAAAAGTCATTCCAGGCAGAGGAAACAAAAAGTTCAACGAGACAGCGAAGGGAAACAGCCTGGTGTGCCGCAGCAATCACAGTAAGATGTCAACTGACAGGAAATGAGGCTGGAAAGGAGGGCAGGGGCCAGATCATACACAGCCTGGGACGCCACCGTTGGGGCTTCATTGTACTGTCTGTGTTTCTCACCCAAGATGTACGGATGTACTCTTCTATGATGAATTCCAGGAGTCTCCATCAGAAACACTGAGGTAAACTGAGTTACACAGGTCTTCTTTATTTATTTACTCATTAAATAAATATTTATTGAGCATCTCTTATGTGGCAGGCACTGTACAAATATTAGAAATATGTTGGTAAACAAATAACATGGGAGAGCAAGCTAATTTGAAAGCCTCAGAGAATTTCAGGGCAAGGGGAACGTTCTAACGATGATGATCGTTAACATTTATCAGTGGTTTACCATGTGCCAGGCAGTTGCTTAAGGAACAAAAGAGAAGTGATGCCAGCTAAGTGGCAAGCGGCAAGTGCCATACCTACAAATGTACATCTCCATTAGAATGTCAGCTCCAAGAAGGTAGAATTTTGGTCTAATTTACTCAACGCTGTATCCCATCACCTAGCACAGTGCCTGAAACACAGCAGGTGGTCAATAAATAGTTGTTAAATTAAATGTTACATTTAATCCTCATAATAATCCTATAGTGGAGGTGTTAAGTGAAAGCATCCAGCAGAAGATAATTCTGAGGAGAAATTCTATTGTACTGGGGAAAGGAAAAGAAACAGCAAAAGAACGACGACAAGAGACGTATAGGTCAACAAAACCTTGTTGGGGGAGGGAGAAATCAGTTACCACTGAGTCTATTCAGACTAATGGCGACCCCACGTGTGTCAGAGTAGAACTGTGCTTCATAGGGTTTTCACTGGCTGATTTTTTGAAAGTAGATCACCACGCCTTTCTTCCAAAGCACCTTTGGGTGGACTCAAACCTTTACCAACTTTTTGGTTAGCAGCCAAGCAAGTTAACCATTTGTACCACACAGAGACTCCTTGTGGAAAAAGAGCCAAAATAGGAAAAGTGAACATACCGACTGTTTAGTTTGTAGCATGAAAGTTAGACCCAGCTGAGTTAGACCAATCTAAGCAAAGTGTTCCACCGAAGCAGAAACTACACCTCTCTTACTCCTACTCTCTCTAGCTACAGAGCTTGCTCTCAAGCTAATGGTATCACAAAGAGAAAAATCATGAAGTAAAAAGTAAAAACAAAAAAACTGGAGCCATAGGTGGTCTAGCTAGGGAGTTTTCACTGTAGACAAAAGGTAGAAGTCACCAGATAAATAACAGAATACAAATTATATATTAAAAATCTTGAGCCTGCTCCACAGAATTTCTGTGCACGGCAGACATGGCGATTCTCAGCAGATTCTGGTTAAGAAAGTATGGGTAATAAATAATGTAGTAGCACATCCTTCTTATTTCTTCTCTTGTACTCCCTGGCACGGTTGCCTGGAAGGAAACCCAAGGACTGGGAAAACGCACAAGTTCAAACTCCTCTGGTGTCCTGTATGTGCTGGCCTATGATGGAAGCTATTGATTCAGCCTGTTGCTCTTCCTGCACCCTCATTAACCATGTCTACTCTGAAAACAAGAAGTGTGTCAATAGTAGGTACTACTATCCCCAAGTTACAGATGAGGAAGCTAAAGTCTAGAGTGGTTATGTTACTTGCTCAAGGTCACAATTATGTAACAGCAGACTGGCTGTTCAAATTCAGACATTCCAACTCCATGTTCGATGTGTTTCAGCTGCTCCACTGCAGACATGAAGAAGGTGGATTCATCAAGAGTTGGGGTTTCCAGAACTAAACCAATTCCCGAGGTCAACTCTTCAGACAAAGATTGGACTGGACTGTAGGACATAAAATGATACTCGTGAAGAATGTGCTTCTAAGTAGATATATGAGACTAAACAGGCAGCTTCTGTCCGAGGTGAGATGAGAAGGCAGAAGGGTCAGGAGCTGGCTGAATGGATATGGGAAATGAGGAGTGGAAAGGAGGAGTATGCTGTCACAGTATAAGGAGAGAGGTTAGGGTCACATAACAATGTATGCATAAATTTTTGCATGAGAGACTAACTTGAATTGTAAAGTTTCACTTAAACTACAATAAAAAGAAAAAAAAAAAAAAGAATTGGGGTTTCCCAAACAATAGTTTAGCTTAATTAATAAGACTGCCTTGAGCACTGCACTCTTTCAACAACTATGTACACGGGATCAAACAGACAACAGCAACCTGAAAGGTTAGTTAAGAAGTTCAGGGGGCAGTGAGTCTATGTTAATGGGGGAGAAACAATTCAGAAAAGGAGCGTAAAAATTATTGCACAACTTAAGAATGTAATCAATGTCACTGAATTGTACATGTAGAAATTGCTGAACAGGTGCATGTTCTGCTGTGTATTATTTTCAACAACAACAAATATAAAACACATTATTAAAAAAGAAGAGTTTGGGTCTTCTAGGCAGGCATGAACACTGGAAGATGGACAAGGGAGTGGAGGTTAATAGAAAGATAGCAAACATAATGTGGAAAATAGAATTTTAAGCTTCTTGAGGAGAGTGAGAGACAGGGAGAGGCTGACAGACAGGAAGAAAGAACTGGCAGTCCTGGTGAGGAAAAAGACCAGTTACAATAACTGTACTTAAGCAAGTTAGTTAGAGGGGTAACCCACTGCCATCGAGTCAATTCCAACCCATGATGAACCTATAGGACAGAGTAGAACGGCCCCATATGGTTTCCAAGGCTGTAAATGTTTACGGAAGCAGACTGCCACATCTTTCTCCCATGGAGCGGCTGGTGGGTTCGAACCACCGACGTTTTGGTTAGCAGCCAAGAGCTTTAACCACTGCGCCACCAGAGCTCCTCGCTAGAGGGGTAGGGGACAGCAATCAGGGAATGAGACGTTTGAATCAGAGATTTCAAAGGTGGTGGTGCAGCTGTGGGTTAGGCCCAAGGCGTAACCATAGCAGTTAGCAGAAATGGAATGGAAAAGAAGGTCACTGGAGACTGACTGGCGAAGAAATGGCTGAGTCAGCATTGTACAGGTGTTCCAAGTATGATAACTGGAGTTGGGGTGGGAAAGAAGACTGCAGGCCATTTGCCAAATTTTTCAGTGAAGAAAGGGAACCAGGAGGTGGTCAATGATCACAAAAAAGAAGAAGCCAAAAATGAAGCAGAGACAAGGGTTATACAGACTAATGGGGAAACAATGTCCTGAAAGCTCACAGGGAAGAAAGGAGGACACCCAGTAGACACTCTAACCTGAAGATATGGAGGGCAAGAATGAAAGGTCCCCACCTGAGTACCAAAGGGGACACAGTATCCTTGGGACTGCCACAAATCAGTGAAGGCAGAGGCTGAGTATATAAGGGAATTCACTGGCCATGGAGCAGACAGAGAGCATAGGGGAAGGGTTTGGGAGAGAAGAGGCCAGGACCTTGGCTGGGGCACAGGATTCAAGAATGAGAATCTAGGAAATAGACTCCAAGCAGTGAGTGAGGCAAATAGTGGTTTGGTAAATTAATATTCATGGTACTCTGAAGGAGACTGAGCCTGTGGGTCTAACAAGATTCAGCTGTAGTTTGAAAGAGCACCCTGGCTGCTGTGGTGTGGGGGTGGCGAGGAACTGGCTTTCTAAGAGCTCTTAGGCAGCTGGTGCTGGCAGCACATGTGGGACCAGCAGACAGCCACAGCAAACAAGTAGGTAAATAAGCAGTAACCAAGGGGTCAACCTGATCCAATGGGTCCTTGAGGAGGGTAGGTAGAAATGAGCACAGTACACTGGCTATGTCCCTGAGTTGGTGGGCTGAGCAGGGGAAGAGAGCCTGGCGTAACTGTAAATCAAAAGAGGGAATTGGTCAGAAGTCCCTCCCACACTTATGTGACTACAGCACCCTCTGCTCTAGAGATCCAGCATTCTTAGGGAGTATTCTGAAACTCTGATCTAGCCAATGACAGATGAAACAATAAAGCATTTTTAGCCACAATAACATGATCATATTTTGCCCTAGAAAATTCCCAAGGACTGAGGGGAAGGCTTTCTTTTCTGAAACAAGAGTTCTAAGGTCTAGCATACAATAAGGAACACCACCCAGATGATCATCAATCTCGGATGAGCCACTCACTTGGGCAAGTCCATCACACCACTCCAGCAATGGAGATAAGACCTGTAGTCCAGTTCTGGCTCTGACACTTACAGCAACTTAGTTAACCTTGCTAAAAATCTGAAATGGGACTAATGATAACTGAATATGTCACAGTATAAAGATTAAGAAAATAACATGTATACATATATATACACACATATACACATATATGTACTTAAAGACTACAAAGTCCTATATAAATAAATATTACCATTAATGTATCACTCTTCTGTCTCCAAATGCCTATTTTTAATCCCCACTGCAGGTCCACAAATACCCATGCACAAAGATGCCACATTATACATTAAAAATCAAAAACAACTTGCTTGTTCAGCACAGAGATAAGAATAGGTGATGAGATACTATGCAACTATTAAAATAACTTATCGTAGTGGCATGCAATGATATTCATATGTAACTAAGTTGAAAAACAAACCACAACTTAAAAACTACAATATAAAATTTTTATTAAATTTAGTATATTATTAAATGTTATCAGAAAAAGGGCAAAATGGCAAATGTGTTATATATAATTTTACAATGACAGCAAACAAAAGAAAAAAAAGAGATTGCAGTTGTTGATACTACTTAGATAAAATCAAACACCTAATGGGATTAACTCTCTTAGTTTGAAAGTTTAGGGTCATGGCTTCATGGGACTGTCCAGTCAAGTAGCCCAATATTGATTTTAAAGTTTCTGTTCTACCCTCTAGTTTGATGAGTAGTGCCTGGGGTCTTAAAAGGTTGCTAACAGCCATTCGAGACATAACAGTTGGTCTTTATTTGCCTAGAGCAGCAGCGAAATAAGAAGGCACAGGAATCGAAGAAAGAACTAGACTGCAGGTGTAACTGCCTCCA
The DNA here is from genome assembly GCF_000243295.1 of Trichechus manatus latirostris. NCBI lineage: Eukaryota > Metazoa > Chordata > Mammalia > Sirenia > Trichechidae > Trichechus > Trichechus manatus. The sequence continues at coordinate 3,178,302 of NW_004444147.1, read as the reverse complement.
TGAAATACTGCCTCCTTTGCCATGAGACCAGAAGAACTGGGTGGTGCCTGGCTACCACTACTAAACATTTTGATCAAGGACTCAGTAGATGAATCCTGATCAAAAGGTTCAGGAAAATGTGGAACAGGATTTCAAATTCTTATGGAATCCAGACTTACTGGAGCCATTGAGACTGAAAGAACCCTAGAATCTACTGCCCTGAACAAATCTTTTAAGCCTTGAACCAAAACTATCCCCTGAAATCATCTTTAAACTAAACAACATCTTAGCTTAATTAGTAAAGAATGTTCACCTTGTCTAAGGTCTTAAAAGCTAGCGAGCAGCCATCTAAGATGCATCAATTGATCCTAACCCACCTGGAGCAAAGGAGAAGAACACCAAAGACAAAAGGAAAGTATTAGCCCAAGAGACAGAAAGGGCCACATAAACCAGAGACTTCATCAGCCTAAGACCAGAAGAACTAGATGGCCCAGCTACCACAGATGGTCCCTGAAGGAGGAGAAAAGTGGGGTGCAGAACTCAAATTATAGTAAAAAGACCAGACTTAATGGTTTGATTGATACAGGAGGGACCCCGGAAGACATGGCACCTGGACTCTCTATTAGCCCAAAACTAAAACCATTCCGGAGGCCAACTCTTCAGACAAAGATTAGACTGGACTATGGGACCTAAAATGATACTCATGAAGAGTGTGCTTCTTAGCTCAAGTAGATACCTGAGACTAAATGGCCAACTCCTGTCCAGAGGTGAGACGAGAAGGCAGAGAGGGTCAGGAGCTGGTTGAATGGACACAGGAAATCCGGGGTGCGAAGGAGGAGTGTGCTGTCACAGTATAGGGAGAGCAACTAAGGTCACATAACAATGTATGTATAAATTTTTGTATGAGACACCAACTTGAATTGTAAACTTTCACTTAGAGCACAACAATAAGAAAATATATATATGGGTACATATAAATGTATTAACACGCACACCCTCATGTGTCTGCAAGAAGAAGAAAGAGAAAAGATGTTTGGAAGGAAACATACCAAGCTACTAACAAAAGTTACTTCTGGAGGGCAGGATTTCAGGGTGGAGAAGACCTATTGCTTTTTACAATTCTATATTGTTGAGTATAATCTGAAGATCCTATTTTTGTAATTAAAAGAAAAAATGGATGCCATTCCACCAGGACATTCTTTTCATCACAGGAAAGCTGGCAGAACAAGTAAAACTGTACTTAGAGGGGAAAAAATTTTCAATAAATTACAGCAAATGGGAATGTCATCTTTAAGGCACTTTTGAATGCAGTTTTTAAATTACCTACGCAGAGTTGTATCATAGCAGAACTACTTTTGATCCCTCATTCTGTCGTATGCCAGCATGATTTCATATGAAACATACCCTTCAGGAGGATTCCATGCTTCACCATAGTATTCAATCTGCTGCAACTGCTCAAAAAGACCATGGCTGGGCAACACTGATATGGATCCACCTGCCTAGGACAAGCTGGCAACAGACACAAAACTGAAGCCAAGAAATTAACCCAAAATACAATTCAAATGAACCTGGGCAATAATTCTTTCCCTGCTGGAGTTACAGGTATAATCACTAGCTATAACATGTTGTTAAGATTAAGTTATGTGTAAATCAGTCAGCAAACAGACAAATGGGTTAAATAGGGTGAGAAAAAAAACAGCGTGGACTTTGGAGGCAGCCAACCTGGGACTGAATTCCAGCTCTGCCACTTTCTAGCAAGGGCACCTTGGGCAAGATATTTAATATCTCTGAGCTTCAGTCTCCTCATCTGTAAAACGGAAATAATACCTGTGAGAGTTGGGGATGTGTCTATTAAATGCAAGAGTAGTTGTGGTCATCCTGCGTGTTTTCAACAAGATCTGCATGCCACAGTTGAAAGGAGAGTGTGTTAAAGGGACCTGCAAGGACCACAGGGAGGGGAGAAGCAAGACAGAAAGTAAGAACAAACTAAAAGAAAACTCAAAGAACTAATAGAGGCAAAATGGAATTAGAAATAAGGTTACACTGTGAGAGAACACCACAGAAAAAACATCAACACGTGATGGATTACATGAGCCATCCGAAACTGTCTACGAGGCTACAGCTGAGGAAATTTGTGACCACAAGTTTAATCAAAGTGAAGAGTGGCAAGTTAGGAACAAAACTGGATAATTTTTTAAGAACAGAGCCTTGAAACCTAACTGATATATCAGAATAGAGAACGCATCAACAGACTGGGAGTGTTCACAGAGTCCTGACAAAGAATTTAGTGGAGAAAAAAATTGTTCAAGGACTCTACATACAAAAACAGTAATGAACACTAACTTATAAGCAAAAAAAGAAAAAAGAAATGTCTTTTAAGACTACTGAAGTTCCCTATGGAAGCCACAAGCAGGTAGGCGGCTGGGCCTCAGAAAGAGGTATGAACTCTGAATCACAAGTGAAAGGCATTAGGATTCCAGGTGACTGGGTTTCTCCTCTTTGGTTTCTCTAGTTTTTTCTAGACTTTCATCCCCACCTCCATTTCTCTTCTCCTCTCATTCTTCCTATCCTCTCTCTCTGCAATCTGCTACATTACAAAACTTTCTCTAATTTCCAGGAGGATAACACACTCATCTTTCTTACTTTAATGATTTTCCTGCTACATTTATTTGGCTCACACCTCTATTACAGCACTTAATGTATTTAATGTTTAATGTTGGTTTTGAGTTCCTTAAAGACGGAGACCCTGTTATATTTGACATTTTTATCCCCATGATGTGTCCCAGGGCTTAATAAAGAGAAACTCGATATTTTTTAACTGAATGAATGACTGCATTCTATATAAATTTATTAGGAAAACCTTACCTTCCTCTACAGAGGAAATCTGGAGCACTTGCTACAAATATGGTTTCCCCCTAAGCCTTCATTTCTTATTCCCTCAGTCAAGGACTAGACTCGAGGTAACACTTCCAAGAAAGTCAAAGTGAACTTACTGTGTTGATGAAGACCAATAAATAAAACACTGGATATAAGAGATGCTCCTATAACTTACAGAACAACATGGAGAATGAAAGTTCTTCATCTTCTCAAAAAAAAAAAAAAAGAAAAAAAAAAAAAAAAAAAAAAAAACCGACACTAAATTTTGCTGCCTCTTTTGACTATTCCACACAAACCATATTTTACTACCAGTTTAAAAGAGAAATACATTAGAATCCAGTTTTAACACAGCTTCTTACCACAATGATTTGGAGAGATTTACAGAAAGCAAAAAAAGACATTGTTGTTGTGAGCTGCTGTAGAGTTAGCCCCCATCTCACGGAGACCCCATGCACAACAGAAAGAAATACTGCCCAGTCCTGCACTGCCGCCATCCCCATGATCAGTTGTGGATCAGACTGTTGTGATCCATAGGGTTTTCACTGGCTGATTTTCAGGAAGAGATTGCCAGGCCTTTCTTCCTAGTCCATCTTAGTTTGGAAGCACCGCTGAAATCTGTTCAGCATCATAGCAACACACAAGCCTTCACTGACAGATAAGTGGTAGCTGTGCATGAGGCGCCTTAGCCAGGAATTGAACCTAAGTCTCCCACTTAGAAGGTGAGAATTCTACCACTGAATCACCACTCCCCATGGAAGGGACACTCCCATTGCCGTCAAGTCAATTCTGACTCATGGTGACCCAGGGCAGAATAAAACTGCCCCATAGAGTTTTCAAGGCTGATATCTTTATGGAAGCAAACTGCCACATCTTTCTCCCAGAGAGTGACTGGTTGGTGTGAACCACCAACTTTTCAGTTAGCAGCCGACTGTTCAACCAGTGAGCCACCAGGGCTCCTAGCAGAACGGACACTAGAGCTCTTCTAATCCATCCATTCAGCTGCTCCAACAAGGGTGAAATCTCAACCATCTGAAGTGGATGCTATAACTGCCTGAGCTAAAACTTATTTAATTTGGCCTTATATGCACATCTGTCTCCACTGCCAGATGCTACAATCTTTGAGGACAAGAATCATATCTTAGCCATCTTGCCAGACCTTTCCTGATGGCCAAGACTTTGAAGAAACCCAGTTAAAGGTCACTGAACTATAAAGTGGGTATTGGATTCTGCTGTGATTTTAATAAAACAGTACAATTTATCTCTCTCCTTTCTGTATTTCCCTCTCCCCTCCTTCTCAGTTTGGACCCCTCCTTACTTCCCAGGAGAGAGCAGGTTTTACCACCTTAAGGAGAAACATAAAGAATAAAACTACTACTCACGGAAGGACATCAGGATGGTTACCAATGAGTTTGCTCATGGACACACAGAGCCGTTCATGTAGATCATGGTTGACCTGGCCTCCAGCTTTAATGGCTTCAGCGTTCCTTTCCAGTAAATCCAAAAGGAGAGGGCGCAGCTGGCGACCAACCAGCACAGTACAGTCCTTATCCAGGAGTAACTGTGCTAAGGTACTCAGGATACACTGACGATCTTGAGGGGTCCACACCTGAGAGAAGGGCAAAGACAAATACGTAAACAATATCTGTCTGCCCTGCTACAGAAGAGCAAAGAGCCCTAGCCTGGAGTCAAAATACCTAATTTCCAGACTTCATTAGTGAGTTTACCCCATAAAACTGGGTTTTTTTTTGGTGTTTTTGTTTTTGCAACAGAGGCTTCTGGTTTATTTACTATAAAGGCTTTACAAAGAAAACTACAAGATACTGCAAGAAACCAAAAGAGACTTACGTTAAGTGGAAAAACATGTCTTCCTCATGGATAGGAAGACTCAACATTGTGAAAATGTCAATTCTACCCAAAGCAATCAACAGATATAATGCAATCCTGATCCAAATTCCACCAGCACTTTTTAATGATACGGAGAAACAAATCACCAACTTCATATGGAAAGGGAAGAGGCCTTGGATAAGTAAAGCATTACTGAAGAAGACCAACAAAGTAGGAGGCCTCACACTACCTGATTTTAGAACCTATTACACCGCCATGGTAGTCAAAGCAGCCTGGTACTTGTACAACAACAGATACACAGACCAATGGAACAGAATTGAGAATCCAGACATAAATTCATCCACCTATGAGCAGCTGATATTTGACAAAGGCCCAAAGTCCATTAATTGGGGAAAAGAC
>NW_004444147.1:3171670-3172918 GCF_000243295.1 Trichechus manatus latirostris | reverse complement strand
AAAAATCAAACACTTATGCTCATCAAAAGACTTCAGCAAGGACAATACACAATACAGGGGAAGTCAGTACAACTGGACTAAACCAAAAGCTAAGAAGTTTCCTGAATACAACCAAACACTTCAAGGGACAGAGTAGCAGGGGTGGGGGTCTGGGGACCATTGTTTCAGGGGACATCTAGGTCAATTGGCATAACAAAGTTTATTAAGAAAATGTTCTGCATCCCACTTCGGTGAGTGGCATCTGGGGTCTTAAAAGCTAGCGAGTAGCCACCTAAGATACATCAGTTGGTCCCAACCCACCTAGAGCAAAGGAGAATGAAGAATACCAAAGATAAAAGGAAAATATTAGCCCAAGAGACAGAAACATAAACCAGAGACTCCATCAGCCTGAGACCAGAAGAAGTACATTGTGCCTGGCTACCACCAAGGACCGCTCTGACAGGGAACACAACAGAGTCACTGACGGAACAAGAGAAAAGTGGGATGCAGAACTCAAATTCTAGTAAAAAGACCAGACTTAATGGTCTGACTGAGACAGGAGGGACCCCGGAAGACATGGCCCCCAGACTCTCCATTAGACCAGAACTAAAACCATTCCCAAAGCCGATTCTTCACACAAAGATTAGACTGGACTACGGGACATAAAATGATACTCGGGAAGAGTGTGCTTCTTCTTAGCTCAAGTAGATACATGAGACTAAAGAAGCAGCTCCTGTCCGAACACAAGATGAGAAGGCAAAAAGGGAAAGGAACTGGTTGAATGTACATGGGAAATCAGGCGTAGAAAGGAGGAGTGTGCTGTCACAGTACAGGGAGAGCAGCTAGGGTCACTTAGCAATGTGTGTATAAATTTTTGCATGAGAAGCTGACTTGAACTGTAAACTTTCACTTAAAGCACAATTTAAAAAAAAAGACTTCACCAAAACAGTAAAAAGACAACCTACAGACTAGGAGAAAAATTTTGGCTACAACATATCCGATCAGGTTCTAATCTCTAAAATCTACAAGATACTGCAAAACCTTAACAAAAAGACAAATAACCCAATTAAAAAACGGGCAAGGATATGAACAGACACTTCACCAAAGAAGACATTCAGGCAGCTAACAGATACATGAGGAAATGCTCACGATCATTAGCCATTAGAGAAATGCAAATCAAAACTACAATGAGATATCATGTCGCCCCAACAAGGCTAGCACTAATCCAAAAAACACAAAATAATAAATGTTGGTGAGGTTGTGGAGAGA
>NW_004444147.1:3169879-3171550 GCF_000243295.1 Trichechus manatus latirostris | reverse complement strand
TCTGGAAGGCATTATGCTGAGTGAAATTAGTCAGTCGCAGAAGGACAAATATTGTATGAGACCACTATTATAAGAACTCAAGAAAAGGTTTAAACGCAGAATAAAACATTCTTTGATGGTTACAAGGGTAGGAGAGGGGAATTCACTAACCAGATAGTAGACAAGAATTATCTTAGGTGAAGGGAAGGACAACACGCAATACAGGGGAAGTCAGCACAACTAAACTAAACCAAAAGCTGTTAACCCAGAACTAAAACCATTCCCAAACCCAACTCTTCTAAGACTAGACTGCCCTATAAAACATAATACTCATGAACAGCATGCTTCTTAGTTCAAGTAGATACACGAGACTAAATGTGCAGCTCCTGTCCGGGGGCAGAATGAAAAGGCAGAAAGGGACAGAAGCTGGTTAGACGGACATGAGAAACCCGAGGTGGAGAAGAGGAGTGTGTTGTCGCATCAGAGGGATTGCAACTAGTGTCACATAACAATATGTGTATAAATTTTTGTATTAGAAATTAACTTGAGCTGCAAACTTTCACCTAAAGCACAATTAAAAAAAAAAAAAAGGGCTTTTAAAGATCAGTTTCAGTCCACTGGAGTTTGAGGTAAAAGGTCTGATACTTGCATTCCATGTAAAATGTTACACAGCTTCCCTGAAATATAATCTGTTTCAGGGTCTCAACACTCTCCAGAGAATCTAGAACTCATTTTCCCTGATTCCCTTTCTCTTGAAGGAAAACATAGTAATTAAATGAAAAGTCTCAGTTAGTATACAAAACTGCCACCTGTCTTGAGGAAGAAAATAAAGACGTTCATTTGTGGAAATGAATGAGGATATGCCTATTAAGACTTCAGCCTATAACAATGAGAGATCCAAAGCAGAAAGCCATACTTCAGTATACAGAATGAAATGGACCACAAAATCCCAGTGTCTGGGCTCAGAAGGGAGCCCTGGTGGCACAGTGGTTAAGAGCTCAGGCTGCTAATCAAAGGTTGGCAGTTCACATCCACCAGCCACTCCTTGGAAACACTACGGGGCAGTTCCATTCTGTCCTATAGGATTGCTTAAGTCAGAGTTGACTTGACGGCAACGGGTTTGGTTTTGGTTTTGGGCTCAGAATGTAGATACACAAAAAATGGAAAGTGTGTAAAAGGTCTCACATTGCTAGTGTGTATACAGATCTGCACAATCCTTTCTCAGGACAATCTGACAGCAGGATTAACTTTCAAAAAGGGCCATTTCTCTGACCCTCCAAATCCAATGAGAGATATTTACCCTAAAGAGCTTCACAGTAAAGGGTTATCTATAAGAGTACAGCTTGAACCCAACCTAAATACCATACGAAAACAAAAACTTTTTCCAAAATTATCTCTCAGGTGTCACATTATACCTGAGGTCTTACAAAGTATCCCAAGTTATAGGGTATTCCCTCGCAAAAACACTTGACTCTGAACTAAACGTTGTTGTTGTTAGGTGCCGGGGAGATGATTCCAACTCATAGCTACCCTATATACAACAGAACGAAACACTGCCCAGTCCAGCACCATCCTCACAATCGTTGCTGTGCTAGAGCACATTGTTGCAGCCACTGTGTCAATCCATCGTTGAGGGTCTTCCTCTTTTTTGCTGGCCCTCTACTTTACAAGCATGATGCCCTTCTACAGGGG
>NW_004444147.1:3129376-3169522 GCF_000243295.1 Trichechus manatus latirostris | reverse complement strand
CCTTAGTCCTTAAAGTGACATCTTTGCTTCTCAACCCTTTAAAGAGGTCTTTTCCAGCAGATTTGCTCATTGCAATGCGTCTTTTAATTTCTTGACTGCTGCTTCCATGGCTGTTGATTGTGGATCCAAGTAAAATGAAATCCTTGACAACAACTATCTTTTCTCCGTTTATCATGAGCTGCTTATTGGTCCAGTTGTGAGAATTTTTTTTTTTTTTTTTAATGTTGAGGCATATTCCATACTTGTAAATTCACGGAGTTTACAAGGCTGTAAATCTTTATGGAAGCTGACTGCCACATCTTTCTCTTGCAGAATGGCTGGTGGGTGTGATATTAATGATATTTTTCGATGATTTCAGCATTCAGTTGGATCATCTTTCTTGGGAATAGGCACAAATACGGATCTCTTCCAGTTGGTTCGCCAGGTAGCTGTCTTCCAAATTTCTTGGCATAGAGGAGTGAGCACTTCCAGCCCTGCATCCATTTGTTGAAACATCTCAACTGGTATTCCGTCAATTCCTGAAGCCTTGTTTTTTGCCAATGCCTTCAGTGTAGCTTGGACTTCTTCCTTCAGTACCATCGGTTCCTGATCATATGCTACTTCCTGAAATGGCTGAACGTCGACCAATTCTTTTTGGTATAGTGACTCTGTGTATTCCTTCCATCTTCTTTTAATGCTTCCTGTGTTGTTTAATGTTTTCCCCATTTCACTATCGCAACTCGAGGCCTGAATTTTTTCTTCAGTACTTCCAGCTTGAGAAATGCCGGGCGTGTTCCTCCCTTTTCATTTTCTACCTCCAGGTCTTTGCACGTCATTATAATACTTTACTTTGTCTTATCGAGCCGCACTTTGAAATCTTCTGTTCAGCTGTTTTACTTCATCATTTCTTCTTTTTGCTTTAGCTAGTCAACGTTCAAGAGCAAGTTTCGCAGTTTCTCCTTACATCCATTTTGGTCTTTTCTTTCTTTCCTGTCTTTTAATGACCTCCTGCTTTCTTCATGTATGATGTCCTTGATGTCATTCTACAACTTGTTTGAACTAAATACTATCTTGGGGAAAGTTGTTACCCTGAAACAACTTCTATCAATGTTAGTTATGCAGCTTACAAAAGGCCACCTGAAGGATTCCAAACAACGGAGGCAAAGAATTTAACAAATTTGGTCATTATTCACAGGAACAGGGCCTCATATTTTCAACCACTGAATGTCCCTATATACAAGCCCTCTACAGATCCCCTTTAAAAAGTAATATACTACTTGAGGCCTCTATTGTAAAAACCCATGAAAAAGTTCACATGCAAAATGTGACGATCTTTGTTGGTTACCAGGGATGGGAGGGGTGGGGGGGGAATACTAAATAGGCAATAGGTAAGTGGTATCTTGGGTGAAGGGTGAGACAGTACACAATACAGGGGAAACTAGCACAACTTGTACTAGGAAAGGTCATGGAAGCCCCATAGACACATCCAAACTCCCTGAGGGACTGAATTGCTGGGCGGAGGGCTCTGGGGACCATGGTCTCGGGGAACATCTAGCTCAACTGGCATGACACAGCTTATAAAGACAATGCTCTACATTCTACCTTGGTGAGTAGTGTCTGGGGTCTTAAAAGCCTGTGAGCTGCCATCTAAGATACTCCACTGGTCTCACCCCTTCAGGAGCAAGGGATAATGAAGAGAACAGGATACAAGGAAAAGATTAGTCCGAAGGACTAATGGCCCACAGCTACCAAGGCCTCCACCGGAATGAGTCCAGTACAGCTAGATGGTGCCCGGCTACCACCGACTGCTCTGACCAGGATCACAGCAGAGGGTTCTGGACAGAGCTGGAGAAGGATGTAGAACATAATTCTAACTCACAAAAAAAAAAGACCAGATTTACTGGCCTAAAGGAGAATGGAGAAACCCCGAGAGTAGCCCTCAGACACCCTTTCAGCTCAGTGGTGAAGTTATCTCCAAGGTTCACTGTTCAGCCTGGGAGTGGACAGCCCCGTAAAACCAAATGAGACTAACGAGGTACAGGAGTCCAGTGACAAGGGCCAGAAGGCAGAAGGGGACAAGGAAGCTGGTGATAGGGAACCCAAGGTTGAGTAAGGATAGTGTTGATGTGTTGTGAGACTGTTAACCATTGTCATAGGGCAACATGTGTAGTAACTGTTAAATGAGAAACTATTTTGTTCTGTAAGCCTTCATCTTAAGTGAGAATAACAGCACAATTGGAAGAGCATAGCCAATGTCACTGAACTGTGCATGTAGAAATTTTTGAAATGGTGTATCTTTGGCTATGTGTGTTTTCACCAAAAAAAAAAAGGTTGAGAAGTTAGAGGGTTGACATGTTGTGGGGTTGTTAACCAATGTCATAATACAATATGTGTACTGCTGTTTCATGAGAAACTATCTGTTCTGTAAGCCTTCACCTGAAGTACAATAAAAAAAATTTAAAAACAGTAATATACTACAGCAACTCAAAAGATTAGATAGGAAACTTAGGGGGCAGTAAGTTTATGTTAATGGTAGAGGAACAACTCAGTAAAGGAGAATGAGAATGGTTGCACGACTTGAAGAAGGTAATCAATGTCACTGAATTGTACATGTAGAAATTTGAACTGGTGTATGTTTTTGCTATATACACTCTCAACAAAAAAAAACAAATAATTTTTTAAAAAGTAATACAGTCGGTGGTTACATTGTGGAGAAAAATAAACTCATGTCTACAAGATGAATAAACATCCAGCTATCCTATATATGTCATACAAATGGATACTTGTGGGTTTGGAGAAAATTTCCAGGGGAACATCATTTAATAAAGTTTCTCTTCCAAAACCTAAATGTCTAAGGTAATCAATCTGAAAAAATGTTAGATGAAATAGATATTTGACTTCAAAAATTTTACATCAACTTTATTGATATAATTCACATAAAATAAGATGCATGCATTTATAGTTTGATGAGTTTTGAGAAATGTATACACCTGTATAATTTTACCACCCCAAAGTATCAAATATCTCCATCTACCTCAAAGTCCTTCATGTTCCTTTGCAGTAAACTCCACCTCTCCCACCCCAGGGAACCACTGATTTGATTTCTATGATTATAGATTAGATTTGTCTATTCTAGAATTCTATATGAATGGAATCAAACCACATGTACTCTTTTCTGTCTGGCTTCTTTTGCTCAGTATAACGCTTTTGATGTTGATTCATTTAGTTGCATACATCAATAATTTGTTCGACTTTATCACTGAGTAGTACTTCACTGTATAAGTCTGTTTATCCATTTACCTGCTAACGGATATATTCACTGTTTCCAGCTATCATCAATAAACTGCTATGAACACTGGTGTACCAGAGATTTGTGGACATATTTTCATTACTCTTACTTAGTCTTTTTAATTACTTAGGAGTGAAAAGGCTGGGTCATATGGTAAGTGTATGTTTGACTTTAAGAGGAACTTAGAAAGAAAATTTTTAATTTTAGAAGTTAAAAAAAATTGATGTTTAACTTTAAGAGAAACCGTTTTCCAAAGTAGTTGTACCATTTTACATCCCTATTAGCAACATTGGAGAGTTCCAGTTGCTACTTATCTTCACCAACATGCAGTAATGTCAGTCTTTTTAATTTTAGTCATTCTAGTGAAGGTGCAGTGGTATCTCATAATGTTTTTATTTGCATTTCTTTCATGACCAAAGATGTTATCTTGTGATGTTTGTTCACATCTTTTGCTCATTTTTAAATTGTATTGTTTATCTTATTATTCAGTTGTACAACTTCTTAATAAATCTGACATTGTCAGATATAGGTTTTGTGCTATTTTGTCCTAGTCTGTGGCTTGTGTTTTCATTTTCTTTATTGTTTTTGTTGTTGTGTGCCATCGAGTTGATTCTGACTCACAGCAACCCTATACGACAAGGTAGAATTACCCCATAGGATTCCCTAGGCTGTAATCTTTATGGCAACAGATCACCAGGTCTTTTCTCCCACAGAGTGGCTAGCAGGTTCAAAATGCTGACCTTTCAGTTAGCAGCCAAATGCCACCAGGGCTCCTTCCCTTTTCGTTTTCTTAATGGTATGTTTTAAAAAGAAATCTTTAGAAACTGAAAACTAACAATTAACTTTATATGGAAAGGAAAGAGTCCCTGGATAAGTAAAGCACTACTGAAGAAGAAGAATAAAGCAGGAAGCCTCGCCTTACCTGATCTCAGAACCTACCATATAGCTATGGTAGTCAAAACAGCCTGGTACTGGCACAACCATAGATACATAGAGCAATGGAGCAGAATTGAGAATCCAGACATAAATTCATCCACGTATGAGCAGCTGATATTTGACAAAGGCCCAAAGTCCATTAAATGGGGAAAAGACAGTCTTTTTAACAAATGTTGCTAGCAAAACTGGATGTCCACCTGTAAAAAAAATGAAACAGGACCCATACCTCACACTATACACAAAAACTAATTCAAAATGGATCAAAGACCTAAATATAAAACCAAAAACTATAAAGGTCATAGAAGCAAAAACAGGGTCAACATTAGAGGCCCTAATACATAAATAGGATACAAGCCATAACTAATAATACACAAACACCAGAAGATAAGCTAGATTAACTGTGATCTTCTAAAAATTAAACACTTATATGCCTATCAAATGACTTCACCAAAAGGGTAAAAAGAGAAGCTAAAGACTGGGGAAAAAATTTTGGCTATGACATATCCGACAAAGGTCTAATCCCTAAAATCTATAGGAAAATCCAACACCTCTACTACAAAAAGACAAATAATCCAACTAAACAATGGGCAAAGGATACAAACATACACTTTACCAAAGAGGACATCTGGACAGCGAACAGACACATGAGGAAATGATAGAGATCACTAGTAATTAGAGAAATGCAAATCAAAACTACAATGAGATACCATCTCACCCCGACATTACTGGCACGAATCAAAAAAAAAAAAAAGCAAACAGAAAATAACAAATGTTGGAGAGACTGCGGGGAGACTGGAACTCTTATGCACTGCTAGTGGGAATGCAAAACGGTACAACTACTTCGGAAAACAATATGGTGCTTCCTTAAAAAGCTAAAAACAGAAATACCATAGGATCCAGCAATCCCACTCCTAGGAATATATTCTAGAGAAATAAGAGCCTTCACACAAATAGACATATGCACACCCATGTTCACTGCAGCACTGTTCACAATAGCAAAAAGATGGAAACAACCTAGGTGCCCATCAACAGATGAATGGATAAACAAACTATGGTACATACACACAATGGAATACTATGCAATGATAAAGAACAATGATGAATCTGCAAAGCATCTGACAACATGGATGAATCTGGAGGGCATTATGCTGAGTGAAATAAGTCAATCACAAAAGGACAAATACTGTATAAGACCACTATTATACAAATCATGAAAACGTTTACACATAGAAAGAAACAATCTTTGATGGTTACAAGTGAGGGGAGTAATGGGGAGGGAAAAACGCTAAATAGATAATAGATAAGTGGTAACTTTGGTGAACAGTAAGACAGTACACAATACTGGGGAAGTCAGCACAACTTGACCAGCATAAAGCTTCAAACTTCAGACAAATCCGGACTCCCTGAGGGACCGAATTACTGGGCTGAGGGCTGGGAACCATGGTCTCAGGGGACATCTAGCTCAATTGGCAAAACATAGTTTATAAAGAAAATGTTCTACATCCTGCTTTGTTGAGTAGTGTCTGGGGTCTTCAAAGCTTATGAGTGGCCATCTAGGATACTCCACTGGTCCCACCTTGTCTGGAGCAAGGGAGAAAGAAGAAAACCAAAGGCACAAGGGAAAGATTAGTCCAAAGAACTAATGGACCACAACTACCACAGCCTCCACCAGACTGAGTCCTGCACAACTAGATGGTGTCCAGCTACCACCAACAACTGCTGTGACAGGGATCACAATAGAGGGTCCCAGACAGAGCTGGAGAAAAATGTAGAACAAAATTTAAACTCACAAAAAAGGATCAGACTTACTGGTCTGATAGAGACTGGAGAAATCCCGAGAGTATGGCCCCTGGACACCCTTTTAACTCAGTACTGAGGTCACTCCTGAGGTTCGCCCTTCAGCCAAAGATCAGACCCACTGCCGTTGAGTCGATTCTGACTCATAGTGACCCTATAAAACAGACTAGAACTGCCCCATAGTTTCCAAGAAGCACCTGGTGGATTCAAACTGCTGACCTTTTGGTTAGCAGCCATAGCACTTAACCTCTACGCCACCAGCGTTTCCAAAGATCAGACAGGCCCATAAAACAAACAATAATACATGTAGCGCAACCATGTATATGAGACTAAATGGGCAAACCAGCCCAGGGGCAAGGACGAGAAAGCAGTAGGGGACAGGAAAGCTGGACGAATGGAAATGGGAAACCTAAGGTCAAGAAAGAGAGAGTGTTGACATGTCGCGGCTTGGCAACCAATGTCACAAAACAATATGTGTATCAATAACTTAATGAGAAACTAATTTGTTCTGCAAACCTTCACCTAAAGCACAATAAAAAAATTTTTTAAATAGCTAAAAAATACATAAGAAGTCTAATTCTGATGGAGTCTAATTTATCAAGTTTTTCTTTTATGGCTAGTATTTTAAGTGTCTTGTCTAAGAAATCTTTGCCTACCCCAATTTGGTGAACATTTTCCCTTATTTTTTTCCAGAAAGTTTATGTTTTATCTTTTATGTATAGATCGATGATGCATTTCAAATTAATTTCTGGGTTTGATTATGAGGTAGGAGTCAAGGTTCGTTTTCTTTATCTGAATATCCATTCAATCCAGCAAAACTTGTTGAAAAGATGATCCTTTCCCCACTGAATTTCCTTAGTATCTTCACTAAAAATCAATTGACCATATATGGGTGGGCCTGTTTTTAGGCAACGTATTCTGTTCCACTAATCTATGTCTATCCTTATACCAATATCGCACTGTCTTGATCACTGTGACTTTATATGTCTTGATATCAGGCAGTTTAAGTCTTCTAACTTTGTTCATCTTTCCCAAAATTATTTTGGCTATTCTAGATAACTTGCTTTTCCTATTAAATTTTAGAATCATTTTGTCAATCCCCCCACCACCACACGTCCCTCAAAAAAAAAAGGGGGGGGGGATGCTGAGATTTTGATTGGAATTGTGTTGAATCTACACACCAAGAAGTCCCATCTAAATATTACTGAGTCTTCCGATTTATAAACATGAAGATTTTTCCTACTTATTTGGGTTTTATTTAGCTCAACAATGTTTTGTGATTTTCAGTGTGTAGATCTTGCACATCTTGCACTAAAATTAAATTTATCCCTAAGTATTTTATTGCCTTTGAAGCTATTATGTTTTAAATTTCATTTCCCAATTTTTTATAATATAGAAATACAACTAATTTTTGTATATTGACCTTGTATCCTATGACCTTGCCAAATTTACTTATATTTTGAAGATTTAAGATTTTCTCCATGCATGATTACACCTTAAGTAAAGAATCACGGTTTTCTTTCTTACTTTCCAATCCACATGCTCTTTTTCTTGCCTGATGTCACTGGTTAGGAACCCTCAGACAATGCTGAATAAAAGTGGCAAGAGCAGAAATTCTTGACTTATTCACAATCTTAGGAGGAAAAATATTCAATCTTTCACTATTAACTATGATGCTAACTTTTGTTTTTGTAGATGCTCTTTATCGTCTTGAAGAAGTTTCATTGTATTCCTAGCTTGCCTAGAGTTTTTAACATGAACAGATACTGAATTTTTTCTAATGCTTTTTCTACACCTATTTAGAAAAATATTTTCTTTTTTCTTCACTTCATTAATGTGGTAAATTTAGTATGCTAAGATTGTTTAAAATGTTTATATTTATAAAGACATTGCTCTGTAGTTTCCTTGTAATGTCTGTCTGATTTTGATATGGTAATACTGGCTCATAAATGTTCTTCCATCCTCTTATTTTCTAAAAGAGCTTGTATAGAATTGGTATAATTTCTTTCTTAAATGTTTGAAAGAATTCACAGATGAAGCTATTTCATTCTGGAGTTTTCTTTCTAGTAAGGTTTTTAACTACAAAGTGAATTTCTTTAATAGACATTGGGTAAGATTGTCTATTTCTCCTTGAGTAGGCTTTGACAGTTTGTATTCTTCAAAGTGTACTTTATCTAAGTTGTCAAATTTATTGGCTTGAAACACTTCACACTAGTCACTTATTCTTTTTATTGTTTTTAAAATCTGTGATGTACCCTTCTTTCATTTCTAATAGTAATTTTTCCCCCCTTGATCAGTCTTTTCAAAGAATCAACTTTAGGTTTCACTGATTTGCTCTATTGTTTACCCATTTTCTATTTCACTGATATCCACTCTTTATAACTGCTTTCCTTCTAATTATTTTGGGTTTAATTTGCTCTTCTTTTTCTAATCTCTTATGTTAGATGCTTAAGATATATCATTAACTTCAAACCTTTCTTTTCTAATGTAAGAAGGTAATGCTATAAATTTCCCTTCAAATACTGCTTTAGCTGCATCGCACAAGTTGTGATATGTTGTTTCCACTGTCATTCAGTTAAAAATATTTTCTAATTTCCCTTAAGAGTTCTTCTTTTTTGCATGGGTTTTTAGGGACTTTTCCAGAACCTATTATTTTCTTCTTCCCTAATTTAATTCCACTGGGGTCACAGAATATAGTTTGTATGATTTCAATTTTCTTAAATTTATTGAGACTTGTTTAATGACCCAGCATATAGTCTATCTTGATGAATGTTCTATGTGTACTTGCTAATAACGTGTATTCTGTACCTATTGGGTACAGTACTGTACGAATGCCAAATTAGGTCAAATATGTTAATAAAAAAAAAAAAAAAACAGCTGCCATCGAGTTGATTCTGACTCACAGTGACCCTATAGGACAGAGTTGAACTGCCCCATAGCATTTCCAAGGAGTGGCTGGTGGATTTGAAGAGCCGATCTTTTAGTTAGCAGCCAAGCTCTTAACCACTGTGCCACCAGGGCTCCAAGTTTGTTAACAGTGATGTTTAAGTCTTTTTTATATCCTTATTAATTTTCTGTACTTGGTCTATCAATTACTAAAGGATGAGTATTAAGTCTCCAACTATAATTGTGAATTGTCTATTTCTCCTGTTAATTCTATCACTTTTTGATTCATGTATCTTAAAACTCTATTATTAGTTGCATGTATTTAAGGTTGTTAAGTTTTCTTGACAAACACCGCTCTTTTTATTATTATGAAATGGCCTTCTTTATCTCTGGTAAGATTCCTTGTCTTCAATTATACATTTTCTGACATTAATACAGCCACTTAAGTTTCTTATGATTACTGTTTACATGGAGTATTTTTTCACTGTTTCACTTTTACACAATTTATTTTTCTAACTTTAATGTGCAACACTTTTGGGGTCTGGCTTTTTATCCAGTCTGACAATCTCTATTAATTGTATGTTTGGTCCATTAATATTTAATGGACCATTTGGTCTATCTATATTTCATTTATTGATGTGAGTGGGTTTAAATATGCCACACTGATTTTTTTTTAATTTGTTCTAGCTTTTTTTTCCTTTTTCCTGTATTCTTTTGTAGAGTATTTTTTAGCATTCCAGTTTATCTCCTGTATTGTCTTATTTGTACCACTTTGTTTTATATCTTATTCATCTTATTTTTTATTTAACATGTATCCTTATCTCTGTCAATATTATAACACTTCATGCTTAATTACAAAACCTTACAATAGTATAGATATTTCCATTTTCCTCTCTCTTATCATTTGTGCTATTATTGTCATTTATTTGATTCTTGCATGTTATAAGCCCCACAATTATATTTTTGGTATTTTTGTTTTCAATAAACAATTATCTTTTAAGTAATTTTTTTAAAGAAAGAAAAAAGTGTTTATATTTACCATTTTGAGCCCTCCTCATTTCTTTGTGGAGATCCAAGCGTCCATCTGGAATCATTTTCCTTCAGCTCAAAGAATTTCCTTTAACATTTTTTTGCAGTGCAATTTGGCTAGGAATGAATTCTATCACCTTCTGCTTGACTGAAAGTGTCTTTATTTTGCATTCTTGTCTAAAGGATCTTTTCATCAGATACAAGATCTTTGGTTTACAGTTTTCTAAAGCATCTGAAAGATGTTTTTTCACTGTGTTGCTGATGATAAGTCAGCAATCATTCTTATATTTTCTCCCTTGTATGTAATATGTCTATTTCTATGTCAGTTTTAAAAGGTTATTTCTTTATTACTCGTTGCAAGCAATTTGATTATAACATGGCTTTGTGTGATTTTATTTGTGGTTATCCTACCTCAGATTCTGAGCTGCTTGGATTATAGATTGATATTTTTCATCAAATTTGGAAATTCTGCAGTCACTACTTTTCCATATTTTTTTCATGTATTTTACTGCCTTCCTTTTCTCTTCCCTTCTCCTGCAACTCGAATTACACATCTGGTAGATCACTTGATACTGTCCCACAGATCACTGAAGCATTTTTATTCCAGCTTTTTTTCCCCCTCCTCTCTTGTTTCAGTCTGGATAATTTCTATTGTCATATTTTAGTTCAAAGATCTCTTCTTTTGTAGTGTCTAAACTTCTACGAATATTGAAATATTCATTGTGGATATTGCTTTTTTCATTTTAATTTGGTCCTTTTTATAGTTTAAATTCTGTCCTATTTGTTTCCCTTTAATTCCATGTTTTAAAGTCCTGTCTGCTAATTTGAACATCTATGTCATATGCGGGTCAGTTTCTATTAACTGATTTTTCTCCTGATAATAGGTCACATTTTCCTGCTTTTTTGTATATCCAATAATTTTTTACAGGATGCTGAATATTGTAAATATTACATTATCGAGTGTCTATATTTTGTTCTCTTCCTTTAAAAAGTGTTGAGTTTTGTTCTGGTAGACAATTTACTTGCAGATCAGCTTGATCTTTTCAAGACTTGTTTTGAAACTTCACTAGTGGTGGGTCTACAGAAATCTTTATTCTAGGACTGATTTAGCCCTATTTATAAAGTGAGGCTCTTCTGGGTTCTACACGGAACATTCCAGGTACTCAGTCCAATTGGCAGGGTTTTGAACATCTTCCAATTCTGTACAAATACAGTAGTTGTTCAACCTACAACTCCCTAATAGTTGTTTTCTTTGCACAGCCTCACGGATTCTCACCCTACACAAACTCAGCTTTATATTTAGCCACTCATGGAGACCCCTATATGGATTTCTAAGGCTCTTTCTCAGTGTAGCTTCCTCCATTCTAGTACTCTGTCCAACATTTTCCAGGTGCCTCAGCCTCCCCACACTCTGCTCTCTGTTTACTCAGTTCAGTGAGACAATCATGCTCTGCTTGGGTTCCCCCTCCCTAAGCCAGAGTCTAGTAAGTATTCCAGGAAGAAATCCAGAATGACTGTAGGGCTCATCTTGTTTGTTTCCCTTTTCTTATATAGTATAGTCCTGTGTTGTCTTTCATCCAATGTCTGAAAATAGTTTTCATATATTTTGTCCAGTTTTCTAGTTGTTTTTGGCAAGAGGGTTATTCCAGTACCAGTTATTCTGTGTGGCCAGAACATAATGAAGAAGTACTTACATTTGACTTTTTCATCTTAAAGCCCTAAATATACATTTAAACCTTTATTTTTAATCTTCCCAGATTTGCAGAGGAAAAAAATATATATATATACAAAGATATAAAAGCTTGGAAGATTATATATCAAACTACATATATCAAAAAAATACTGGTAATCTGAGTGAATTGATCTCCTATTTATGCTTTCCTGCATTTTCCAAACTTTCTGCCATGAACAGTATTACTATTTAATGGTGTTAAAAAAACCAATAAATGTTTTACCATAATCCTTGAAAAAGGAAACGTCAAGGATGCAATATGAGAAAAGGGGCCAACTGGGCTACTTGTGAGTAATTGTGGAAAAGGGTTATCTAAAAACTATATAACCATCTTTCTTCTTCTCCTTCTATAACCCCAGGTGGGGCTGGCTAGGCAAAGCATCTCTGATCCCATCAGCTGGCTTACTGCTGTAGGTGACCACAATAAAACAATGACTGCTAAGGGATTTACTTCTCAAACCCATGACTACTCCTGGAATATTCAGGCAACTGTAATCTTAGGATACCCTGCCTGTCTCTTTGTAACCTAAGATTCACTAGGGAAGGGGAAGGGCTGCATTCCTCATGGTCACCCCTTCCTATTTTCTCACATCTCTAACGTTATATAATGCTTGAATGGGTTTTATGTAGGTGGCTGAGTTACAAGCAAGTTTCCAGGAAGCTGAAAAACACTGATTACTTAATAAATAGAAGAATTTTTGTTTTAATGTGGCTCAGTTTTTTCTTCTCACCTAAAACACAAATATCAGTCAATTCAGTTCCTTTGCTATGATGCCTAACAAAATTATAGACTGGGAAAAAAATAAGCAAAGAGAAAAACTTTTCCTTATTTGTTTGGTTATACATTTATTATACTCAAGATACAGCACTGTTTCTAGAAGCCTTGCTTCTAAAAAAAACTTAATCATTTCACAGAAGTATCTTTTCCTAGCCTTCAAACTTATTTGTATGGCTGTCTCATAACATCCAAGAAAATAAAATCTCCCTTGAAGCAACTCAGACAATTAGACCATAAAACTACAGGACATAGTTCTGAATAGAGCTACATCAAATGTAAAAAAGCTGGCAAACACTGCTAACACTTCAAACAGCCTTTACTAAATGTTGTATACTGGAATAAAGACAAGCTTAGATGTCAAATAGATCTGAAAATTAATCCTAGCCTTCCATTTAAAACTTAAATTTCAGGGTAACATGAGGTAATATTTAAAATACCTACTACTGCAAAAGCTGAAACTTGTGTAAGGCGAAACCTGTCAGAGAAGGAAAACTCAAATATTTTCCACTAATAGACAGCGACAGAAAAGTGGTAAGACTGCAGCCTCTCAAAGGCGAAAAACTTGCGAGACCCAGAAAAACAAGGCAGTCCCATAGAGTTCCAGCTCTCACAGATTTCACTGTAGTATGTGGTACATAACAGGTACTCAATAATGGCATTGTTATTCTCTTTCCACAAAAACTACAACTGAAGTCAAATATAAATCTGGATTATCGAGTTGGAAGAGCAAAGAATGTGACTTTCAGAGGCAGGTGGGGTTAGGGAGTGGAGAAAGGATTTCTAAGTAGCTGTACGTGTGGATACAGTCAGTGGATTAGTCAGCATTTTTTTCTGTGACTTCTTAAGCAGACATGATCCAAAACCACTCAAAACTACAACTCACCAGAGATGAAAAAGCCTTCTAGGTCACCCTAAGGTGGTTCTGCTAAGCTTCGACGTTGCTCACTTTTAAGATCTCTTCTAAAACCCTGCCATTGTATATTATTCTCTCTTAGGAATCCCCGTACCAGAACCTTGGGATCTCCACATCAGAATCACCAGGGAAGCTGTGGAAAATGCAGATTCCTGGGCCACATCCTTAGAAATTCTGATAGAGGAACTGGAATATATACATTACTTAACAAGCTCTCAACCACCGTCCCACATGCTCCTTAGGCACTCTAAAGTCTGAGAACCACTGATGAGGAAGTATTACCCCAACTCTACTCTCCCAACTCCAAATTTAAATTAGCAAAGAGGAGGCAAAGTAATGAGGCTGTTTCCAAATACGCCATGTCCCTAACCTCAGGCTCCACTTTCTACAGCATGTCCATGTTTTCTAAAAGGATTAACACAAAGTAATTGTCAAGTAATTCACAGAAGAGATTATATAACTAATACAAACATGTGAAGACATCTCCAGTCTCACTAACATATATGTTGTTGTGTTAGCTACCATGGAGTCGGATCTGACTCATGGCAACCTTATGCACCACGGAAATAGACCACTGCGATCCACAGAATTTTAATTTGCTGACTCTCATAAGTAGGTCACCAGGCTCTTCTTCCTAGTCTGTCCTAGTCTGGAAGCTCTGCTGAAACCTATCCAGCATCATAGCAACAGGTAAGCCTCCAGAGATGGACAAGTGGTGGCTATGAATGAGGTACACTGGCGAGGGATCAAAAGTGGTCTCCCACATGGAAGGCAAGAATTCTACCACTGAACTACCACTGCCCTCACGTATACAGTATAAGTGTAAGGATTAACGGAGTGCTGGTGGTGCAGTGGTTAAGCGTTTGACTGCCAACCAAAAGGTGACCAGTTCAAATCCACCAGCCACTCCTCAGAAACCCTATGAGGCAGTTCTACTCTGTCCTATAGAGTCACTATGAGTCAGAATCAACTTGATGGCAATGGGTTTGGTAAGGATTAACAAGATCTTTAGGGAAGCAATTTGACAAAATCTGACATCTGGCAAAATATAAAACAACCACTATACCCACTGACCCAGTAATTCTACTACTAGAAATTTACTTTATTTACACAGGTCACGAAGATACACATGCTGGTAACAAGGACTGAAAAATCAAGAAACTGGAACACAGAGATTTATCAGTAGGATGCTAACTAAGTAGTTATGACATATCCATCAATGGAACTATGAATACAACTATGAAAAAGATCAAGAGGTGGATTTTAAACATGCACTACCTGAAAGGATGTCTACAATTAGGTGAAAAAAGCAAATTGCAGAATAGTTGGCTCAGTTTTATTTTTTTAAAAACTCTAAAAACAAAAAATTTTTCCACAAATGTGACATAAAGTCTGACCTGAAATTTTGGGAGGTAATTTATCTTATTTAAGAGATAATCCTACTTAAGAGATTAATATCACAGATTTTACTACAGACATATTGATATGCTGGATTACAATTTACTGGTTCATAGCCTGTTGAGAATCTTACAAAACACAAAGTATATGTACCTTTCTAAACTGCAAAAAGTTCAGAATTCTGAAACATTTCTGGCTCCAAGGCTTTCATATAAGGTATTATGGATGTGTGCATGTATCCCTGTACATACACAGAATAACATTTCATTTGATTAACAGCATTGACTTTATCTGCAGAATGGAATGAGGAGAGGTTTTTACGTTTTATTTTGCATACTTTTATACTGCTTGAATTGTTTACAGGGGGTAAGTTTTAATTTATAACTATAAAAATAAAAAATGAGACAGGATTTTTTTAAAGTAGAGCCTAAGATTTTTAGAAGAGTCCGAAGTTTTTTCCAGCAAGATAAAGCATAAAAATCAATGCATAACAATAAGATGGATTTGATTTTCAAAATATCACTTGACAGCTGTTAAGTGAGGGTCACCCACATGAATAGTGTCTGTAGTGGTTGTGGAATATTGAAAATACCTGAAAAATAAAAACCTTACCTGTTGGTCCTATAACTTATAATCGTTTTTTAAATTTTGGTTTCGACAGAGTCATCAGAAAACATCCATGGACGCAATAGAAAAGGAATAAATTAGAATGGCTGCAGTCAGGTGTGAAAAGAATACAGCAGGGGTAAAAAATGAAATTACTGAAGAGAATCTCATAAAACTCTAAATTAGTTAGATGAGGTGTAGGAGTGATTTATCCTAGACACAAGTAGGCCAAAGAAAAAATCATATATGTTGAAGTTTAAAAGTTTTTTTCCAAAGTTTGTAAGAATAAATACTTCATTTAAGTTGCTACTGAACCTACAAATCCCGACATACTTGGGGGTGAGACTACTACATTGATTGAGTCAGTTAACCCTTCTTACAACAAGTTAATTAAAGCTGTGAGGCAAGTTTTTCCTTGAGATTTTATTTTATCCCAGAGTTATTATTTAGAATTACATATATCAGCTGAATTGTGCATCTTCAGCTAAGAGAGAAAATACCTAGGGCACCTTGTAAAATCCAAGCAATAGGAAAAAAAAAAAGTTTTTCTACTTCTAATTATTGTCATAATTAGACTACAGAACTGCTTCTATTTCCAGTTGAGCCTGACTTAGAAATAGCCTTAAGAGTTATCATTTGCTTAAAAAAATGAAGTTTCCAAAGCTGTTTAAAAAAAAAAAAGAGTATCACAACTTGTGAATACATTCATCTGTTCTTCCAGTCAATAAACATTTACTCAGTCCCTACTGTGTGCCAGGCACTGTACGAGACACTAGAACTACACAGTCTCCTCTCATAAGGCACTCTGAATCAACTGGTAGGAGTCAGTTGAAACAAAGGGGTTAAGTAAGAAAACGGAAAATGAGAGACGTCTTCCTGGGGGAGATAACTGCAAAAGCAGTCTTCCAGAATAAATTGAAGCTAAAGGAGTGAGGGGCAGAAGAGAAGGAAGCATTCTAAGCAAAGGAATGCATAAAGTCAAAGAGGCAAGAAACAGCTAGGGGTGACCCAAACTTTAACAGCAGAGGGTGACGACAGGGCATGACTATAGTCAGCAACCACAGAGGGTGACAATCTGGGGTGATTCCAAGAAGCCTAGTGTTGCTGGACCATCAAGCCCTGGGCAGAGAGTGATAAGTTAGGCAGGGGAAGGGTTTCTTTCTTAATTTGGCACTACTGACATTTGGGAAGAGATAATTCCTTGTTGTGGGGGGACGTCCTACACATCGCAAAATCTTTAGCAGCATCTCTGGCCTCTACTCACTAGCTGCCCGTAGCAACCCCCCACCAGTTGTGACAACCAAAAATGTCTACAGGCACTGTTGGATGTACTTGGGGGCAAAATCACCCTCAGTTGAGAACTACTGGGCTTGAGGGATATGCCAGAGATCCATCAAAAAACATTTCACAATTTTAAAAAGCCTGGATTTTGATTTTAGAGGCAGTGGGGAGCTTTATGCAGAATGGTGAGAGATTCAGACTTGCCTTGTTAATAATAACTGTAACTGACTACTTAATGTGTCAGGCACTGTGGTAAACTCATCACATGAATTATCTAATTCTCACAACAACTGTATTTATAACAATAATAACAGCAACCACTTTTATAGACAGCACTTACTATATTCCAGGCATTTACTCCTAACAGTAACCAGTAAAGTTGATACTATTATCATTCTCAGGGTCCCTTGGTGGAGCAAATGGTTGGCAATTCAAGTACACCCAGAGGCACTTGGAAAGAAATGTCTGGCCATCTACTGTATTTTTATGCAAATAACGTGCACCCTCTGCATTTGTTTGCCAGCCGCACCTTCCTCCCAAGAGGCACCCTCACAAGCCTCTCAAGCGCTGCCATGCCAATCCTCTTCCACATGTTGCTTAAAAAATAATAATAATAATAAGCGTAGCATGCTTACTAAAATACCTCGTAGGAGGAGGGCATGGCCAGCAAACACAGAAGTCGCGCTTATTTGCATAAAAACACGGTACTTCCCCAATGATCAGCCACTAAAAACCCTATGGAGCACAGTTCTACTCTGTTGTGTAAGTTTCTGTAATCAAAAATCAGAACTCACCTAACTTCACAAAGGATAAGAATCAGGGTCAGCACAAAGCTGGCTCCTATGAAGCAGAGGTCAGGCACACCTTCACTCTCCCATTTCTGTACCATTTCTGACACCAGCCATTCCCTACTCCCCCACAGCATTCTCTACTTCTCTGTTGGGTTCGATAATTTGTTGCAATGGCCACACAGAACTCACAGACCATACTCACAGTTATGGGGTTTTATTAGGGAAGTAGTAAACTCACCACTGCTAACTGGCCCAGCTCACAGTGTTACAGCTTGGTTAGCTGTCTTAGCTACGACTTGGGATCAGGATCAACTTGGAAGTACAACTCAGGAGACAGGATCAACTTTGTCAGTCGGGACAGCTTTCAACCAGGACAGCTCTCAGCTCCTTCTTGGCCAAGTTAGCTGATGACCCTTCTCAACCATGCCAGTCAAAGACCCTTTTCGGCTGTGCCTGCAGGAGAAGTCCTTCTCTGCCTTCGGCCTACCCACTGCCAACTGGCCCAAGTCATAGCCAGTGTAGCAGCCCACCTGGCTGCTGCCCTCCTAGCGGCAGCTTTCTGTCGTCACCACCAGCTCTGCTGTTAGGCCCCTCTTCTGGGCCTTTCAATGCCAGCTCTGCTACTGGGCCCCTTCCCAGGCTGTTCTACTGCCAGGCCCCTCTAGGTTTTTGTCCTGCTCAGACAAGTGTTACTGCTCTTGTAGCTCCACCAACACATGCACAGAGGCTCAGTTCTCTCTCTCCATGAGCCAGTAAGCCCACCACAGCCACCTCTCTCTATGGGCCGGCAAGCTCACCACAGCTGTCTCTTGGTGTCTCTTTCTCTCTCTTTCTCTCTCAGGCGAACCAGCTCACCGTCTCTCCATCTTCAATATTACAGCTCTTTCTTCTGGGTCTAGGAGGTTCTCAGCGCAGGAACCCTGGGTCCAAAGGACGCGCTGCCCACCAGACTCTTCTTGAAGGTAGTGAGACTGGCCTTTATATTAGCAAACTCCTTGTCAATTTCAAGGCATGGCCCTCTCAGCAGGCTCACAAATTGACCAATCTCTGCAAGTTACTAAATCCTATTGGGTAGCTTTATGTACCATTTGCATAGCAAATCAACCAATCCCTGCAAGGTGTATAAAACAGACCAGTCACAGGGTAAACTGTGGTCCAACCGATCATTTTTTGCAGAATTATAAACCTAAGGCCAGAAAGGCCACATATAAAGAGAAACACATTGTACTGCACCAGGAAATGTCAATCAACCTGGACAAAAGTAACAAACACTGGGGAAGAAAACAACCTGAGAGCCCCCTCTCCAAGTAGCTTCTCCAAAGAGCTAGGGCAAAGTTAACTCCTCAGGGCTTAGGGGGAAATCTCCCAGGTTGTTTTTCCAAAGAACAAAGGCAAAAGGCCACATAAAGAAACTAATTTCATTGTTTCCATAACGATCTCAAATCCTATAAGGTATAAGTCACTACTATGATTTCAAAACACATATGTATAAGCACTTATAACATGAACTTAAAAACAGAAATATGTCTACCTTTATGAGGCTCTCTAACATTAACTATAAGTCATTTGAACAAAAACCAAACCCACTGCCATCAAGTCGATTCCAACTCATAGAAACCTGTAAATCATAAGTTGTTTAGAAATTTCCTGAACTTAGAAACATAGAAGTATGTGAAGAATGCTGTAAACAATCTTTAAGTGAAATTGACTTTGATCTGACATGCTGTGATAAAAGAAGGCATAACATAGTTAATCTCTGTAAACTAACCTTGAGACATAAGTCTAAACAACCTCTTTTATCTCTAATACTGAAGAAAAGATGCATCATTTAGTTAATCCTTAACTAAAAAAAACCCAAACCATTGCCATCTAGTAGATTCCAACTCATAGCAACCCTATAGAACACAGTAGAACTGCCCCCATAGGGTTTCTAAGGAGCGGCTGCTAGATTCCAAGTGCCAACCTTTTGGTTAGCTGCTGTAGCTCTTAACCACTATGACACCAGGGCTACAAAGACATAACATACTAGTCTTTGAAGTCACGCTGGCCCTTATTGTGTGGAGCCAAGGTGACAAATTCACTATAAATCATAAATTTCTGCTCACTCACTGAGAGAAAGCAGAGGCAAACACTGAAAGCCGGCTGAGACTGCCCGCCAACACCAACCTCAGACCCTAGCTATGAGGGACCTCCGTCCCGTTTGAGCTATGGTTAAGCCTTCTTCCAGAGACCTGTCGTTAAAGGTAAAAGCCTGAAGTCTAAAGATCTGGACTCTAACCATTCGTAATTGTAATTGTTAAGTCTCATTGTCTGGTTCTAAATGAATGTTGTGAGGTCTTACTTGTGTGCCTTGCCATGACTACCTTGCGATAAACTAAACGAGTTTATGGTCAAACTGGATTATCTCTATTAATTTTCTAAGATAAAATCCTACATAACATACTCTAACACACATCGGGTCTCCATGAGTCTGAATCAACTCATTGGTAAATGGTAACAATTATTATGCCCATTTTACAAAAGACGAAATTGAAGGGAAAAAAGGTTAAGTTGACTAAGGTCATAAAGCCAGTAAAAGAACCAAGAATCCTCCTCAGCCTAGTTCCAAAGTCCCTGCTTTTAACACTCCCCTGTAATTACTTTTCAGCTAGCATATGTAATATATATTATATAAAGAAACTGAGGCCTAGGGGAGTTAAGTAAAATAGCTCGCCCAAGGCCCCAAAAGCAAATAAGAAAATGAACCTGGATTTGACCTTGGGTCTATCTGACTGCAGAGCTGGAGCACGATCTTAAGCACTCTGCTCTTCCAGAGCGGATGGCAGATGAAGAGGAAGGGATAGATACAAGAATACTTACGAAGTAAAATCAGGAGCACTTGGCTATTTGTGAAGAAAAAGGAGTGGAAGGAATTGAGGACACCCAATTTTCCATGACTGACTGGATAGAAGGTGCTGTCACCAGCTGAGATCGAGAACATAAAAGGCAGCACAATCCAAAAAAAAAATTGTCAGATCTCAAATACCAATGAGAATCAATGTTTCAAAGTCTTTGTTGCTTACTAAAAATCCAATAGATAATTTTACATATTTTCAAAAATAGGAGAAAACTAGAACCTACTCTTCTATAAGTGAAAGGCTCAAAATTATTACTGAAAATGGAAAGGAACAAACCTGAAAGACATTTCTGAGCTTGGACAGAATTTGACAGACAACATGACACAAAGGAAGAAAAGGAATGGTGTTCCAATCTCCTTAATTCAAGCATAGATTCTAATCTCAAACTACAAAAGTGGTTCTTACACTTCAATGTTTCACACATTCCCTAACATTATCTAATGCAGGCTATAAACCATCTCCCCATCCCACTCCAAATGCAAAAATTTTGCATCTAATTATAGGAATGGGAAGGCATAAACCCCCAGAAGCTGGTCCATGAACCTCCGGTCCAAAACCTCCGCTCTAAATTCTAAGCCCTCTTAGAGAAAACACCTCTAGCAACAATACATAATTCAGGAGCCTGTCACAAGCTCAGCTCATCTAAAACTGATCATCGTCTTCCATTGCCCCACCCACCAAAAATCAGTTTTCTTCCTAAACCTCCCCGTTTGTGTTAGTGACCCTATCATTCCCTTCACTGGGGGCTGGCAGAACAGAAACCTTCGACTACTTCCTCCCCTTTGCCTCTCATGTTCGGTTTGTTGTCACCAAGACAGAAATGCCTCAAATTAGTCCATGCCTTTCCAAACTGCTCACGTCCCTCGGTCTCAAGCAAATACTGCAGCTGCTGCTTAATCAACAGGATATAAATACGCAAGCAATGCATTTGTAAATGAAAAGTTAGATCTAGATACTGGAGTTACAAAAAAATTTCTACTCTCAAGCTCACAGATATTGGGGGTGAGGAGTCCGTAAAACAGGAAATTAAAATGCAATGTGAAAAGATGCATGATAAAAGTCCTTATAACTCAGATGGGAGAATAAACAAGGCTCTTAAAAGCGCGTCCGAAGATCCATTTCCCAAAAAACTCCAGGTCACCTCATAATTCCCATGGTTATTATCATACAGTTACTACTAGCCGTCTTGCTTTGTCTTTCAGTCGTTTTATGTGTTTATATACTGTTTCCAAAAATAGAAGCCGAACTCCCTGGGGGTAGACACCGATACGGATTTATCTATTTCCCCACTGTCCCACACTGTGTCTTACGCACAGCAGGAACACGATCAATACTTATCAATGAGCCGAAATGAAGGGACGAGGCAGAAAAGAAAAATATTCACCCAAGCTAACAGGAGTGGCTGGACTACGCACACCTAGGTAATACACAAGTCAAAAGGGCAGAGACCCAATCTGAATTTCAGAAAAGCAAACCACATTTCTTTCCAAAGACCACGGGGGTCTCCCATACGCAGCCTAAGCGCTGCAGATGGCGTGTGGCCGAGGGAAAGCTCACTCATAAAAAAAAAAAAAAAAAAAAAAAGGCTTCTTCCAACCTCCTCAAACACGCGCGGACGCCTCCGCCACCGACTAGTCCCGGAAGAGGGGACCAGAATGACAAGACGCCGCTTCTCTACCCCCTTAAACCGGCGCGCCAAGGGCCGCACGGCGTGCAGAGACCACCGGGGTCTGCGGGCGCTTTCCCTCACCTTCCTCCTCTTACCTGCTTGGCCAAGAACCTGCCCAGCTCGCTGCGGCTCTTCTCGTTCTTAGCAGCGATTATACGCAGCGGCGCGGCCGCCACCTCCAGTAAGAGGTGCTCCATGGCCCCTGGCCCTCCGCCCCGGACGGTCCCCGCTCCCTGCTTTGTGCTCAGCGCTCCCAAATCGCCGAGGTCCCGGTACCCGAGCTGTCACCGACTACGCCCCCAGGGAAAGCAGTCGCCGCAGCTAAGCAGAGACGGGGCGAACTGCCGCACACGTGGGGGAGCACACGGCGCTCTGCGTCATCAGCCCGCGACAGCGACGGCGGGCAGGCCCTGGCCCCCGCCTGAGCGGAGGCGGAAACGCTGAACGTCACTGTCGCGCCAGTTCCGGGAGGGGAATCTAATCAGAAATGTCAGCGGCAGAGCTGGTTGGATGCATGTAATGACGCGGCTTCCGGAGACCGCTGGCTAGCACGTGGCGGGAAAGCAAGACAGATTCTGCCAGGCCGAAGAAGCATATCGCTGAGGGCATGAGATCCTCAGCCCACCAAGCCTACCCCACACCTTACACACAAAAAGGATGTGAAAGAAAAGCAAAGACCCTTTGACCCAGTAATTCCACCTCTAGAGCTCTAGCCTACGGAAATTCGCACTTAATTGTGATAAACACGCCCATTGCCATTGAGTCGGTTCCAACTCCTAGCGACCCTATAGAACAGAGTAGAATTGCCCCATAGGGTTTCCAAGGAGCGGCTGGTGGATTCGAACTGCTGACCCTTTTGGTTAGCAGCCAAGCTCTTGACCACTGCTCCACCAGGGCTCCATTCTTAATATAATTATTGGAAATAAATGTTTATCAGTTGAGGAATATTTAAATAAAGTATGGTATGTACATTATAGAATGTTCTTGAAGCCGTTAAAAAGAGTGGGGTAGAAGAGTAAAATTAAACCATTTATGTGAAGTTCAAGAACAAGCAAAACTAATCAATAATAAAGACAGACTAGTAGTTGCATTTGGGGAGTATTATTGACTGCGAAGGACATGAGGGAATCTCCTAGGGTGATGGCAATGTTCCAAATCTTCACTGGGATGTCATTACCTGTATAGATACATATGTAAACAATCAAACAATTGTACACTTAAGATTAATGCACTTTGTGTAAATTTGTACCTCTAAAAAGTTTTTTAAAGGGGGATAGATCTTTCTGTACTGACATGGACAGATCTCCAAAATATATTAATAAAGTGAAAATGGCAAGCTAAAGAATACTGCATATAGTAGAATTCAGTTTTTTGAAAGCATATTTGAATTTGAATTTTGTCTTAGGGTTTGAATGTTTGCTCCTGGGAAATCTCACAGTCAAGCAAGACCTTCCAAAAGAGTGAACTGGGAAATGATGCAGAATAAATTTCCAAATAGATAGTATAAGAACACTTCCAAGAAGATTGAGAAAGTTCTCTGAGTATTTAGCAGCACAATGGATGAAAAAAGACCCACACCGAAGTACATTATCATTAAAGAGCACTGGGGACTAAGAGAAGCTTGTAAAAATCCACCAGAAAGAGAGAAAAAAAAGGAGAGAGAGAAGATTAATACAAAAGAAGGACCAAAAATCAGATTGGCATTAGACTTCTTACAGCAACGTGGGAAATTACTAGTGGGAGAATTATTTCTCATCTAAAATTAAATACCCTGCTAACTATCAATCCATTTTAGCATTTTCTAAGACACAAAAGGGCTCAAAAATGTGATTGTGTTATCATGCATGCTTTCTCAGGAATCTGCTGAAAGAGGGGCTTCTGTATAAAAGAGTGTAAACCAAAAAAGAGGAAGAAATTAAATCTTTGAAACGAGGGGTTCAGCACAAAAAGAAAAAGGTAAAACAAATCCTCAGGATGACTGTTATGGGGGATCTCAAGACTTTCAGCTGAGCAGCAGCAGGAATATTAACAGCTGTGGGGTGACTAAATTAATTGTTGTTGTTTTAGGTGACCTCAAGT
Source organism: Trichechus manatus latirostris (assembly GCF_000243295.1). NCBI lineage: Eukaryota > Metazoa > Chordata > Mammalia > Sirenia > Trichechidae > Trichechus > Trichechus manatus. Next base: position 3,145,462 of record NW_004444147.1, on the reverse strand, counting down.
CAGTCTCGACTCATAGCAACTCTATGCACAACGGAGTGAAACACTGCCCGGTCCTGCACCATCCTTAGTCTTTGCTATGCTTGAGCCCATTGTTGCAGCCACTATGTCATTCCACCTTGTTAAGGGTCTTCCTCTCTCTAACTGACTCTCTACCAAGCATGATGTCCTTCCCCAGAGACTGGTCCCACCTGATAACACGTCCACAGTCAATGAGATGAAGTCTCGCCATGTTTGCTTATAAAGGGTATTCTGGCTGTACTTCTTCCAAGACAGATTTGTTCATTCATCTGGCAGTCCATGGTATATTCAATACTCTTTGCCAATGCCGTAATTCAAAGGCATCAATTCTTCAGTCTTCCTTATTCACTGTCCAGCTGAGGCAATTGAAAATGCCATGGCTTGGGTCAGGTGTACCTTATTCCTCAAAGTCACATCTTTGCTTTTTAACACTTTAAAGAGGTCTTTTGCAGCAGCTTTGCCCAAGGCAATGTGTCGTTTGATTTCTTGACTGCTGCTTCCATGGGAGTTGATTGTGGATCCAAGTAAAATGAAATCCTTAATATATCCTAGAAGATTAAGAGCCATCATGCAAATAGAAGAGATATATGCACACTCATGTTCACTGCAGCATTATTCAAAATAGCAAAAAGATGGAAACAACCTAAGTGCCATCAACAGATGAATGGATAAACTATGGTATATACACACAATGGAATACTACCCAATGATAATCGACAATGATGAATCTGTGAAACATCTCACAACATGGATGAATCTGGAGGGCATTATGCTGAGTGAAGTAATTCAATCACAAAAGGGCAAATACTGCATAGCAGAAATCCATGGGTTTATACATCATATGTGCTATCAGTTCAATTATAATCGGTATGTTTTGTTGCTAATTAAGGGCATTGCTACATGACACTGAATGAATAATTTCTTTTAGAAGGGTCAGCACAAAGCTGGTTCCTATGAGGTGGATGCTAAAGATGTCTGAAATGTCCAACTTTTCCAAACTGCTGTACCACTCCATCATCTGTAACATCAGCTACTCCTCCCTTCAGTATGCTCCCTCCCGTCTTTGGGTTCTGTAATTCACTGCAGTGTTTCACAAAACTCACAAACCATCAAGGAAATGGCTCATGCAGTTGTGGAAGCTGGTAAGTTCCAAATCCATGGGTCAAGCCCCAGACTGGAGGCTTCTCCCAACCCATGTGGCTGCAGGGGCTGATGAACCCAAATCGGCAGGTCCGATGATAGGCTGTTGGCCCACAAGGCTGTGGAAGCTCGTGAATCAAGTCAGACAATAGGCTACTGGCTCAAGTTCCAAGAACTTCAGGTCAGATGATGATGAGACAGATGCAGGATGCAGAGCAAGAGAGAGAGCTTTGCCAGAGCATTTATACATATGTTGCCATTGAGCTGATTCCAACTCATAGTGACCATATAGGACAGAGTAGAACTGCCCCAGGGGGTTTCCAAGGACTGACTGGTAGATTTGAACTGCTGACCTTTTGAGTAGCAGCCACAGCTCTTAACCACTGTGCCATCAGTGCTTCATATATATATATTTGATACAGACCATACCCACAAGGAAACTTCCCTTACTTGAGCAAGGCAGTAGAAGGGTGTGACTTGAATAAGGGTGGTAAACGTGGTGACTGGGGTAAGGATGGTGACTTGAGTCACACCTTCTAGTAAGGTGGTGACTCAAGATACATCCCATTATAGTCCTGCCTCATTAACATAACAGACAATTCACTCCCAAATGGGACCATACTCACAGGCATAGAGGCTAGAATTTACAACACATTACAAAATGGATAATTACATCAGATCACAAAACAGAGGACAATTACATCAGACCACAAAATAGAGGCTGACTACATCATTATATAACTGCCAAATTATGTCATCACATAACTGCCAAGCCACTGAAAATCATGGTCCAGCCAAGGTGACACAGAACCTTAACCATCACAGTTTCCATATACCTTATTTGTATCAGCAGCAAGCTATCCAATCCCCTTTGCGGGCCACAAGCAGTTTATTTACGTAGTCCCACCCAATCATTGTGTGCGAGTCACAAGACTGGCTAGAAAGGTATTAAGTAATTCACTGCACCACAGATATATTAATATTTTGCTAATTAATAGAGATTTAAATGATTGCCAATTAGGGCATGAAATATTTACATTCTTGTTTACTACATGTTTCAAGGCTGAGTTAATTAATTAAAAATTATGGGAATTGTTTAGTGATATTTTTATGTTTTGTTAATTTATAGAGGTTTGGTTAATGTTACATTCCATTATCACAGAGTGCAGTTGTACAGCCTAATTTCAGAAAGTTATTTATGATATATTTTATCTATTTCCAAGGTTAAAACAACTTTCTAATGACTTACAGTTAATAGTTAGACAGCATTGTAGAAATATATGCTTCTATTTCTAAATTCAGAAATTCTCTATTTCTAACTTTGCGTTATAAGAGATGAATACATAGGTGTCTAAAAGCATATAAAGCATTATAACATGTGTGGTTGGTAACTAATGTCACAAAACAGTATGTGTACTAACTGTTTAATGAGAAGCTAATTTGTTCTGTAAACTTTCATCTGAAGTACAACAATAAATTTTAAAAAAGAGAAAAAAATAACAGTGTAAAAGGCATTATAGAAGCATACATAATAGCGACTTACACATGTGTCTTAAGACCATTATAGAATCAGATGTGATTTGAGAGTATACAGAAAGCATACGTAACAGATACCATTTCACATCCATTAGAATTGCTATAGTAAAAAAAAGAGAAATAACAAGTGCTCGTAAAGATGTGGAGAGACGGAAGCCATCATATATTCTCAGTCTCATAATACACACAATATACTTTCAGAATTACTACTACAAACAACAAACTTACTAAGTGGCGATTAAGATTTCTTTGCAGTTTTTTGTTGTGTTTTATTTTGTTTTTAGATTAAGGCTATGTATAGTAAAACTACTGTGTTTCAAAGTTACTTGCAATAGCTCCCCCACCACCTCTTATGAGTGGTTATATTATTATTTTGAAATGCAGATAAGGTCATTGGTTTTTGTTTGTATTTAGACTTCATTTTAAGTTGAAAAGTAAGAAACATTGATTATAGTTGCTAAAAGTCTTAGAATGTCTAAAAGGACTTGAGATTCACTGCATTTATTCATTTAATTTATTAGAATCATAGGAGATGTTGAGGTACTCAGGAAAGCTTTACTTATCAGGGTTTTTGTTTGTCCTGTCAGTATTTGAAGTGTTTAAAAAACAGATCAAATGTATTACATATACAAATGGAGTTAAAAGTATTGAAAATAATGTAACGACAGTTTGTAAATGAGAGGCATTGGTGGTTCAGTGGTGGAATTCTTGCCTTCCATGTGGAAGACCAGGGTTCATTCCCAGCCAATGCACCTCATGTGCAGCCACCACTCATCTGTCTTTGGAGGCTTGTGTGTTGCTATGATGCTGAACAGGATTCAGTGGAGCTTCCAGACTAAGATGGACTAAGATAGGCCTGGTGATCTATTTCTGAAAATCAGCCAATGAGAACCCTACAGACCACAATAGTGACCAATCATGGAGTTTGCACAGGACTAGGCAGTGAGCGAGGGCCAACTTGATGGCCTCCTCTGGCTCTTTATTTTCATATTTCATGTAACAATTTTAATAAAACTCTACATGTTATATCATTACTGTTCCAATTAGGCTGTGTAACAAATTAACTTAAAATTAAATGCCTTAAAACAACAGCCATTTTAAATATTTCACCATTTGGAGGATCAGGAATTTGACAGGGCTCAAATGGGCAATTCTGCTCCCTGAGGTGTTTACTGAGATCATTCAGTAGTGCTCAGCTAGTGTATGGACTGGTCTGGAAGGTCTGAGACAGCTTCACTCATATGTCAATATTTTTAGGAAACCGGGATACCAGTCTAGCGGGGTGGAAGGAAGGAGAAAATTTCTGAGGATATAATACCTGAATTCGTCTCATAGAACTTGTGGGAACCAAGAAGCAGGGCCCGCGCCCTTGGTTGTTGGGAAGTAAAATAAAGCCACTCCTTGGTTACTTCATCTAAAGCCTCCCCACCTTGATTCCCAGCCGCTGCCTCCCATTTGTCCATCATGTTGTTGTTGGCTGCCCTGGGGTAGATTCGGACTCGCTGTTGCTGTTAGGTGCCCTCCAGTCGGGTGGACTGGTAGGGACCCTATGTACAACAGAACAACAGAAGGTAACACTGCGCAGTCCTGCACCATTCCCAAAATCGTTGCTATATTTGAGCCCATTGTTGCAGCCACTGTCAATCCATCTCGTTGAGTGTCTCTTCCTCTTTTCCCTGACCCTCTACCAAGCATGATGTCCTTCTCCAGGGACATGATGTCCTTCTCCAGTTTTCTACTCCCTTCCACCTCACTAGACTGGTATCTCATTCTCAGAGTTCCCAATATCCAGGGCTAAACTGTTTGCCTATCATCCAGAAAGGCGGCAGAGGGCGAGGAACAATGCTTATTTGTAGTTATCGATGCAGCGCCCAACATCATGTCTAGTATACAGTTAGTTGACTCTCAACAGAATTTGGAGAATGAGCGACTATCAGCCGTAATGGACTCAACCGCAAAGGGTTTTGGTTCTCACGGTTTACTTTCCCTTTTATTAGAGAGCTTCTCCCCGACTCCACCCCTACCACGCTCAGGTCCCGCCCCTTCCGCAGTGAAGCCCCGTCCCGTCTCTCGTCCCCGCCAGTTTAGGTCCCGCCTCTTTCCCCCTCGGACTCTCAGAAGAGTACGGAAGTTTGGCGCCAACCGTGGGTTTTTTTTTCCCTCCCAAAGGCGGGAACTAGTTATGTGCGCCGGGACGCGCCTTGCGTCTGATCTGATTGGCCTTGGACTCTTAGTCCCGCCTCCGCGCCTTGACTGCGCTCTGGCATTGGTGGAAATGCCAGGGAGCCCTCCGTGTCCAGAAAGGAGCCCGGGCTGTCGTGGGCCAGACAGGACGGGTAAGTTGCTGTGGGGGTCTCTTCCGACCGGGGCTGCTGGTTAAAAGGCTGCATGGTGTGGTAGTGCCTGCTGGGTGCCCGGCGGCCTCCGGGGAGCCAGAGTCGGAAGGCGACCACCTGGAGCGGCAGAACTGGTGGGGGAAGGGCCGCGCCTGACAACCGAGAGACTCAGGTAGCGCATTCCCGCCGCCCACGGGTGCAGCTTCTGGGCTAGCGCTGCGCGTCCCTCTGTGGTCGCCCGAGATGGTCCGGGCATGGGTTGGGATCCAGCTCACTCAGGAATTGCCTTTCCAACCCGCTACTCCCCTCCTCCACTCGAAAAACCAGTATTGCATTGGGGCGTAATCTTAAAAGCTTTCGAAAGGGATTCCCTAGAGGAATAGGTTTTTCTGAGCATCTGGTGGTCGTAGATGTTGGTTGCTTTCGAGACTGTTGTCCACAGAGAGGTTATTTATTTGCATCTCTTCAGCTCCTAGAACCTTGCTCGGCTAGGCCTCTAACTCAGATGGGAATGTGGAATTCACAGGCTCTAAGGATTTGTGCTTCAGGGGTCAAGTTGGTTTTGACTGCTTTTTCCCTGGCCGTACCCATTCTCCACAGCTCCAACTCCAGACCTTTTGCCTCTCAAGGCCCCTCCCCCATCTTACTCAGCTCCTCTTTGGTTGGAGGAAGAGAGTGGCTTTAAGTGCAAGAATTTTCTCATCTTTCTTCCCCAAATTGTCTTCTCCGACTGTATTCTGCCGTTTTACAAGAGGTGGTCCCCTTTCAAAAACAAAAACACTTCACTCTAATGAATATTCTTAATTTTGGATATTTGCTTTTGGAGATAGATGTTGGAATCTCATCTCACCTCTGCTACTTACCAGCTGTTTGACCTTGGTCAGATTTCTTAATCGCTTGTGTCTATTTTCCTCATCTGTAAAATGGGGAATAGTATGTACCTCATAGGACTTTTGGGAAGATTTAAAGTTAATGATGTATTTAGAGATTTAGGTCAGTGCCTGGCACATAGTATACGCTATATGGTAGCTTTTTGGTATTATTTTTCCCATACATCTTTCTGAATTTTGCTGTATTGGTTAGCCTTTCCCACGGCCTAAAAATACAGGCTTACCTTCTCTTTTTTATGCTTTTTCTCTATAAATGCTTGTTTCTTTCCCTCAATTTTGAAAAAGAAAACTTCTCTTTAGACTGCCTTTTAAGACATTGTCTTATCACAAATGGCAGGGTGATCTTCCCTCATCTGCTTCATCTTCACATCTGAATCTATTGAAATCAAAAGATTATGAGTGATCTTGGCATACTTGTATTTTATTGTCATGGTTGACAACTTTTTAAATCCTGTGTCTATACTTTTCACAGGTGTAACACTATCAGTAGCAACTGTCATTACTACATACTGAGACCTTCTGTTGGTGGAAGGTGAGAGTGTGTGTAAAAAAGTCCCCCTCTTCCCAAAAGATTCTGATGAATACTCCTCGCTCCTTCCCTCCCTTCCTGGAGAATCACTGACATTTGTGATTTCAAGAGTGTAATCTCAACTATCACCAAGACACTGATGTTTCCTAAATCATAATGTCTACCAGTTGTCTTCTGTGCTGCATAGTGCAGTTTCCAGCTGCCTATTAGACATTTTTACTGAATGTTCCACAGATAATTTACCGTGTTGATTTTGGTTTTCCATCTCAGTTAAAAGTGTGACCATCCACCTTGTTATCAAAGCTATGAACTTCAGAGTCCTTAGCAAGTTGGACATTTCATTAATTCCACAGGTTTTTGAATTTTTTTTCATTACCTCTCGTCTTAGTTATCTAATGCTGCTATAACAGAAATACCACAGTGGATGGCTTTAACAAACAAATTTATTCTCTCACAATCTAGAAGGCTAGAAGTCCGAATTCAGGGTGCCAGCTCCAGGGAAAGGTTGTCTCCCTCTGTCGGCTCCAGAGGAAGGTCCTTGTCATTAATCTTCCCATGGTCTAGGAGCTTCTCAGCGCAGGGACCCTGGGTCCAAAGGATACGCTTGTTCTTGGCTTTTCTTGCTTGGTGGTAATGAGATCCCTCTCCTCTCTGCTTGCTTCTCTCTTTTATATCTCAAAAGAGATTGACTCAAGATACAACCTAATCCTGTAGATTGAGTCCTGCTTCATTAACATAACTACCTCTAATCCTGCCTCACATTAACATCATAGAGATAAGATTTACAACAGGTAGGAGAATCACATCAGATCACAAAATGGTGGACAACCACACAATACTGGGACTCATAGCCTACCCAAGTTGACACACATTTTTGGGGGACACAATTTCCTAACACCTACCAATATTCCAGGGCCTGTGCTGAGAGCTGGAAATACACTGATGAACAGAATAGAGCTGGTCCAGGTTTTCATGGAGCTTACAGTCCAGTGGGTGAGATGAACATTTCTCCAGGCACCTCACAAAAAAATGTAGTCATAAACTGTGATAAGAGACCATGTAGGAAAAGGAATACAGTGGTATACATATATACAACAGGGGGCCTGTACTGGTCGGAAGGAGGGTGACCAGGGAAGGCACAAATATTACTTAAGCCAAAATATCAAGATGAGTTAACTTAAGTGAAGGGAGAGTATCAAGAAAGGAGCACTCTCTGCAGAGGATCCTATGGTAGGAAGGAACAAGTAGCATGTTCATGGAGCTGAAAGAAGGCCAGTGTTGTCAAAGCAGACTGCTCGGGAATGGGGGAGAATAATGGAAGCTGAGGCTGGAAGAATGGGCAGAGAATTGTAAGTAGGGCTTTGTAAGAAGAATTGTGACAAAATTTGGTCTTTATCCTAAGATCAACAGGACACTGTAGGGTTTTAAGCAGAGGAGAGAACATGACCAGATTCTGAAAAGACAGTTTAGTCTGTGGTATGAAGAACAAATTGAAATGGAGAAGAGTAGACATTTGAATACCATTTCCATTATTAAATCTTGTTGATTCTATTACAGAAATCTATCAGATCTGCTCCTTGTCCTTATTTCCACTACTACTAGCTTAGAATGACTTCTCATAGTCTCCTCAACTGTTTTAATAGTCTTTCCTATCTCCCTTGCCACTCTATTTACTATGCTCTTCTTGCCAGTTAAATTTCTAAAATGCAGATTTGATCATGATGTTCCCCTATTCCCTACTGGATGAAGTGTAAGTATTTTAAAATTAAGTCTCTTAATGGAGTAATAATACATCACCTGACTTTTTAAACTTCATCTCTCACTCCTTGCCTTCAAACATTCTAATCTGTGAGTTTTCATACCTGCACTTGCTTGTGAGCTTATGGATAGTTGTGGTGCGGAGCGAAGTCGGGGAGATGGTATCAGGAATTGTGTTTGACTGAACCTTGGAACTTTTTAAACTGTGTGGTAAATGATGGGACTAGAAAGGCAGGTGTTGGTGTATACCGAGGTAAGAGGTTTTTCTTTATTCACTAGATGTTGGGAAGTAATGGAAAGTTTTTGAGCAGGAAGTAATATCAGCAGGATTGCTTTAGAAGAACTAACCAACAGTTGTGTGTAGCATGTACTTGGAGTGGGGAGATGTTTAGGTAGTGTTATGAATTGAATTGTGCCCCCCAAAAATATGTGTTGTAAATCCTACTGTACCTGTGGTTATAATCCCATTTGGGAATAGGGTTTTCTTTGTTACGTTAATGAGGTAGTATTAGTGTAGACAAAAAAACCCGATGCCATCAAGTTGATTTCTACCCATAGTGACCCTAGAGGACAGAGTAGAACTGCCACGTAGGGTTTCCAAGGAGCAGCTGGTGGATTTGAACTGTCTTTGGTTAGAAGCCATATTACTTAACTATTGTGCCGCCAGGGCTCCAAATTAATGTAGGGTGTGTGTAAAGTCAATCTCTTTTGAGATTTAAAAGAGTAGATTAAGCAAGCATCAGAAAAGCACAGATGGGGAAGATAGATGCCACACCACATGAAATCTGCGAGGAACCAAGAAACAAAAGCTGAAAAGACACAAGGACCTTCCCCCAGAGCCAAAAAGAAAGCCTTCCCCTAGAGCTGGTGCCCTGAATTCGAAATTCTAGCCTCCTAAACTGAGAAAATACTTTCTGTTTATTAAAGCCACCCACTTGTGCTATTGGTGTAATAGCAGCACTAGATAACTAAGACAGGTAACTATAGTGGTGGCCTGAAACAAATTGAAATGGCAAGGAGCGGGGAGAGATGGGAGAAACATTGCAGGGGTAGGCTATTATGGAATGTCAGTGCTACTCAAAGAAACAGATGTCAGAGGCTAAGCAGATGCTGATGGATCTTTTTGGTTGTTTTGAACTTGGTGAGTTTGTGCTTACAGGAATGTGTTTATTAAGCTTTAGCATCTCATTGCTGACGTTTGGTTTGTGTTTTAGTACAAGCAGTTCATGATTTTTAAGCACTCTGAAGGGGCAGCAGAGGAGTCTATAGATCTGGTACTCCTTACCTTTTGTGGCAGTAGTTGCTTGCTCACCCCCACCCCCCGCCTTGTTTTGCACAGCAATTGTTTACCTCAAAGAGATACCTTTTTTTTTGGCAGTTGTAGAAAATAAGATACCAATGCCCAGGAGTTCATTACCTTAGGGAAGTGTTGTAGTGGAACAACTTTCACCAAAGCCTTCCACAACAAAGAGATTTTTATTGTGACATAATAAAAAAAACAAATTTGGAGACTGGCTGCAGGCACTCAGGCTATAAACAGACCAAAATACAAAGAAGTACAATCTGTAAGTGTTTTTTATACAATTTTCACAGGTGCTAATTCATTATGAGTAAATTAACTTACAGACTATAATTTGTTAAAGACAAAGAACTAAGACCATGATTGGGTGACCTTTTCTTGTTTTTCTTTTCTAACAATTTGATCTCTTGGATCAGGGGTCCTGGGTCTGTTATATGATGGTTGTTTTTTATTTAATATGTGGGCTACATATGATATTGGGTAGATTTTTGACTTGCTTCCTGAGGTAAATTGTTATTTAGTTTTGGTATGCATGTCCACTGTCCATTGAACCGGTTAGAGAGCACTCTGTCCCATTCCTTTGATGCAATTTCCTATTGGTTTAAGCTTTTCAGATTCTGAAAGACAAGTTGGCCTTTTGTGGTTATGGCCTGCTGTGGTTAGGTTAGCCCTTTATCAGAAGTATTCAAATACATTTTTACTAGTGCCCAATTGTTGTTGTTTTACTAGTGCCCAATTGTAGGTGACATCCACTTGGTTTCCACTCATAGTGACCCTGTGTACTACAGAACGAAATACTGCCCAGTCCTGCAGTGTCCTCACAGTCATTGCAGTTTGAGCCACATTATTGCAGCCACTGTGTCAATCCATTTCGTTGAGGGTTTTCCTCTTTTTCACTGACTTGCTGCTTTACCAAGCGTGATGTTCTTCTTCAGGGACTGGTCCCACCTGATAACATGTCCAAAGTACATTTATAACTAGTTATATGTTGAAATTGTAATAACCACAGTCCTGTATCTTTAGGCCTGCACTTTTCTTGGTAAGTTAGACTAAGTGGGCTTTGAGTTGAGGGCCTTTGGGACCTTACTTTTTTAAAATTTTATTGTGCTTTAGGTAGAAGTTTACAGTACAAAATAGTTTCTCATTCAGAGATTTATACACACATTGTTTTGTGACATTGGTTGCAATCCCCACAGTGTGTCAGCACTCTCCCCCTTTCCCTTTCCACTCCGGGTTCCCCTTGTTCATTCGTCCAATTTTCCTGTCCCTGCTTTCTCATCTTTGCTTTTGTGCAGGTGTTGCCCATTTGGTTTCGTATACTTGCTTGAACTAAGAAGCACGTTTCTCATGTGTGTTTCTCACATGTGTTACTATCTAATCTTTGACAGAAAAGTGGACTTTGGGAGTGGCTTCAGTTTTGAGTTAGCAGAGTGTCTGGGGGTGATTGTCTCAGGGTAAACGAATAATTTCTTTTATAAGTATCATCACAAAGCTAGTTCCTATGAGGCAGAGATTAAAGATGTCACAAATGTCCAACTTTTCCAACCTGCTGTACCACTCCACCTCTAACATCAACTGCTCCCTCTCCTCTCAGTACTCTCTCTCCTGTCTTTGGGTTCCCTAATTTGCTTCAATGTCTTGCAGAACTCACGAACCATATAAAGGAAATGGCTTACATGGTTTGGAGGCTGGCACATCCCAAATTCGTGACTCAGGCATAGGCTTCTCCTGACCCACATGGCTTCAGGGCTGACAAACCCAAACTGTCAGTTCAGACCACAGGCTGCTGGCCCACAAGGCTGTAGAAGCTGGCGAATCAGGTCACACAATAGGCCCTTGGCCCAAGGAGCTGTGGAGGCCAGCGAAGGACTGGCAGGTCAGACAGTAAGCCTCTGGCTCGAGTCCCAAGAAGCAAAGGTCAGTTGATCACGAACTGGATGCGGGATCCAGATAGAGTGAGCCTTGCCTGGACACACATATATATTAGATGCAGACCACACCCCAAGGAAGCGCATTACTTTAGTAAGGGTGGGACTTGAGTCATGCCTTCCTGCAAGGCTGCTGCCCACGACACACCCTACACTAATCCTGCCTTGTCAACATGTAGCGGTCAGGATCCACAACACATAAAATGGAGGACAACCATACAATATTGAGAATCATAGCCTAGCCAGGTTGACACATAACCAACCATCACAGCTTCCATATACCTTATTTGCATAGTCCCACTGAATCATTATGTGTGAGTCACAAAGACCATGGCTAGAATGGCCATATTAAGTAATTCATTGCACCGCACAAGATTTTGGGACCTTCGTCTGCTGATTTGGCATGACTCAAAATGAGAAGAAACAGCTGCAAACGTCATTAATGATAGGAATGTGGAATGTACGAAGTACGAATCTAGGAAAATTAGAAATTGTCAGAAATGAAATGGAATGCATGAAGATTGATATCGTAGGCATTAGTGAGCTGAAATGGACTGGTATTCGCCATTTTGAATCAGACAGTCACATGGTCTGCTATTCTGGGAATGACACATTGAAGAGAAATGACATCACATTCATCGTCAAAAATAATATTTCAAGATCTATCTTGAAGTACAGTCCTGTCAGTGATAGGATAATATCCATACGCCTACAAGGAAGACAGTTAATACGACTATTATTCAAATTTATTCACCAATCACTAAGGCTAAAGATGAAGAAATTGAAGATTTTTACCAACTTCTGCAGTCTGAAATGGATCAAATGTGCAATTAAGGTGCATTGATAATTACTGGTGATTTGAATATGAAAGTTGGAAATGAAGAAGGATTGGTAGCTGGAAAATATGACCTTGGTTATAGAAATGCCAGAGATCACATGATAGAATTTTGCAAGACTAACGACTTCTTCACTGCAGATACCTTTTTTTCAATGACATCAATGACAACTATACCTGTGGACCTTGCCAGATGGAACACACGGGAATCAAATTGATAACATCTATGGAAAGAGACGATGGAAAAGCTCAATATCATCAGTAAGAATAAGGCCAGGGACTGACTATGGAATCAATAATCAATTGCTCATACGCAAGTTCAAGTTGAAACTGAAGAAAATTAAAATAAGTCCACAAGAGCCATAGTATGACCTTGTGTATATCCCATCTGAATTTAGAGACTGTCTCAAGAAGGATTTGACACATTGAACACTAATGACCGAGGACCAGATGAGCTGTGCAATGACATCACACACATCATACAGGAAGAAAAGAGGTCATTAAAAAGACAGGAAAGAAAAAGAAGACCAAAATGGATGTCAAAAGAGACTCTGAAACTTGCTCTTGAATGTCAAGTAACTAATGTGAAAGAAATGATGAAGTAAAAGCTGAACAGTAGATTTCAAAGGGCGGCTCGAGAAGACAAAGTGTTATAATGACATGTGCAAAGACCTGGAGTTAGAAAACCAAAAGAGAAGAACACACTTGGCATTTCTCAAGCGAAGAGAGCTGAAGAAAAAATTCAAGCCTCAGGCTGCAATACTACAGGGAAAATACTGAACAATGCAGGAAGCATCAAAAGAAGATGGAAGGAGTACAGAGTCACTGTACCGAAAAGAATTGGTCAACCTTCAACCATTTCAGGAGGTAGCATATGATCAAGAACCGATGGTACTGAGGGAAGAGGTCCAGACTGTACTGAAGGCATTGAAGAAAAACGAGTCTTCAGGAATTGAGAGAATACCAATTGAGATGTTTCAACAAACTGATGCAGCTCTGGAAGTGCTCACTCGTCTGTGCCAAGAAATTTGGAAGACAGCTACCTGGCCAACTGACTGGAAGAGATCCATATTTATGTCTGTTCCCAAGAAAGGTGGTCCAAATGAATGCAGAAATTATCAAACAATATCATTAATATCACACACAAATAAAATCTTGGTGAAGATCATTCAAAAGCGGTTGCAGCAGTACATCAACAGGAAACTGCCAGAAATTCAGGCTGGATTCAGAAGAGGATGTGGAACAGGGGATATCATTGCTGATGTTAGATGGATCCTGGCTGAATGCAGAGAATACTAGAAAGATGTTTACCTGTGTTTTATTGACTATGCAAAGGCATTTGACTGTGTGGACCATAACAAATTATGGATAACATTGTGAAGAATATAAATTCCGGAACACTTAATTGTCCTCATGGGGAACCTATACATAAACCAATAGGCAGTTGTTCAGACAGAACAAGGGGATACTGCGTGGTTTAAAGTCCAGAAAGGTGTGCGTCAGGGTTGTATCCTTTCACCATAGCTATTCAATCTGTATGCTCAGGAAATAATCAAAGAAGCTGGACTCTATGAAGAACAGGGCATCAGGATTGGAGGAAGATTCATTAACAACCTGTGATATACAGATGACACAGCCTTGCCTGCTAAAAGTGAAGAGGACTTGAAGCACTTACTGATGAATGATGAAGATCACAACTACAGCCTCCAGTACAGATTACACCTTAACATCAAGAAAACAAAAATTCTTGGACTGAACCAATAAACAACATCATGATAAACGTAGAAAATATTGAAGTTGTTAAGGATTCCATTTTACTTGGATCCACAGTCAACACTCATGGAAGCAGCAGTCAAGAAATCAAATGACATATTGTCTTGGGCAAATCTGCTGCAAAAGACCCTTTTAAAGCGTTAAAAAGCCAAGATGTCACTCTAAGGACCAAGGTGTACCTTACCCAAGCCATGGTGTTTTCAATGGCATCATATGCATGTGAAAGCTGGACAATGAATAAGAAAGACTGAAGAAGAATTGATGGGTTTGAATTGTGGTGTTGCAAGGAATATTGAATATATCATGGACTTCCAAGAGAATGAACAAATCTGTCCTGAAAGAAGTAAAGCCAGAATACTCCTAGAAACAAGGATGATGAGATTTTCTCTCACATACTTTGGACATGTTATCAGTAGGGACCAGTCCCTGGAGAAGGACATCATGCTTGATAAATGAGACTGTCATTGAAAAAGAGGAGAAACCTTGATGAGATGGATTGACCCAGTGTTTGCAACAGTAGGCTCAGACATAGCAACAATTGTGAGGATGGTGCAGAACTGGGCAGTGTTTTGTTCTGTTGTACATAGGATCGCTAAGAGCTGGATAGCACCTAACAACAACTAACAGTATCTGTGGGACCTTCTTAGGAGTAAAATAGAACTTTAATAGAGGACTTCAGGATGTATTTTGTCTAGTTAAGTCTGTTTTGCTGATTTATTCAGGAAAGATTTACTTTCACGTATGTGTATTTGATGCTGGGAGTAGAGATTTATAAAACTTGATCCCTGCCTTCAGATTGTCATCAGTCTTAACTGTGCTGTCTAATACAGTAGTTACTAGCCACGTGTCGAATTAAAATTTTAAAGTCAGATCCTCAGTGTGGTAGGCCAAATAATGCTCTCCTTCCTTCATGTCCATATTCTAATCCATGGAACCTGTGAATATATTAACCTTAATGGCAAAGAGACTTTTTGGATGTGATCTTATTAAGGATTTTGAAGTGGGAAGATTATCTTGGATTATCTGAGTAAACTCAGTGTAATCACAAAGGTCCTTATAAGAAGGAGGCAGGAGGGCAAGAGTCAGAAAAGGCAATCTGATAATGGAAGTAGAGGGACAGGGAAGGAAATGTTATAGTGGAAGCAGAGGTTAAAGAGAGAAGATGCTATCCTGTTGGTTTTGAAGGTACACCTCCTAGCCAAGGAATGTTGGCAGCCTTTAGAAGCTGGAAAAGGCAGGGAAACTGATTCTCCCATAGAGCCTGGAGAAGGAAAACAGCCCTGCTAACACCTTGATTTTAGGCTAGTGAGACTACTTTTTTTTTCTGGAAACTTAAAAACAAACATCTTAATTTGGTAAAATACATATAACATAAAATTTGCCATTTTAACCATCTTAAGTGTACAGTTCAGTGACATTAATTACGTTCACAATGTTGTGCAACCATCTGACCACTATCCATTTCCAAAACTTTTTCATCATCCCAGATAGAAACTCTGTACCCATTAAACATCTGTCATTCTCTCCTCCACCAAGTCCCTAATTAGTAGTAATGATTATGTAATAATTAGATTAACCTCTAATCTACTTTCTGTCTGTATGAATTTGCCTCTTTTAGATATTTCATATAAGTGCAATTGTACAGTATTTGTCTTTGTATCTGGTATATTTCACTTTTGTGTTTCAAGGTTCATCGATGTGGCATGTATCAGAACTGTTTCTCTTCATAGCTGAATACTATTCCATTTTGTGTGTGTGTGTGTGTGCGTGCGTGCGTGTGTGCGTGTGTGCGTGTGCGCGTGTATATGTGTATATAGTCATGTGCTGCATAACGTCTATTCGGGCAATGTCCAACCACATGTACGTCCATAGTCCCAGAAGGTCATAATGTTGTTATTGTTGTTAGGTGCCGTCAAATCGATTCTGACTCATAGCAACTGTATGTACAACAGAATGAAACACTGCCTGGTTTTGTGCCATCCCACAGTCGTTGGCTGTGTTTGAGCCCATTGTTGCAGCCATTGTGTCAGTCCATCTTGTTGA
>NW_004444147.1:3118125-3129276 GCF_000243295.1 Trichechus manatus latirostris | reverse complement strand
ATGGTATATTCAGTATTCTTTGTCAACACCATAATTCAAAGGCGTCAGTTCTTCTTCTGTCTTCCTTATTCATCATCCAGCTTTCACGTGGCGTATGAGGCGATTGTAAACACTGTGTCTTGGGTCAGGTGCACCTTAGTCTGCAAGGTGACATCTTTGCTTTTCAGTGCTTTAAAGAGGTCTTTTGCAGCAGATTTGCCTAATGCAGTGTGCCTTGATTTCTTGACTGCTGCTTCCATGGGTGTTGATTGTGGATCCAGTAAAATGAAATCCTTGACAGCTTCAATCTTTTCTCCATTTATCATGATGTTGCTTATTGGTCCAATTGCGAGGATTTTTGTTTTCTTTATGTTGAGATGTAGTCTATACTGAAGGCTGTGGTCTTTGATCTTCATCAGTAAGTGCTTCAAGTTCTCTTCACTTTCAGCAAGCAGGGTTGTGTTATCTGCATACCACAGGTTGTTAATGAGTCTTCCTTCAATCCTGATGCCCTGTTCTTCTTCATATAGTCCAGCTTTTTGGATTATTTCCTCAGCATACAGATTGAATAGGTATGGTGGAAGGATACAACCCTGATGCACACCTTTCCGGACTTTAAACCACGCAGTGTCCCCTTGTTATGTTCAAACGATTGTCTCTTGATCTATGTACAGGTTTCTCATAAGAACAATTAAGTGTTCTGGAATTCCCATTCTTTGCAATGTTATCCATAGTTTATTATGATCCACAGTTGATTGCCTTTGCATAGTCAATAAAACACAGGTAAACATCTTTCTAGTATTATCTGCTTTCAGCCAGGATCCGTCTGATATCAACAATGATATCTTTCTCTTTTGCTCTGGATGAGTAGAGACCAATAGTTGTATCTTAGATAGCTGCTTGCAAGCTTTTAAGACCTCTGATGCTGCTTATCAAACTAGGATGTAGAACGTGACTTTATGAACTACATTATGCCAAGTGACTGAGATGTCCCACGAGACTATGCTCCTAATCCTTCAAACCCAGAAATTCAGTTCTGCAAGCCAACTTTTTGTTAATTCATCCTTAGTGGTGCTTGTTACTTTATATTAATTTCTCCTCTTTTTAATTTTCTTTCTTTGGGCTTTATTCTTTTTCTGACTTGGAGTTGGATATGAACTCACTAATATTTTGTCTCTTATGTATTTATTTAATGCTATATAAATTTTCCTCTAATAGTACTATTTTAGTTGTATCCCATAAATTTTGTTCTATGGTGTATTCATTGTTATTCAGTTCTTTGTTGGGTGCTGTTGAGTTGATTTCAACTCATAGCAACCCTATATGACAGAGTAGAACTGCCCCATAGGGTTCCTAGGCTGTAATTTTTGTGAAGCAGATTGCCAGGTCTTTCTCCTGCTGAGCCGCTGCGTGAGTTCAAACCACCAACCTTTTGGTTAGCAGCTGAGTACTTAACTGTTGTGCCACCAGTGCTCCTTATTCGGTTCTATATGTTTCCCAATTTCATTAGCATTTGTCCTTTAACCTATGTTTATAAACTTCCAAAGGAACTGGAGTATTTGGAGGTGATACTGATATTGACCTTCATCACTTGGTTAAAGAAGTGTTTGCCAGGTTTCTCCACTGTAAAAGTTACTCTTTGTCTCCTTTTCCTTCTTTCCTCCTTATCTGGAAGGAGGTTACTATGCTTGACCCATGCGGGCATGGAGAAAACGATGCCCTGCAGGAGCCTCATACTGGAGAAATTGTGCCTACTGCAGGAAGTAAGCCCTGGAGAAAGCATGCTCTGTAGGAGCCTGGGTAGCCAGGCACACTGAAACTAGGAAGAGAAATCTCTTTCTGCTTCTCGTGTCCCTCCAGCACTCTCTACTGATGAACATTGTGTCAGCTAGCAAAGGAGAAATAGTCACAAGGCTCAGCTCAGTTATCAAAGAAAGGAATAATGGGAATTGAGAGGCATGAAAACTACCCGAGTCACTTTAATATTTTAACGTGTATATATTGAGAAACCACACAAGTAACTTCGTTTGATTTCTTTATATTACTGTACATATATTATTCCCAAACAATTTTGAAGAACTCTTACTGCAGCATGGGATGTGACTAAGAAATGAGCAATTGCTTCCTTTTATTTATTTATTATTATTTTTTATTGTACTTTAAGTGCAAGTTTACAATTCAAGTTAGTCTCTCATATAAAAATTTATACATACATTGTTATGTGACCCTAGTTGCTCTCCCTGTACTGTGACAGCACACTCCTTCTTTCCACCCCTGATCTCTCGTGTCCATTCAACCAGCTCCTGACCCTGTCTGCCTTCTCATCTCACCTCCGGACAGTAGCTACCCATTTAGTCTCATGTATCTACTTGAGCTAAGAAGCACACTGTTCACGAGTATCATTTTATGTCCCATAGTCCAGTCTAATCTTTGAAGAGTTGGCCTCGGGAATGGTTTTAGTTGTAGGCTGACAGAGAGTCCGGAGGCCATGCTTTCTGGGGTTCCTCTAGTCTCAGTCAGACCATTAAGTCTGGTCTTTTTACTAGAATTTGAGTTCTGCACCTCGCTTTTCTCCTGCTCCATTAGGGACTCTCTGCTCCTTTCAGAGAACACCCGTCAGGGCGGTCATTGGTGGTAGCCAAGTGCCATCTAGTTCTTCTGGTCTCAGGCTGATGGAGTCTCTGGTTTATGTGGTCCTTTCTGTCTCCTGAGCTGATACTTTCTTTGTGTCTTTGGTGTTCTTCATTCTTCTTTACTCCAGCTGTGTTGGGACCAATTGATTGCATCTCAGATGGTCGCTTGCTATCTTTTAAGACCCCAGATGCCACTCACCAATGTAGGATGCAGAACATTTTCTTAATAAACTTTGTTATGCCAGTTGACCTAGATGTCCCCTGAAACATGGTCCCCAGACCCCCGCCCCTGCTACTGTGTGCCTCGAAGTGTTTGGTTGTATTCGGGAAACTTCTTAGCTTTGGTTTAGTCCAGTTGTGCTGACTTCTCCTGTAGTGCCTGCTGTCCTTCCCTTCACCTAAGATCATTCTTGTCTACTATCTAGCTAGTGAATAACCTTCTCCCTCCCTACCCACCCTCATAACCATCAAAGAATGTTTTCTTCTGTGTTTAAACCTTTTCTTGAGTTCTTGTAATAGTGGTCTTATACAATATTTGTCCTTTTGCGACTGACTGAATTCACTCAGCATAATGCCTTCCAGATTCCTCCATGTTATAAGATGTTTCATGGATTCATTGTTGTTCTTTATAGTTGCATAGTATTCCATTCATTGTGTGAATATACCATAATTTGTTTATCCATTCGTCCATTGATGGGCACCTAGGTTGTTTCCATCTTTTTGCTATCGTGAAGAGTGCTGCAGTGAACATGGGTGTGCATATATCTATTCATTTGACGGCTCTTATTTCTCTAGGATATATTCCAAGGAGCGGTATTGCTGGATCTTATGGTACTTCTATTTCTAGCTTTTTAAGGAAGTGCCAAATCGATTTCCAAAGTGGTTGTACCATTTTACATTCCCACCAATAGTGTATAAGCGTTCCAGTCTCCCCACAACCTCACCAACATTTATTATTTTGTGTTTTTTGGATTAATGCTAGCCTTGTTGGGGTGAGATGGTATCTCATTGTAGTTTTGATTTGCATTTCTCTACTGGCTAATGATTATGAGCATTTCCTCATGTGTCTGTTAGCTGCCTACAGTTGCTTCCATTTAAATTCATAAGTGATTTTTTTTTTTTAATTTTAATCTTCAAGGTAGGGACTAGATATTATTTTGTGGGGATAATGGTCATATAAACAAATAGAAAAAAATTTGAGACAGATGAGTGACAAAGGATCCAGAATTGCCAGACCTCTTAGATTTATATCTCTTTCCCAGTTTTTAACTTACTAGGTCAAGTAGAATCTTTCTCTTCTTTTTTAAAGTAATAACTACCAGTAATAAAAACTAAAACAGTATGAAGTCGGTGTCGTTGGTCCCCAAGACCACCCCCAGGCTTGATGATTTGTTAGGAGGACTAACAGGACTTTGCATATATTTGTATGGTTTAGTATAGTAAAAAGATGCAGAGCACAATCAACAAAGGGAAGAAGGCCCATGGGGTGAAGTCTGGAGGAAACCAGGTACAAGTTTCCAAGGGTGCTTTCCCAGTGGAGTCACACAAACCAAACCAAACCACACCCGTTGGCATCGAGTCCATTCCGACTCATAGCGACCCTATAGGAGTAGAACTACCTCATAGAGTTTTCAAGGAGTGCCTGGTGAATTCGAACTGCCAACCTTTTGGTTAGCAGATGTAGCTGTTAACCGCTATGCCATCAGGGTTTCCGGAGTCACACAGGAAGCACTTAATCCCCCAGCAACCAGTGGTGACAACGTGTGAAATGTTGCCAACCAGGGAAGCTCATTAGAGACTCAGCGCCCAGGGTTTTTATTGGAGGCTGGTCACATAGGTAGCTCTGCCTAGCATATACCAAAATTTTAGACTCCTGGAAGAAAAGCAGGTGTTTAGCATAAGCCATGTTTTCACAAACAGTTTAGGCACAGTGAGCCACTTTTATCTGTTCTGGGAATGATGGGAACCCTTCTGAAATCCCAAGTTTTCAGATACCAGCCAAGGGCTAACCTTGTATGTGTGTGTATATACATATATGTATATGTATATATACACACACACGTTGTTAGGTGCTGTTGAGTCGGTTCCAACTCATAGCAACCCTATGTGCAACAGAACGAAACACTACCCAGTCCTGCACCATCCTATCAATCATTACTATGCTTGAGCTAATTGTTGCAGCCATCTCCTTGAAGGTCTTCCTCTTTTTCGCTGACCTTCTGCTTCACCAAGCATGATGTTCTCCAGGGACTTGTTCCTTTTGATAACATGTCCAAAGTATGTGAGACATAGTCTCGCCATCCTTGCTCCTAATGAGCATTCTGCTGTACTTATTCCAAGACAGATTTGTTCGTTCATCTGACAGTCCATGGTATATTCAGTATTCTTTGCCAACACCACAATTCAAAGACATCAATTCTTTAGTCTTCCTTGTTCATCATCCAGCTTTCGCGTGCATATGAGGTGATTGAAAATACCATTGCTTGGGTCAGGCACGCCTTAGTTGTCAAGGTGACTTCTTTGCTTTTTAACACTTTAAAGAGGTCTTTTGCAGCTGATTTGCCCAAGGCAGTGTGTCTTTTGATTTCTTGACTGCTGCTTCCATGGATGTTGATTGTGGATCCAAGCAAAATGAAAGCCTTGGCAACTTCGATCTTTTTTCCGTTTATCGTGATGTTGCTCATTGGTCCAGTTGTGAGGATTTTTTTTTTATGTTGAGGCATAATCTGTACTTGTAAATCCAGGGGGCTTACAAAGCTGTAAATCTTTATGGAAGCAGACTGCCTTGTTTTTCTGTTGCAGAGTGGCTGGTGGGTTCGAACTACCAACGTTTTGGTTAGCAGCTGAGCCCTTAACCACTTTGCCACCAGGACCCAGTGTTTCTATTAGGCCTAAGTGATTTTTTTGTATGAGTGTTTCTTGCTAGTATTAATGTGTGTGTTCGGTGGCAGTAGTGATGGTTCTTGGCTTATTTTAGTGCAAAGTTAATTTGTATTTTAGTCTGTTTTATAAAATCAGCATATTTACTTTGTAACATAGCTTAACCATATTAGCAAGTTTAAGATTTTCTTTTTATAGCTTTGACTTTAGCCTGGAAAATGTTAGGCGTTTTTTAGAAATCACAGGTCTAGTTTTAAAGATGGTAAGAGTGAACTTATTCAGTGTGTTCAAATTTGAAAGTTGCTTTTTAATTTAAAGCTAGGCTTAGTCTCAATTATGAGGTTTATTTTAACAGTGGAAAATCTTTTATTTTAATATGTTAGATGGCGACTCTCAAAAGGAAATAGGATCATGGCAGCAGATGATGACAATGGTGATGGAACAAGTTTATTTGATGTCTTTTCTGGTAAGAGCTAGTATTTTCAGTCATCTTTCTAAATTTATTTATTTTTTAATTACAGAATTATTTACTTATTCTTATCAACTTTTTCTACCACACGTAAACGAATTAATCCACCAAAGTGCCTGCTACATGGGGAGTGCTTAGTAAATGTGAACTTTTTTGTATGGTTTCAAGCTTCTAATTATATTCAAATTAGAAATTTTGCCAATGTAAATGGTAGTGATATTTACTGTCATATCCAGAAAAATATTAGATAGGTAGGTATTTGTTACTCATGAAGTTAACACTTCCAGTAAATGCAGTGATATTTATTGTTGTTCAGGGGAAATATTGATAGAGACAGTGGATGCTCAGTTTGAAAAAGAAATAACTAAGACTCACTAGTAAAATAAGTTCGTAAAATAGAAATATTTTTAATAATATGTAGAATGTCAACTTCTAATCCTGCCAGGACACTTATTTCCTAGTTCTTTTGTCTTAATTTTAATTATGCTATGACAACCTCATTAAATGTTTTGAGATAGTAGAAATATGTATATTAACCAGAATTATGATCACTATGCTATAGAGTGGAAAAGCAGTGATAAAACATGCCCAGTAGAATTCCATTTTTGCTTAAAATATGTTTTAAAAATAGATAGATATTCATAGGTATGGAATTGTTTACACAAAATATTGTCATCATAACCATTCTGAGTAGGTTATTTGTTATTTGGTGTTATTTAAGTATTCCTACTTACACTGATTCAGATTATTATGGTACTGTGTAGTTATTTTGTTTTTTAAGTTTTTTCAAATAATTTTTTTTTGAAAAATTCTAGTCCAGCAGAAAAACTGAAAGTATGGTATAATGAATGAATGTCTTCACTTTTCACCTAGATTCAAAAATGATTAAAATGTTATCATTTCTGCAACTGTATTAATTTTTGTAACTCTCATTTGTCTGAAGCAGATATTTTCATTTCTGCTTATTGCCCTCAAGTCTCTGTCCACATGCATATATTTTTGTAATAGTCACATCCACAATGTACCTTTTGCATTTCACCACTTAACATGATTTCTCAAATTTTTCTATTCTGATAACATTTTTATAATTGTCTTTTATTATATCTGTTTTGAAATAACTTCAAACTTACAGAAGAGTTGCAAGAATAAGATCATACGAAGAACACTTTACCCAGATTCTTCCACAGTTTCCTCTTGTTAACATTTTACCCCATTGACTTTATCATCGTGACTTTATCATGGTACTCTCTCCTTTTGTGTACACACACACACACACACACACACACACACACACTTTTTTTCCTGACCTATTTGAGAGTAAGTTGCATATATTATGGCCCTTTAACTCTAAATAATTCAGTGTGTGTTTCATGGAAGAAGATTTTCTTTTACATCACTATAGTATAATTGTTAATTTCAGTAAATTTAACACTGATATAACAACGTTTGTTTAATCTACCACTTGTATTCCAGTTTTGTCAATTAATTCAATAATGTTCTTTATTTATGTGGCTGGATTTAGATCTATTACTTTAACATTTGCTTTCAGTTTTTCTGAGTATTTGAATATATTTTAGAATTTCATTTAACACACACACAGTTTTTCTCCTGTCCTGTTTGGGAGCAAGTTGCATACGTTATGGCCCTTTAACTCTAAATAATTCAGTGTATATTTCATGGAAGAAGATTTTCTTTTACGTAACTATAGTATAGTTATTAATTTCAGTAAATTTAACACTGATATAACAACTTTTGTTTAATCTGCCACTTGTATTCCAATTTTGTCATTTAACCTAATAATGTCTTTTATTGATGTGGCTGGATTAAGATCTACTGTTTTAACATTTGATTTCAGTTTTTCTTAGTATTTGAATATATTTTAGATTTGCATTTAAATTTGTATATTAGCTTTTTGGCTCTACCTCTTTGCATTGTTTTTTAGTGGATGTTCAAAGGATTGCAATATATATTCTTAACATTTTATGGTTGTCATGGATTGAATTATGTCCCCCAAAAAATGTGTCTATCAATTTGGCTGGGCCATGATTCCTGGTATTGTGTGGTTTTCCTATATATTGTAAATCCTGCCTCTATGATGTTAATGAGGAAGGATGGGCGGCAGTTGTGTTAGTAAGGCAGGACTCAGTCTACAAGATTGAATTGTATCCTGAGGCAGTGTCTTGAGATATAAAAGACAGAAGTGAGCAGAGAGACAGGGGGACCTCATACCATCAAGAAAGCAGTGCCGGGAGCAGAGCATGTCCTTTGGACCTCAGGTTCCTGCCCAGAGAAGCTCCTAGTCTGGGGGAACATTGATGAGAAGGTCAACAGAGAGAGAAGGCCTTCCCCTGGAGCTGATGCCCTGTATTTGGACTTTTAGCCTACTTTGACTGTGAGGAAATAAACTTCTCTTCGTTAAAACCATCCACTTGTGGTATTTCTATTATAGCAGCACTAGATGACTAAGACAGTGGTCCATTTAATAGTATTGTACCTTTTTACTTAAAATGTAGAATCTTGTATGTATACTTGCATTGATCCTCCATCTTGCTCTTTATGTTGTAGATGAAATCTAAGCTGTAAACCCTACAGTACAATGCTATTATTTATACTTTAAACAGTTTTATGTACCTTGAAATTAGAAAAAATTAGTCTTTCATATTTACCATTTCTAGTGCTCTTCAGTCTTCTTGAAGGTCTGAGTTTTCTCCTAGTATTATTTCCTTTCAGCCTGAGGAACTTCCTTTAGGATTTTTTATAGGTCAGATCTGTTGGTGATAAATTCTTAGTTTTTATTTACTTGAAAATGTCCTTATTTTGCCTTCATTCTGTTATTTTTAAAAACAATGTTTTTTGTGTTAAATCTGTAACAACATTTGACATTTTAACAGTCATCACATATACAGTTGAGTGACATTAAATACTTTCATCTTATTATTTAGTCATCAGCATTAACCATTCCTGAATTTTTCCATTACCTTTAACAGAAGCTCAGTGTTCCCTAAGTTGTCTTCATTCTTGAGGGATATTTTCATTGGACATAGCTGCTTTAAAATCTTTGTTAATTCCAGCATCTAGGTCGTATTAGATTTGGTTTTCATTCAGTATACTTTCCTGTTGATAATGAATTAATGTTTTTCTGTTTCTTTATGTGTGTAGTAATTTCGGATTGTGTTCTGGACATTGTAAATGTTATAGAGACACTGGATTCTGTTTTATTCCTCAGAAGAGTGTTGTTGCTTTTAATTTTAGCATGTGTTTAACTTGGGTGAACTCAAACTTAATGTCTTCCCTGCAGTGAATAGCAGCTGAAATCTGTTCAGTTATTTTAGCTTTAGCTG
Source organism: Trichechus manatus latirostris (assembly GCF_000243295.1). Lineage (NCBI taxonomy): Eukaryota > Metazoa > Chordata > Mammalia > Sirenia > Trichechidae > Trichechus > Trichechus manatus. The sequence continues at coordinate 3,119,974 of NW_004444147.1, read as the reverse complement.
GGCTTTTTCGAATTCTACCCTTTACTTGTGTATTTGGGGGTCCTGCAGAGGTTTGGTCAGAATTTGGAGAATCATTGCTTTCTGGATTTCCTGTATCACTTTCTAGTTGCTATTATGACCCTTAAGACTTTCCTGTGGTTCTTCAAGCCGTTAGCATTGTAAGTTTCCATCTGACTTTTCGGTGTTCTTTCTGGCCCCAACTAGGTCCTGTCCTTCCACAAAAAGCTATGGTAAAAGGGAGGTGGGAACTCCCCCAGTGCTGTTTTCTTCTTTCAGGTGTCGAATCTCCCAAGTTTCTAACTGCTTTTCATTGCTCTCTAGTTCTTCAGATAGCTTTTAATATTTTGTTTAGGGCTTATAGTTATCTGAAGGATGATTGGTCTGATAGAAACTACTTTGCTATTATTTATTATTAGAAGTAGAACCCCCTCACTAATATTTTTTTAAATTTTTAAATTTTTCCCATACAAAAATTTATACATACATTGTTATGCGACTCTTAATTGCTCCGCCCATACTGTGACAGCACACTCCTCCTTTCCACCCCTGATTCCCCATGTCCATTCAACCAGCTTTTAACCCCCTCTGCCTTTCCATATCACCTCCGGACAGAAGCTGCCCATTTAGTCTCTTCTATCTACTTGAGCTAAGAGGCACACTCCTCACAAGTATCACTTTATGCCCCACAGACCAGTCTAATCCCTGTCTGAAGAGTTGTTCTTGGAAATTGTTTTAGTTCTGGGCTGATAGAGAATCCAGGGGCCATACTTTCTGGGGTTCCTCCAGTCTCAGACCGTTAAGTTTGGTCTTCTTACTAGAATTTGAGTTTACACCCCACCTTTCCCCTGCTCTATTCAGGACTCTCTTTTGTGCTCCCTGTCAGGGCAGTCATTTGTGGTAGCCTGGCACCCTCTAGTTCATCTGGTCTCAGGCTGATGAAGTCTCTGGTTTATGAGCCCCTTCCTGTCTCCTGGGCTAATACTTTCCTTGTGTCTTTGGTGTTCTTCATTCTCCTTTACTCCAGGTGATTGGGAGCAATTGCTGCATCTTAGATGGCCGCTTGCAAGCTTTTAAGACCCCAGATGCCGCTCACCAAAGTAGGATGCCGAACATTTTCTTAATAAACTTTGTTATGCCAGTTGACCTAGATGTACCCTGAAACATGGTCCCCAGACCCCCACCTCTGCTACTCTGTCTCTCGAAGTGTTTGGTTGTATTAAGGAAGCTTCTTAGCTTTTGGTTTAGTGCAATTGTGCTGACTTCCCCTGTAGTGCCTGATGTCCTTCCCTTCACCTAAGATAATTCTTATCTACGGTCTGGTTAGTGAATAACCCTCACCCTCCCTCCCCACCCTCATAACCATCAAAGAATGTTGTCTTCTGTGTTTAAACCTTTTCTTGAGTTCTTCTAATACTGGATTTAGACAATATTTGTCCTTCTGTGACTGACTAAATTCAGTCAGCCTAATGACCTCCAGCTTCCTCCATGTTATGTTTCACAGCTTCATCGTTGTTCTTTATCGTTGTGTAGTATTCCATTGTGTGGATATACCATGATTTGTTTATCCATTCATCCATTGATGGGTACCTAAGTTGTTTCCCTCTTTTTGCTATTATGAAGAGTGCTACAATGAACATAGGTGTGCATATATCTATTTTTGTGACGGCTCTTATTTCTCTAGGATATATTCCAGGGGCGGGATAGCTGGATTGTATGGTACTTCTATTACTAGTTTTTTTGTTTTTTTTTTTTAATATTTTATTGTACTTCAGGTGAAGGCTTACAGAACAGATAGTTTCTCATGTAACAGTAACACACATGCTGTTTTATGACATTGGTTAACAACCCC
>NW_004444147.1:3114453-3115643 GCF_000243295.1 Trichechus manatus latirostris | reverse complement strand
GATAAGATCATGTGGTTCTTGTCTTTTGTTTTATTTATGTGATGAATTACATTGATTGTTTTTCTAATGTTAAACCATCCTGCATACCTGGTATAAATCCCACTTGATCATGGTGAATTATTTTTTTGATATGTTCCTGGAATTTTGTTGAGGATTTTTGCGTCAATGTTCATGAGGTATATTGTCTTTAATTTTCTTTTTTGTGATGTCTTTCTCTCGTTTTGTTGTGAGGGTTATGCTGGCTTCATAGAATGAGTTTGGGGGTATTCCATCCTTTTCTGTGCTCTGAAATACCGTTAGTAGTAGTAGTGTTAACTCTTCTCTGAAAGTTTGATAGAATTTTCCAGTGAAGCCATCTGGGCCAGGGCTTTTTTTGTTTGGGCATTTTTAATCATCTTTTCTGCCTCTTCTTTTGTTATGGGTTTATTTAGTTGTTCTACGTGTGTTTGTGTTAGTTTAGGTAGGTGGTGAGTTTCTAGAAATTTGTCCGTTTCCTCTAGGTTTTCAAATTTGTTAGAGTACAATTTTTCATGGTATTCTGTTATGATTCTTTTCATTTCAGTTGGGTCTGTTGTGATATCACCCATCTCATTTCTTATATGCGTTTATCTCCTTCCTTTCCTGTTTTTCTTTTTCAGTTTGGCCAATGGTTTGTCAATATTGTTGATCTTTTCAAAGAACCAGCTTTTAGTCTTGTTAACTCTTTCAATTGTTCTTCTATTCTCTATTTCATTTAATTTCTCCTCTGATTCTTATTATTTCCTTTCTTCTGGCGCCTGAGGGCTTCTTTTGCTGCTGTCTTTCTACTTGTTCCATTTGTAGGGTTAATATTTTGATTATGACCTTTTCTTCTTTTGGATGTGTGCATTTGTTGGTATAAACTGACCTCTGAGCACTGCTTTTGCTGTGTCCCAAAAGTTCTGGTAGGATGTGTTTTCATTCTCGTTTGAGTCTATGAATTTCTTTATTCCATTCTTAATTTTTTCTGTAATCCAGTAGCTTTTGAGCATGGTGTTGTTCAGTTACCATGTGTTTTATTATTTTTTTTCCTTGCTTTTTCTGCTGTTGATTTCTATTTTTATGGCTTTATGGTCAGAAAAGATGCTTTGTAATATTTTGATGCTTTGGATTTGTTAAGGCTTCCTTTATGGCCTAGTATGTGGTCTGTTCTGGAGAATGTTCCATGTGCA
>NW_004444147.1:3106460-3114155 GCF_000243295.1 Trichechus manatus latirostris | reverse complement strand
ATTTTACTTTAAAGTCTATTTTGTCAGAGATTAATATTGCCACTCCTGCTCTTTTTTGAGTGTTGTTTGCTTGATATATTTTTTCCATCCTTTGAGTTTTAGTTTGTTTGTGTCTTTAAGTCTAAAGCGTCTCTTGTAGGCAGCGTATAGACGGACTGTGTTTTTTGTATCCAATCTGCCGCTCTCTGTCTCTTTATTAGCGCACTTAGGCCATTTGCATTCAGCATAATTATTGATAGGTATGAGTTTAGTGCTGTCGTTTTGATGTCTTTTTTGTGTGTTGTTCAGAGTTTCTTTGTTCCACTTAAGTTTCTGTGCTGAGTCGTTTTTCTTTATGTCTTTTCTTTTCATCTTTTTCATTGTTGTTGATTTTGTGTTTGCTGAGTCTTTATATTTTTCTAGTATTTGTATTTTGACTTGTAGGATTGTTAGTTTCATTTGTGGTTACCTTAATATTTATCTCTGTTTTTCTAAGTTTATACCAGTCTTGACTTCCTCTCCATATGAAAAATCTCTTTATTTTTTAAGTCCCTCCTTTTTGTTTTAATGTTGTCGTCTTTTACATATTGACATCCGTTTCCCTATTTTCAGTGTTTTAGCTTTAATTTACTTTTGTGACTTCCCTATCTGGGTTGATATCTGGTTGCTCTGTCCTGTGTTCTAGTCTTGGGTTGTTATCTGATGTTACTGATTTTCTAATCAGCGGACTCCTTTTAGTATTTCTTGTTGTTTTGGTTTGGTGTTTGCAAGTTCCCTAAACTTCTGTTTATCTGGAAATGCCCTAATTTTGCCATCAAATTGGAGAGAGAGTTTTGCTGGGTATATAATTCCTGGCTGGCAGCTTTTTTCCTTCAAGGCTTTATGTAAATATGTCATCCCATTTCCTTTTTGCCTGCATGGTTTTTGCTGAGTAGTCTGAGCTTATTCTTACTGACTCTTCTTTGTAGATGACTTTTCGTTTATCCCTAGCTGTTCTTAAAATTTTTTTTCTTTGGTTTTGGCAAGTTTGATTATAATATGTTTTGGTGACTTTTTTGGGGGATTTACCTTATGTGGGGTTTGATGAGCATCTTGGATAGATACGTTGTTGTGTTTCACGATATCAGGGAAGTTTTCTGCCAATAAATCTTCAACAATTCTCTCTGTATTTTTTGTTATCCCCTCGTTCTGGTACTCCAAGCACTCGTAGTTTATTCCTCTTGATAGAGTCGCACATAATTCTTCGGTTTTCTTAATTTTTTTAATCCTTTTATCTTATTCTCAAATAAGTTGTTGTCAAGTATTTTATGTTCGGTATTACTAATTCTGGGTTCCATTTCCTTAATTCTGCTCCTATGACTTCCTATTGAGTTGTCTGATTCTGACATTTTATTGTTAATCTTCTGGATTTCTGATTGCTGTCTCTCTATGGATTCTTGCAGCCTGTTAAATTTGTCATTATGCTCTTCTCTAATCTTTTTAATTTCCTCTATTGCCTGTTTTCCATTTTGCTTTCCTTCCTAGTTTCTTTTTTTTTTTTCTTGTTGAAATTTTTTTTTTTATTGTACTTCAGGTGAAGGCTTACAGAACAAATAGTTTCTCATGAAACTGAAGTACCCGTTGTTTTATAACATGGGTTAACAACCCCACAACATATCAGCCCTCTAACTTCTCAATCTCTTTTTTTTTTTTGGTGAAAATACACATAACCAAAGATACACCATTTCAAAAGTTTCTACACGCACAGTTCAGTGACATTGACTACGTTCTTCGAATTGTTCTGTTATTCTCACTTGAGATGAAGGCTTACAGAACAAAATAGTTTCTCATTTAACAGTTACTACAAATGTTGCCCTATGACAATGGTTAACAATCTCACAACACATCAACAATATCCTTACTCAACCTTGGGTTCCCTATCACCAGCTTCCTTGTCCCCTTTTGCTTTCTGGCCCTTGTCACTGGACTCCTGTACCTCATTAGTCTCATTTGGTTTTACGGGGCTGCCCACTCCCAGGCTGAACCGTGAACCTCGGAGGTAACTTCACCACTGAGCTAAAAGGGTGTCTGGGGGCCATACTCTCGGGGCCTAGCTTCTTGAAGAGTTCTGTATATTACTCTTTTATTCTGCCTCTGGTAATTCCATGAAATTTTCCTCCTTTGGAAAATTTCTAGATTCTGTGTTTTGGGAGCTTGCTGAAGCCTTCATGGATTGCCTCTTTATGTGATTTGATATTGATTGTTGTCCTTGAGCCATCAATAAGTTATTATACTTATTTATTTTATATTTGCTTTCTGTGTTCTAGCTTCTTGTTTTGTTTTAATATGCCCAAATTGGCTGCTCGTATGAGCTAGTTTGATTATTGACACCTTTGAAGCTGTAATGTCCCGTTACCAGGTGGTTAGATCTGTTACTAGGTATGTGAGCTCAGAAGTCTGCCCACTCCTTCTGTATGGATTCAGCTCAGGTGCCCAGGTAGATAGCCACCACGTGTGTGGTGTAGGCTCTCACTTACAGTCCTAGACAGGCATAGGTGATTGGTGTAGGCATAGGCATCTGGCTGCAGCAGGGGGACACAGTCTGAGCAAGGCAGTGGTCTGACGGTCACCCTCGAGTGTCCAGGAGGAAGGCGTGTCCCTCTTCCCTAGAGTGTGTCGGTGGGTGGGTTTTGGAGCCCGACTATGAGCACCCAGTGCTGTTGGCCGTAAGGGCTTGGGGGCATCTCTTATTCATGGGCCCCTATCGCAGGTGGCTAGGTGGTGTGGGTGGAGCCACCAGTCCTCAGGCTCCTGATGTGGGTAGGTGAAGACCCTGCTTAATGGGCAGAGTAGTGTCAAATGTCAAGAACCTGCCACTTTACAGCTGAAACAGTTGAAGTTATATTTCTGGTATATACCCTGTTGTACTGTGGTAATGAGGGCCTGTGCTGTTGAGATGGGCCCACACAAGTCTATCCAGGGGGAAAGGCACTCAGAGTCTGTGGATCCCTTACATCTGTTGCTAGGCCTTGGAGCTGTGCCTACCCTGGGTTCCTGGCTTAGGGAAGCTGGCAGTTTATTTTTACCTGTTTGTTAATTTGTTCACTCTCCAGGGCAGGGAGAATGGCTCCTGGCGTGTGACAGATCCTACTTTTGGCCCAGGGGACTTGGCAATTGCTGAAGCCAGTCCGGGACCCAGTGTAGATTAGGGATCAGGGAGGTGAATGGGAGAGAGGTTTTTCCCTAAGGACGGTGTATTTGATCCTCATGGTAAGCCGTACGCAAGTACTTGTCTTTCGCCAGTGAGGGCTGCTTCTTACTGGTTCTGGGTGGCCGTGTAGACTCTCTGGCGCTGGGTCTCTCCTGGTGTGGAAAACACGGCTCCTGAGCACTGCCGCTTGCCTGTCTCACCGCTCACCCACAAGCTGCTCAGGCCTGAAGGGCGCTGGCTCTTGCCGGTCAGGTCTGGCAACTCCTTGCTGCTTCCGAACTGTCTCTCCCTCCCACTGCAACCCAGTCCGGTTCCTCCGCTCTACCTTTGATGTTCAGGACTCCCAGATTGCCGTATATAATCGAATCACTTGTTTTTTTTTGGTCTTTGTTGTAAGAGGGTGTACTGGAAGCGTCTGACTACTCAACCATTTTGACCCCCCCCCCCACTAGTATGTTTTTGAAAGTAATTTTTCTTAATGAAAGTAAAATTTTTAATGTTTAAATCTGAGGTAATAGCATCATGAATCTATGTACTGAAGTTTTCTTATTTATAAGAATATAGAAAAACTTCTTTTTTGGAGCAAAAGAGAAAGTCTTTTTTCATAGGCCTTCAAAGTAGGAATGAAAACACTTCTCTAAGTGCATAAAATCAGTTTTAACTAGTTTTTGCTCTTTTTGCAGCTTCTCCTCTTAATAATGATGAAGGCTCTTTGGACATATATGCTGGATTGGACAGTGCTGCTTCTGGTCTGTAGATTCTATAAAACAGTTTCTTTTTGTTTGATTGGTCGTTGTTAGTGTATATTATGAGTTATTCCTGGAATAACTCACAGCTCCTGAACAGTTTGCCCTTTCTTTGAAGTGATTGAAAGTCTTATACTTAAGTAAGTATTTTCTTGCCCTAAGCTTAACCAATATAACAAATTAGCAGACAGGTTTGTTATTCATCTAGGTCTCAGATTTAATTGGACCTTGTATGAAATATTTTGTAACACTGAAATGCAACTGATGGTGGGGTTTGTACTATATTACTGTTCAGTCTGTTACAGATTACATAATATTGTAAAGCTTGAAAAGGATACTTACTATAAATATTTTCAAACAAATCAGCAAGATTGTGATGTGCAGAGTCTAATGACCTATCAAAGTTAGAAACCCTTTCCGTAGTCAAACCTTCTCCAAGCTTTGAACAAACATGATCCTCACATCTGATTTATTCACAGAAATATTTTAGGTAATCTCGTTTTCCAACTCTCATCTATGAAATCAGTATAGATTTGGATAAAATGCTGGAGATGGAGGAATTCATAGCTCTTTGAGATGGACACAGCATCAAAAAGCACAACGCATTTTAATGTAAGGGGTTTTTTGTTTGTTTTAGACTTTGCTTCCAAATCCTGTGTTCCATCTAGAAATTGTTTGGATTTATATGAAGAGATCCTGACTGAAGAAGGAACTGCAAAGGAGGCAACATATAATGATGTATGTATCTGCTCACTAGACATTCTGTATTTAAGACTAGCTCTTAGACTAAAAGAATATTTAAATCAGTTTCCACCTTCAGATCTTCTTTTTAAAAGAATGTTTTCTAAATGCTTGTCAAAAGTTAGTTACAGTTTTGCCTTATTAAATTTAAATGTTTTAATATATAAAATCTCAACAGGCAGTGTGACACATTAATCTGTTCATGATTTGTACTAAGTTATATTGTATGTTACAGCGTCCTGAGACTTAAAGCAGACAAAATTTTTTCGACTTTATTCAAATTTTTCTACTTTTTTCAAATTTTAAAGATTGAAGATTGAATGTGAAACTAAACAAAATACATTATTAAATAGGTCCAACTTTAAAAACCAGTAATCTTACTCAGTACCTGTCAGTAGAAGTGGGCCTCATCTACTCTTAGTGGGTTGATGTGCAGAATGTTAAATATTTTGAAATGTCATTCAAGCTAAGAAAATAATTTGGAATGGTGATTAAGTTAATGCTTTTATGTTTCACAGTTGCAGGTAGAATATGAAAAATGTCAGCTACAAATGAAAGAACTGACGAGAAAGTATAAGGAAATACAGACACAGGTAGGATTATAATGAAGATTTTATTTTTGCCTTTTTAAGTTTTAAAATGAAAATTTAATAAAAAAAATTTTTTGTTATAAATAGAAAGTAAAGTACTAAAAGTGTTGACAGTTTCTAAGGAAACTTGTTTTATCACTAAATGAAGTAGCAAATGTGGCAAAACATGCCTTATTTCCTGAGTTGATGAAATTGATACAGGTAAACTGCTTTACTAAATAGCATTGACATAAAAATTTTTTTAAACTTAGACTACTGACAGTTAAATAATAGAAAATTTATAGTGTTGATGACAAGTGTTTCAAAGAGAATAGTTTGAGAACCAAAGATTTAGAAAGGCCTTTGGGAAAAAAATGACCATGCCTTCACGGTTTTTGCCACAGTGACTCTTTTTGTGATCATGCTGCAAAAATCAGGAATATCATGGCCTGCTGTGATTGATTTTTATTTTTTGGTAAAATTGTTTCTGTCTTTCCTCATGCCCCCGAAGAATCAGTCAACCCTACATTCATTCTTTGTTCATCTGAGAATTAGTACATTGTTGCAAGTTTAACTTAAGTTGTTAGATATAATGAAGTTTTACATTTTTATTTTGAAGCTAATGACTTTGGTGAAATTATTTTTCCTGTTATTTATTTTTTAAAATTTGATTCAGTTTTAAGTAGTTTTACTTGAATTGCCTTTATCTGATGCCATTTATCTTCTCTGAATTTCAACTTTCCCATCTGTATAATGAGGATAATTTAATGGGGCTTTTTTGAGAATTTTAGAAGATAAAATGTATGAGGTCTCACATTAGTTAGCATTCAGTAGTTATTAGCTACAGTAGTAGTAGTATTAACAATTCCTTGAATACGTAGTTTATTAATGTATTGTATGATGCTTTAGAATTTCAGCTTAAAAAGTGAAAATCAGTCTCTTAAGAAGAATATTTCAGCACTTATCAAAACTGCCAGAGTGGAAATAAACCGCAAGGATGAAGAAATCAATAATCTTCACCAGAGGTATAATTGAGGGATGTAGGTCCATTTATAAATTACATACATGTTGGTACGTGGAATATATTTAACCTCGAGTGGAAGAAAATGAAAACCATGCATTTTATTAACTATTTAAGATTTTACAATGAGTTGGTGCCCTGGTGGCGCGGTGATTAAGAGTTTGGCTGCTAACCAAAAGGTCAGCAGTTCGAATCTAGCAGCCACTCCTTCGAAACCCTATGGGACAGTTCTACTCTGTCCTATAGGGTCGCTATGAGTTGGAATCAATGGCAATGGGTAGTGACTAATATTCTAGTGGTAAATTATCATAATGATGTATGTATGATATTAATAACAGTGCTACGTACCTTTCTGAATATATTTTGTTTCCTAATACAGTGGAATTTTGCTGTAGTACTTTCTACCCCTGAAAAGATGATAGTATATCTGTTATGGGTTCTTCTTGGCCCCTACTAGAGTGCTAAAATGTCAAGAGAGCATCTATGTTCGTTTCCCTTGTTCTGATAGAGAATCCTTAAACTATCTCTCAATTGTATATTCTTTTCCCTCTCACATGGATTTTCTCCATTAATTTCTCTCTCCCTTTATATATATATATATATATATATATTTTAAATTGTGCTTTATAGGTGAAAGTTTACAGTGCAAGTTAGTTTCTCATTAAAAAAATTTATACACAAAAAGTTTATACATAAATTGTTTCGTGACATTGATTATAATCCCTGCAATGTGTCAGCATTCCCGCCCTTTTCCACCCATGTCCGTTCGTCCAGTTTTCCTGTCCCTTCCTGCCGCCTTGTCTTTGCCTTTGGGCACGTGTTTCCCACTTGGTCTCATATGCTTGACTGAACTAAGAAGCACGTTCCTCGTGTGTTGTTTGTTTATAGGCTTGTCTAATCTTTGGCTGAAAGGTGGATTTCGAGAATGGTTTCAGTTTTCAGTTAGTAGGGTGTCTGGGGGCCATAGTCTTGGGGGTTCTTCCAATCTTTGTCAGAACAGCAAGACTGGTCTTTTTTGTGAATTTGAATTTTGTTCTATATTTTTCTTCTGCTTTGTCCGGGACCCTCTATTGTGATCCCTGTCAGAGCAGTTGGTGTTGGTAACTGGGTATCATCTAGTTCTTCTGGGCTCAGGCTGGTGGAGGCTGTGGTTCATGTGGTCCATTAGTCCTTTGGACTAATATTTTCCTTGTGTCTTTGGTTTACTTCATTCTCGTTTGCTCTAGATGGTATGGGACCAATAGATGTATCTTAGATGGCCGGTCACAAGCTGTTAAGACCCCAGATGCTGCTCACCAAAGTAGGATGTAGAACATTTTCTTTTTTTTTTTTTTTGAGATTATTATTTTTTTTATTGTACTTCAGGTGAAGGTTTACAGAACAAATAGTTTCTCATGAAACAGTAGTACACATATTGTTTTATGACATTGGTTAACAACCCCACAACAT
>NW_004444147.1:3104777-3106360 GCF_000243295.1 Trichechus manatus latirostris | reverse complement strand
ACCAGCTTTCCTGTCCCCCTCTGCCTTCTAGCCCGTTTCCCTGGACTGCTGTGCCTCATTAGTCCCATTTGGTTTTATGGGGCTGTCGACTACCCGGCTAAACGGTGAACCTTGGAAGTGACTTCACCACTGAGCTAAAAGGGTGTCTGGGGGCCATACTCTCGGGGTTTCTCCAGTCTCCTTTAGGCCAGTAAATCGTTTTTTTTTCTTTTTTTGCAAGTTAGAATTTTGTAGAACATTTTCCTTATGAACTGTGTTATTATGCCAGTTGACTTAGATGTCACTGGAGACCATGGTGCCCAGCCCTTGGCCCCAGTTAACTCGGTCCCTCAGGGTGTTTGGATGTGTCTAGGAAGCTTCTGTGACTTTGCTTTGGTCAAGTTGTGCTGTCTTCCCCTATATTGTGCGTTGTCTTTCCCTTCACCAGTATTAACTTGTCTACTATCTAGTTAGTGATTTCCCTCCCTACCCACCCCGTCCTTCTTAACCATCAAAGATTTTTTTTTTTCTTTGTGTTTGTGACATCCCACTGTCACAAACACCACCTCATCCCACTCCTGCTTTCTTTCTTTATTTACTTTTATTGTGCTTCAGGTGAAAGTTTACAGCTCATGTTAATTTGTCATACAAAAATTTATGCACATATTGTTTTGTAACATTAGTGGCAATCCCCGCAATGCCCCACTCCTGCCTTCTTGATTAAAACACATCAGTGGCTTCTCGTTGTTCTTAGGAAAAAGACCATAAATCTTAATTTGACCCACAAGGCCCTTCATAGGATGGTCCTGAACTTCTCAAGCCTTCCCTTCAGGACTGTGTTTGCCCAGGATGGCACAGCTCTGACATTCTTTCAGTTGGATGTACCACATGCCATACCTTTGCATGGGCTGTTTCCACCGCCTGGAATGCACTTTTCCTTTATTTGCTAAATACCTATTCATCTTTCAAGTCTCAGCTTAAACATATTTTTCACAGGGAATACTTGTATATTCTCCCTCATTATATCAAATCTCTCTTTCCTAGCTGCATGTACTCTTGTAAATTTTCAAATCATAAATTGGATTATTAGTATCTTTCTCTTCCATTAAACTGTAAGCTTCATGGGAGCAGGGACCATGTCTGTGTGTCCTCACTGTTGTATCAGGCACTGTGCAGTGTCTGGCACATGATATATACTCGGTAAATGATTGAAGAGTAGATGAAGATAATCCCATGGTGTGGGCCACATGGCATTATAGAGCAAGATTCCACTTTAGGTCTTTTAAAAATAAAGATGGTTGTGTGCACTTAGTAGGAGTCCTGGTGGCTCAGTGGTTAATCACTTGACTGCTAACCAAAAGCTCGGTGGTTTCAACCTACTATCTGCTTCATGGGAGAAAGACGTGGCAGTCTGCTTCCATAAATATTTACAGCCTTGGAAACTCTATGGGACAGTTCTACTCTATCCTATAGGGTCGCCATGAGTCAGAATCGACTCGATGGCAGTGGATGTGTTTACTAACCTAAATCATTTCAAACCCAGTGCAGCTAGTATCGGTTTGGTTCCTGGATTGGTGGGGACATTATTTATTTATATATATAGT
>NW_004444147.1:3081405-3103968 GCF_000243295.1 Trichechus manatus latirostris | reverse complement strand
CTACTCACCAAAGTAGAATGCAGAACATTGTCTTTATAAACTGTGTTATGCCGATTGAGCTAGGTGTTCCCCGAGAGCATGGTCCCACAGCCGTCCACCCAGCAATTCAGTCCCTCAGGGGGTTTGGATGTGTCTATGGCGCTTCCATGACCTTTCCTTGTACAAGTTGTTCTGGCTTCCCCAGTATTGTGTACTGTCTTACCCTTCACCAAAGTTACCACTTATTTATTGTCTATAGAATAGATTTTTGATGGCAATATTTTATTTAGTATGGGACTATTCTAGATATGTGTTATGAGCTCTGTGGACTAGAACCTTAACTTAGGAGCTTACAGTTTAATAAATATAATGCATATTACACATACAAGTCCTTGTTGAATATGAGTCCATTGTTGGGTAAATGTATTGGAATATCTTGGATAACTGTATTGGATTATCTTCTCCCATTCCTTTTCACTCTCTTTGTCTTGCCTTTTGATGAATATAAGTTCTTAATTTTAGTGAAATTACCTTTTATTAGTGGTTTTTGTGTTCACCTTTCCCCAGTTATCTCAAAGTTGTCTTTTAACAGTTGGTCGTTTGAGTCAGGATCCATATAAGGTCCACAGATTGCCTTATGTTGTGTGTCTCTTAAGTCTCCTTTTGTTCTATAAACAACCTCCCTTTACTTCCTCCCCAACTTTTTTTTTTTTAATGCCAATGATTTGTTGCAAAAATCAGATCATTTGTCCTGTAGAATATCCGACTCTGAATTTTGCTAGTTGTTTCCTCGTGTCATTTAGCTTGTTCCCCTCTCCCAGTTCTAACTGGTAGTTAGAACTAGGGGCTTGATTAGATTCAGGTTTGTGTGTTTGTGTTTTTTAAAGGCAAAAACATTTCATAGCTGATGCGGTATTCATACTACATTTCATCTTGAGGGACATGTCTGATTGACTATAATCGCCTTTTTAAAATTTACTATTAAAATGATACCCTTGTATACACCTCTTTGTACATGTGTTTCTCTAAGGCAGAGTACTAGAGGTAGAAATGCCAGATTAAAAGGTATGTGCTTTTGAAATTTTGTTATCCACTGACAAGTTATTCTCCAAAAATGTTTTTCCTGTTCATATCCTCACCAACAGTCGTGATTGTTTTTTCATACCTTACCTTATACTGAATAGTAAAAATCTTTTATAAGTCTGAACAAAAACTATTGTTTTAAGATTTTGATTTCTCTACTTGTGAGATTGAGCATCATTTCATATGTTTGACTCTCTCTATATATTTGTTTTCTGGGAATTGCCTTTTCATAGTCCTGTTCCTTTTTCAGTGCGGTTGTCTCTCTATTGTGACAGTTAATCCTTTGTTGTAGATAATAAAATATTTTTTTTCAGTATGTCACTTAGAAAATAAAATTGAAAATTTGTCTCAGATTATCCATGAATAAATACTTATTAATTATGAGTCCAATTTTAAAGACTTCTTCTTTTATTTTACATTGTCTGGGTTTTTTTTTTTAATATTGTGTTTTAGGTGAAAGTTTACACAGCAAATTAGATTCCCATTTAACAATTTTTTTTATTGTGTTTTAAGTGAAAGTTTACAGTTCAAGTGAGTTTTTCATACAAAAATTTATATACACATTGCTATGTGACCCTAGCTGTTCTCCCTATAATGTGACAACACACTCCTCCTTTCCACCCGATTTCCCGTGTCCATTCATCCAGCTCCTGTCGCTTTTTGCCTTCTCATCTCGCCTCCGGGCAGGAGCTGCCAGTTTAGTCTCATGTACCTGCTTGAGCTAAGCACACTCTTCACGAGTATCATTTTATGTCCCACAGTCCAGTCTAATCTTTGTGTGAAGAGTTGGCTTCGGGAATGGTTTCAGTTCTGGTCTAACGGAGAGTCCGGGGTCCATGTCTTCCGGGGTCCCTCCGGTCTCAGTCAGACCATTAAGTCTTGTCTTTTTATGTGCATTTGAGTTGTGCACTCTACTTTTCTCCTGCTCCATCAGGGACTGTCTGTTGTGTTCCTTGTCAGGGCGGTCATTGGTGGTAGCTGGGCACCATGTAGTTCTTCTGGTCTCAGGCTGTTGGAGTCTCTGGTTTATGTGGCCCTTTCTGTCTTTTAGGCTAATATTTTCGTTGTGTCTTTGGTGTTTTTCATTCTCTTTTGCTCCAGGTGGGTTGGGACCAACTGATGCATCTTAGATGGCCACTTGCTAGTTTTTAAGATCCCAGACACCATTCACCAAAGTGGGATGCAGAACATTTTCTTAATAAACTTTGTTATGGCAGTTGACCTACATGTCCCCTGAAACCATAGGCCCCGGACCCCTGCCCTTGCTACTCTGTCCCTTGAAATGTTTGGTTGTATTCAGGGAACTTCGTAGCTTTTGTTTTAGTCTAGTTTTGCTGACTTCCCCTGTATTTGTATGTTGTCCTTCCCTTCACCTAAGATAATTCTTATCCAGTTAGTGAATACCCCTCTCCCCCCTCCCCACCTGATAACCATCAAAGAATGTTTTCTTCTGTGTTTAAACCATTCTTGAGTTCTTATAATAGTGGTCTCATACAGTATTTGTCCTTTTACGACTGGCTAAATTCACTCAGCATAATGCCTTCCGGATTCATCCATGTTATGAGATGTTTCGCAGATTCATCATTGTTGTTTATCATTGCATAATGTTGCATTGCATGAATATACTATAATTTGTTTATCCATTCATCTATTGATGGGCACCTACATTGTTTCCATCTTTTTGCTATAATGAACAGTGCTGCAGTGAACATGGATGGGTGTGCATGTATCTATTCATGTGACAGCTCTTATTTCTCTAGGATAGATTCCAAGGAGTGGGATAGCTGGATCGTATGGTACTTCTATTTCTAGCTTTTTAAGGAAGCACCAAATCGATTTCCAAAGTGGTTGTACCATTTTACATTCCCACGAACAGTGTATAAGTGTTCCATTCTCTCCACAACCTCTCCAACATTTATTACTTTGTTTTTTTTTTTTTTGATTAATGCTAGCCTTGTTGGGGTGAGATGGTATCTCATTGTAGTTTTGATTTGCATTTCTCTAATGGCTAATAGTTGTGAGCATTTCCTCATGTATCTGGTAGCCACCTGAATGTCTTCTTTGGTGATGTGCTTGTTCATATCCTTCGCCGATTTTTTAATTGGGTTATTTGTCTTTTTGTTGTTGAGGTTTTGCAGTATCTTCTATATTTTGGAGATTATATGCTGATCAGATTTGTTGTAGCCTAAACTTTTTTCCCAGTCTGTAGGTTGCCTTTTTACTGTTTTGGTAAAGTCTTTTGATGAGTATAAGTGTTTGATTCTTAGGAGCTCCCAGTTATCTAGTTTCTTTTCTGGTGTTTGTGCATTGTTAGTAATGTTTTGTATTCTGTTTATGCCATGTATTAGGGCTCCTAGCATAGTCCCTATTTCTTCTTGCATGATCATTATCGTTTTCGATTTTATATTTAGGTCTTTGATCCATTTAGAGTTAGTTTTTGTGCATAGTGTGAGGTATGGGTCTTTTTTCATTTTTTTGCAGATGGATATCCAGTTTTTCCAGCACCATTTGTTAAAAAGACTGTCTTTTCACCAGTTAATGGACTTTGGGCCTTTGTCAAATATCAGCTGCTCATAGGTGGATGAATTTACCCCTAGATTCTCAATTCTGTTCCATTGGTCTATGTATCTGTTTTGTACCAATATCAGGCTGCCATTTAACAATTTTTATACAAATTGTTTCATGACATTGGTTAGATTTTTTTTACATTGTGTCAGCGTTCTCATTATTTCCATTCTGTTTGTTTTATTTTCATTGATTAGCTTTCCTGCCCCTCCTTGCCTTCTCATCTTTGCTTTTGGGTAAATGTTGACCATTAA
The DNA here is from genome assembly GCF_000243295.1 of Trichechus manatus latirostris. NCBI lineage: Eukaryota > Metazoa > Chordata > Mammalia > Sirenia > Trichechidae > Trichechus > Trichechus manatus. The sequence continues at coordinate 3,100,087 of NW_004444147.1, read as the reverse complement.
GTTTCATAGTTTAAGGGAGCACATTACTCATGGGTGATGTTGTTTATTTTATAAGCTAGTCTATTATTTGACTGAAAGGTGACCTCCAGGTGTGGCTTCAGTTCCAAGTTCAAAGGGTATCTTAGTGCGATAGTCTCAGGAGTTCCTCTAGTCTATATGAGTCCAGTAAGTCTGGCCTGTTTCAGGAATTCGAATTTTGTTCTGTGTTTTTCTCCCATTCTATCTGGGATTTTCTGTTGTGTCCCTGGTCAGAGTGATTGGTAGTGGAAGCTGGGCACCATCTGGTTCTTCTGGTCTCAGGCTAGAAGAGGCCATGGTTTGTGTGGGCTGTTAGTTCTGTGAACTAGTTTCTTCTTTGAGCCTTTGGATACCTTCATTCTCTTTTGCCCCAGATGAGTAGAGAACAATAGCTATATCTTAGATAGCTGCTTGAAAGCTTTTAACACCCCAGATGCTACTTATCAAACTAGTATATAGAACATTATCTTTGTGAACTATGTTATGCTAATTGACTTAGTTGTCCCACAAGACTGTGGTCCTAAGCCTTTTAACCCAGTAAACCAATCCCGCGGGGTGTTTGGATATGTCTTGGAAGTCTCCATAACTGTGCTCCCTATGTGCTTTATTATATATTTGAATATATCTGCACCATAAACAAGCATATGTATACGTATGCCTACAGATACACCTATTCATTCACATGCATGTACTCATATTTGTCCTTTTATAGACATATATGCATACATATATACCTGCATAACCCCACTCATATGTTTTGGTTGTTATTACTGTTGTTGCAAAATTGTATATGTTATAGCATTTACCAAAATTATTCCTTATTCTTGGCAGACTTTATCCATATTGTGTATTGACTTTCCCATCACCTAAAATAACAAGTATCTACTATCTAGAAAGTGATTCCACCTTCTACCTTCCATCACTGGTAACCATCAGACAACATTGATTTTTGTGTATTTACCTATTCTTGACTTCTTATAAAAGTGAGATCATACAACATTTGTCCTTTTGTGTTGACTTATTTCATTCAGCGTAATGTCCTCCAGATTAATCCATGTTGTTTCACATATTGTTCATTATTCTGTATAGTTGAGTTGTGTTCCATTGTATGTATGTACCGCAAATTGTTTATCCATTCACCCGTTGATGAGCAATTTGGTTGTTTCCATCATTTTTGCTATTGTGAATAAATGTGGCAGTGAACATAGATGTGCATATGTCTACATGTGTCACCTAGGAGTGAGGTTGTTGGATCATAAGGTATTTCTATTTCTAGCTTTTTGAGGAAGCACTATACCATTTTCCGTAGTGGTTGTACCATTTTATAATTCTACTAGCAGTGTATAAAGAGTTCCAGTCTCTCCACAACCTCACCAGCATTTGTTGTTTTCTGTTTTTTTAATCTGGGTTTTTTTTTTTTTTGTTATAGTACTTTCTGGATATTTCCATTTTCCTCTTTTCATATTTCTCTTTTTTAAGTATTGAAAAGTAATTGTATCTCTGAACCAGCAGCTATCTCTTGATTGTTCTTTTCCTCTAATATGTTGGTAATTTCAAGAAAGTACTAATTTCTCAATGCTTTAGCAGTCTGTCCAATAAAATGAACTTAAAACTGGAAAGAAATATATACAGTATAGAATTAATTACCTCTGTTTGCATGGTAGCTTCTGTTCAGGTATGGCCTTAACATGTAAAACAATTTAGATTCTGGCACAGTTATGCCTAGTGTCTTTACTATAGCAGTACTGATAGGTTTTTAGTTATAGCATTAATTAAGATTACTGATACAGTAAAGTATTAGTCACTATAGAATAAATATATTAACTACTTAATTTTGTCTGATTGAAGTAGGTTTTATTATGAAGTAAACTTAATATATTTTTTAAAAGTTTCTTTAGCTTCTTTTTATCACTTTTTTTTTTTATTGTTGTACTTTAAGTGGAAGTTTACAATTCAAGTTAGTCTCTCATACAAAAATTTATACATACATTGTTATGTGACCCTAATTGCTCTCCCTACACTTTGACAGCACACTCCTCCTTACCACCCCTGACTTCCCGTGTCCATTCAACCAGCTCCTGACCCTTTCTGCCTTCTCATCTCACCTCCGGACAGGAGCTGCCCATTTAGTCTCATGTAGCTACTTGAGCTAAGAAGCACACTCTTCACATTTATCATTTTATGTCCCATAGTCCAGTCTAATCTTTGTCTGAAGAGTTGGCCTCAGGAATGGTTTTAGTTCTGGGTTGACAGAGTCTGGGGGCCATGCTTTCCAGGGTTCCTCCAGTCTCAGACCATTAAGTCTGGTCTTTTACTAGAATTTGAGTTCTGCGCCCCACTTTTCTGCTGCTCCATCAGGGACTCTCTTGTGTTCCCTGTCAGGACGGTCATTGGTGGTAGCTGGGCACCATCTAGTTCTGGTCTCCAGATGAAGCAGTCTCAGATTTATGTGGCCCTTTCTGTCTCTTATGCTAATACTTTCCTTGTGTCTTTGGTGTTCTTCATTCTCCTTTACTCCTGGTCGATTTGGACCAATTGATGCATCTTAGATGGCCGCTTTCAAGCTTTTAAGACCCCAGATGCCACTCACCAAAGTAGGATGCAGAACATTTTCTTAATAAACTTTTTTATGCCAGTTGACCTAGATGTCCCCTGAAAGCATGGTCCCCAGACCCCCGCCTCTGCTACTCTGTCCCTCAAAGTGTTTGGTTGTATTCAGGAAACTTCTTAGCTTTTGGTTTAGTGCAATTGTGCTGACTTCCCCTGTAGTGTGTGCTGTCCTCTTCACCTAAGATAATTCTTATCTACTATCTAGTTAGTGAATAACCCTCCTCATCCCTCCCCACCCTCGTAACCATCATTCTTTAGCTTCTTTATACAAATTTGCTTTTAAGACATTATTTCATTTTCTTTTGGTTTTTAAAATTTTAGAGTTCTTTATGCATTTAATTTGTAATAATAGGTTTAAGGAAAATTCAGGAAGCTATGGAAGTTTAGGAAGATGTTAATATTTATATTTTTAAAACAGTAAATACATACCATTCCCCTAGGAGAGAGACACTAATCTATATTCCTTTTCCTTTTTGCACAGTATGTACAACTGTAAAATGGCTGTTGATACTTTGGCTTCCTGGAGGATTGTATGTGAAACAGAAAACTAGAATGAGGAGTTACATAGAGTTCGACTTTGTCTCTGTTGTCCAGCAAGACTTCACTTTTACTTTTGTTTCTGTTGGGCTAGAGTGATTGAGGGCAAGAAAATAGTGTACTCACTTTCTCTAGAAGAAGTCGATATATGGTTAGTTTGGGAATTGTGTGCCCATGGTAAAGGAAGTCTGGAAGACATAGGCAAGTGCTAGGAGAGAACTGAAAGGTCCTCCAGACTTTGAATCAAAGCAAGTGAAAGAGAGTTTCTTGTCTGGAAAACTGGCCCACTTAGCAGAAAGCTGGTGAATCACTTATTACATATTCCTTTATACAAAGTAAAATTGGTTTTGCTAAAATTTTTGCATGCCTCCAAGATTTTAAAGTGTGTCACATGTGAATAAAATTTGGAATATTATTGCATGTTAATAATTGTTCTGTTTTTGTAATTTTCCATTTCTCAATAGATTGTCTGAATTTCCACATTTTCGGAATAATCATAAAACTGCAAGGGCATCAGATACAGTTAAAACAAAAGATCTTAAATCCAGATCTCCTCATTTGGATGACTGTTCAAAGACTGATCCCAGAGTGAAAAGTGATGTTTCTAGAGATTTACATCATAGTGCCTCACTGCCAAACCTGGGAAAAGAAGGAAAATCACATTCTGAAAAAAGGAGCACTTCAGTTTTGCCACCATCTATCGAAAAACGTTGTGCCAATGGCATTTGGTCACGTTCGCATTATCACGTTGGTGAGGGTAACTCAGGTGAGGATAATAGAAGAGAGAAAAAAGATATAAGACATAGTCAATATAGTGGAGGAACTGATAGAATACGAAAAGACTTTAGTACGAGCTGTGGTAGTGGTGAACTGAGGAACACAGAGACTGACCAAAGGCTACAAGGACGCTCTGAAAAATATGGTAAAGGTGAACCAAAGGCTGAAAGCAAAAATTCAAAGTTTAAAAGTAACACAAATTCGGATTATCAAAGTGAACACATTAGCTCTTCTCGTGAGAAAGAGATATCTCGAGAAAGGTCACACATTCGAGTAGAATCTCAAAATGACAAAAGACTAGAAAGACAAAGTGAAAGATCACAAAATATAAATAAAAAAGACCTTAAATCACAGGACAAAGAAGAAAGAAAAGTTGATCAAAAAACTAAATCAGTAGTAAAGGACCAGGATCATCGGAGAAGATCTGAACAAACATTGCTTCCTCATTCCAGGAATGAGATAACAAAATCTCATAATTCCAGTAAATACCATCTGGAAGAGAGAAGAGGAAGGGAAGAGTGTAAACGAGACAGGAGTATAAACAATCATAGTTTTCAAGATGGAAGATGTACATCTTTTCTTTCAAGCAGTAGAGCTTACAAACACATTGACTCCAAGGAAGTTGATGGTGTACAGCAATGGGAAAATGTACCTTTAAGAGCACAAAGGCACAGGACTGAAGATAAGAGGAAAAGAGAACAAGAAAGCAAAGAAGAAAGCAGACATGTGAGAAATGAAAAAAAAACAACACCTACAGAACATTTGCAGAAGACTAACAAAGAAACTAAGAAAACCACTACTGATTTAAAGAGACAGAATGAGCCAAAAAATGATAAAAGTGAAATTTCTAAAAATGAAACTTCTGAAAGAGTGAATGACAGAGAACTTGCATTTAAAGCTGAGAGTGGTCCAAATGAAAGAAAAGGCAAAGACTTTAAGTTGAGTTTTATGGAGAAATTGAACTTAACTCTTTCTCCTGCTAAAAAGCAGCCTGTTTCTCAGGATAATCAGCATAAAATAACTGATACTGCCGAATCCAGTGGCGTTTGTGATTTGCAGTCCTTGGTGCAGGCGAAAACAATGACATGTGTTCCATCTGTTAGTGAACATATCACAGAGGAAACCAAATCGAAGTTACTAGAACCAAAGGATGCTCTTCCAGCAGCATCTGAACTCAGGATCAATATTCCAGAAAGCAAAATGGAAAAAAAAAAAAGTGTGTTAGTTAAATCTGTTGAGAATTCTGTGCCTTGTGGCATGGCCCTCTGTGGTACAGAGACTTTCTTTTCAGCATCTGTGAAACTGGACCAAACAGAATCCTTGTTTCCATCAACAGAAATGGAAAAAACCATTGACAGTGCAAAGACTACTCCCGTGGTAATGGATGTATTACAAACAGATATTTCTCAAAACTTTGGCTTGGAAGTGGATACCAAAAGAAACGATGGTTTAAATTCTTGTGGTATTTCTGAAAGTATGGAAACGAAGGTGGATTTTTCAACAAAAGTGGCTGAATCCAGTGAGAGCATTTTGCAGCCATCAATTGAAGAAGCTGGCATTTTGCCAGTAAGCCTTTCAGAAGACGGTAACCCAAAATTTGAGCCTTCTTTTGTGGGTACACCACTTGTTGAGAGTAAGTCTTGTCATATGGAGCCTTGCTTACCTAAAGAAACTATAGAATCTTCATTGCAGAAGACAGAGTTAATGGACCACAGAATGGAAGTTGATGAAACAAACTCGGTATATCATGATGATGAGAACTCGGTTCTGAGCATTGACCTTAATCACCTGAGACCTATTCCAGAAGCCATCAGTCCTCTGAATAGTCCAGTGAGACCTGTGGCAAAAGTTCTTAGAGTGGAAAGCCCATCTCGAGTTCCATTATATAATAACAGCCATAAAGGTAATAGTTTATATTTTTTTCTGTAATTTCTTTTTTTTGTGAGAATGTAAAATACATAAGCAAAGTGAACTGATGCTTTTTCATTTTCTTTTTTGGTAACATAACTAATGGACATACTATTTAGAGCCCAGTGTTAAGTATAAATGAAACTGAGCCTTTAGGTAACACTATACAAAAGAGAGTGGTGGGACAGATTGTCTCAAATATTGTTTGCTTGCTTTCAGATGCTTTTGTTGTTCAAAAGTCATCATCAAACTGAGGTGTGAAGTGATGCTGCTAGCATGAAGTAAAGCTATCCTGAACTATTGTCTAATAGTTATCCAAAAGACCAAACTCTACACTATCGCTGTTGTCAGACATGTTCTGAGCAGATTTTTTTTGCATTTTTTTTATGTTATGTAAAATATACATAACATAAAATTTACCATCTTAACTATTTTTGAGTGTACAATTCAGTGGTGTTAAGTACATTCCCAGTGTTCTATTATCTATTTCCAGATCTTTTTTATCATCCAAATAGAAACTCTATACCAATTAAACAACAATTCCCCATACCCTCCCCCTGGCCCCTAATAACGTTTATTCTACTTTCTATCTCGATGACTGAGCAAATTTTAAGAGTAGCAAAGACCAACGACATGGATAAGTACTAGACATTAAAATTCTGCTTTTTAAAAAAGATTTTTAAAAGAATGAATTGCTTTAGTATTTCATTTTTTTGGCTGGAGATGTCAGATGACTAAGATTTAGTAGCATGTGACTTTAATATACTTTTCTCTTCCATAGATGTTTTTCCACTAAATTCAGCTGATTCTACCTCCAAGAGTCAGTCTGATGATCTCAATAAGGAAAATCAAAAGCCAGTTTGCAAATCTGACAAATGTACAGAAGTAGACTCCTGTAAGAATTCATCTACAGATGACTTAGAAGAAGGAGAAATTATAAGTGACAATGAAACATCAAAATCACAAAAAAATTTTGAAAAAAGTTCCAAACCTAGAGCTTCTGCTCAAGTGCGGAACACAAAGACTAACCCAGGAAGAAGAAAAAGTACTGTGCATTTGGGTGAAGATAATAGGAAAACATCTTCTGTAAAAATCCATCAGACCAATAACAAATGTAGTAAGACACCTAATGACTCTCATCGATATTCAAAAACAGGGAAGAAAGAGAAAACAATGAGCACTTCCAGCCTGGAAAAAATAGTTCAAATTATTGCTGCACCGTCTTCTCTACGAGAGGTTATGCACATGTTGCGAATGATAAGAAAACATATAAGGAAAAATTATATGAAATTCAAGGTAAAGTTTTCATTAATACAGTTTCATAGAATTATTGAGTCAGCAATTTTGAGTTTTACATCACTAATTAGACACCTTGATTTATCCAAAATCTCTAAGTCAGTGGCCACTTTACAGAAGAATCTCTGTGATATTATAGAATCTAAACTTAAGCAAGTTAAAAAGAATGGCATAGTTGATCGTTTATTTGAACAGCAACTACCAGATATGAAAAAAAAACTGTGGAAATTTGTAGATGAACAACTTGATTATTTGTTTGCAAAGCTTAAAAAAATGTTAGTAAAGTTTTGTGATTCCATAAACTTTGGAAGTGATAGTGATGAAGGAAAACTTGAAAAAACAAACAAACAAAAAGTGCAGCGTTCAAATTGTCAGAAGGGGAATATGGAGAACTCCAACAAAGAAATACTGAAAGTAAAACCCCCCAAATCAGAAGACTCTGTTGATTTGAAGTCTTTACTGGGATGTAAAAAATCTGAGGAAAAACATCAAGACCAAAACAACTTCGATATGAACACAGTAAAGCATGGCATTAAAAGAAGTTTTAACACTTGCTTTGATAATATAAAGAACTCTGAATCGCAGGAGCCCTCCTTGGAACTAAACTGTCTGAGCACCCCAAAGCCAGGAAGAACGGAAGGCAGCACTGTAGAAGATGCACAGGCATCCCAGCATGCAGCTTTGAAGCCAGAACGTAGTTTTGAAATTCTTACTGAACAACAAGCATCTAGCCTTACTTTTAATTTAGTGAGTGATGCACAGATGGGTGAAATATTTAAAAGTTTGTTGCAAGGTTCTGATCTTTTGGACAGCAGTGTTAACGGTAATGAAAAAAGTGAGTGGGAGTTAAAAACCCCAGAGAAACAACTGTTAGAGAGTCTTAAGTGTGAATCTATACCAGCATGTACAACGGAAGAGCTCGTTTCAGGGGTAGTTCCTCCAAGTCCTAAAATGATTAGTGATGACAATTGGTCATTATTATCATCTGAAAAAGGACCATCTCTATCTTCAGGGCTTTCATTGCCAGTTCATCCTGATGTGTTGGATGAAAGTTGTATGTTTGAAGTGTCCACTAACATAGCTTTAAGTAAAGATAACATATGTAGTTCAGAAAAGAGCAAGCCCTGCATTTCTTCTGTACTTCTTGAAGATCTGGCAGTCTCTTTAACAGTACCATCACCTCTGAAGTCAGATGGTCATCTTAGTTTCTTAAAGCCTGAGGTTTCGTCTGTTTCAACTCCGGAAGAAGTTATTAGTGCCCATTTTAGTGAAGATGCCTTACTTGAGGAAGAGGATGCATCTGAGCAAGATATTCATTTAGCTCTGGAGTCTGATAATTCAAGCAGTAAATCAAGTTGTTCTTCATCATGGACAAGCCGGTCTGTTGCTCCAGGCTTTCAGTACCACCCTAATCTGCCCATGCATGCTGTCATAATGGAAAAGTCCAACGATCATTTCATTGTGAAAATACGGCGTGCAGCACCATCTGCCTCCCCTAGTCTTAAACAGAGTATCATGGCTGATGAATCATTGGCATCTTTGCCTAGAGTGGGAAAGGAAGCTGATGAAGCAACAGAGAAAGAATGTACTTCTTGTCATAACTCAGTTTTTAAATCTGTGGATGAATTGGAAAAATCCAGCAAAAATGTTGATGGCAGTAGATTGGCTAATGAAGACCAGAACTCTGTGATACAAACACAGGTTCCTGATATATATGAATTTCTTAAGGATGCTTCAGGTAAAGTGGGTGATAGTCATGAAGTGGCTGATGAATGTTTCAAATTGCATCAAGTGTGGGAGCCAAAAGTGCCAGAAAGCGTTGAGGAATTGCCCCCAATGGAAGAAATGCCACAGTCTGTTGAGGATCATCTTCCAAACGCATACATAGACCTAACAAAAGATCCGGTCACTGAGACCAAAAACTTGGGAGAATTCTTGGAAGTGACAGTTCTAAATATTGATCAGTTGGGATGTTCTGGAGGCAACTTAAATCAGAATGCTCAAATATTAGACAGTTCTTTACAGCTGGATACTGTAGGTGCTTTTATTGATTTGACACAAGATGCTTCAAGCGAGAGTAAAAATGAAGCTAACCATTCTGCTGTAGCTGATGGAGGTTTAGGGTGTCAGGTGATATGTATAGAGGAAGAGAACTGTAAGGAAGAAAAGGTGCCTGTGGCAGATAGGCCCTTGGAATGCATTGTTGAGGAAGCTTGTATTGATTTGACCACAGAATCTCCCAGTCCATGTGAGGTAAAAAGGGATGATTTAAAATCAGCACAGAAATCAAATTCTGTTAGTTCAGAGTTGCCTGGGGCTTTGGATAATGCCCACAAAAAAAGAAAAAACCTTTCTGATCTAAGTCATTCTTCTCAGAAAAAACAAAGAAAGGAAATAGACTTAACCAGTAGAAAAAAGGCCAAGAAAATCACTCAGGATTCTGGAGAGAATGATGAAGCTCGCCAAAGGAAAGCCAATAAGAAAAGGTTCCCTGCAGTAAATAAAGATCCCTCAGCATTAAAAGCAAGCCCAGGGATGCAGGATTCATCAGCAGCACCTGCCACTTCTCCCACGAGCCTTTCTGCAAAGAATGTTATTAAAAAGAAAGGAGAAATTATAGTTTCATGGACAAGGTAAGAATCTAGTTCTGAGACATTTAAATCACCAGGATATTTTGAGAGGCCAGAAATATTCTGTCATATCTTCATAGTCTTATCCCATCCTAAACTAAGGAAAGCAATGACTTCAAAAGTGGCCAGAGTTAGGAGAAATACATTCCAAGTGCAGCCAGCTTTACTGTGGAAGGGACTAGAGCAGTGGCTCTTAACCAGGGGTGCGTTTTAGCAGAACTTTTCATTGTGTTTTAACTTTACTTTTTTAATTAAAAAGAATTCTTTCATATGGAAGGAACAGATAGAAGCACATTTTAGAAAGGAAGAATTATAGATGCTGAAACAAGGCAAAAAGTTGGAATATTTGTAACTTGCGTTTTTCCCCTAAAAGTTTCCAAAAGGTTTCATAAATGGATTGTACTTTGACTTTTATGTGAACTTTTTAAGAAATGCAGATTTCTAGATCCCACTTCAGACATACAGGTAACCACGGTTGTGAATTATTGGAATAGAGGTGCACAGTCTCCATAGTTGACTAGAGTACTTTTATGTGGGAAGATGAATTTTCTTAAAAAATGGTGATCATTTTTGTTGAATACTGCAATTCTCTCTGTCCCCATTTCATAACTTGCGAGTGGCAGAATAAAATATCAGCGATTGTAATAATATACATTGATTCAGACCATATAGAAAAAGCAGAGAATTAGAAGATCTGGATTCTATACTAGCTCTGGTTCTTCTGCTTATTAAGTCTGTGATCATCTTTGGGCCTTGATTTTTAAAGTACTGTATACATTAAAGGTAGAATAAAAAAAATTTTAATTTTGTGATTAGAAAAATAGTAAATTAGTTGTAGTAAATTTGGTAAATGCAGATGAGTGCAAAGATTAAAATCATCCATAATATTATTTCTCAAAGATAACCATTGTCAATATTTTAGTATATACACTTTTTTTGTGTGTGTGGTTTTTAATAAAAGTGTCACCCCCTATTGCTGGTCATTAAGACGGTAGAATTTTTGTTATCCTTCTATTCTGATGTACAAAAGTTAAATAATATTTTTCTCCCCTCAGAAATGATGACCGAGAAATTTTATTGGAATGTCAGAAAAGAGGTCCATCAGTGAAAACATTTACTAGTTTAGCTGCCAAGTTGAATAAAAATCCAAATCAGGTAACTACCCAATTTTACATCTCTATTGAGTCATAGGAGCCCTGATGGCATAGTGGTTAAGAGCTTGGCTGCTAACCAAAAGGTCAGCAGTTCAAATCCACCATGAGCTCCTTGGAAACCCTGTGGGGCAGCTACTCTATCCTGTAGGGTCGCTATGAGTTGGAATTGACTCCATGGCAGTGGGTTTGGTTTTTTGGTTTTTATTGAGTCATAGATGTTGCAACTCTAAATATTTAGATTTAATTTTTTTTTTTTATTTAATTGTGCTTTGAGTGAAAGTTTACAGCTCAAGTTAATTTCTCATAAAAAAATTTATACACGTTGTTATGTGACACTAGTTGAAATCCCTGTAATGTGACATCACACTCCCTCTTTCCACCCCATGTTTCCTGTGTCCATCCAACCAGCTCCTGTACCTTTCTGCCTTCTCATCTGGCCTCCAGACAGGGGCTGCCCCATTTAGTCTTGTGTATCTGCTCGAACTAAGAAGCACACTTTTCACGAGTATTTTGTTTTATAATCTAGCCTATTCTTTCTCTGAAGAGTTCGCTTCGGGAATGGTTTTGGTTCTGGGTTAACAGAGAGTCTTGCGGGCCATGTCTTTGAAGGTTCCTCTAGACTCAGTCAGACCATTAAGTCTGGTCTTTTTACTAGAATTTGAGTTCTGCACCCCACTTTTCTCCTGCTCTGTCAGGGACTCTCTGTTGTGTTCCCTGTCAGGGCGGTCATTGGTGGTAGCCAGGCACCATGTAGTTCTTCTGGTCTCAAGCTGATGGAGTCTCTGATTTATGTGGCCCTTTTGACTCTTGGGCTAATGTTTTCCTTGTGTCTTTGATGTTCTTCATTCTCCTTTGCTCCAGGTGGGTTGGGACCAATTGATGCATCTTGGATGGCCGCTGGCAAGCTTTTAAGACCCCAGATGTGACTCACCAAAGTGGGATGCAGAACACTGTCTTAATAAACTTTGTTATGCCAGTTGACCTAGATGTCCCCCGAAACCATGGTCCCCATTCCCCAGCCCCTGCTATGCTGTCCCTCGAAGTATTAGGTGTTGTATTCAGAAAACTTCTTAGCTTTTGGTTTAGTCCAGTTGTGCTGACTTCCTCTGTACTGTGTGTTGTCCTTCCCTTCACCTAAGATAATTCTTGTCTACTATTAGATTTAATTTAATTCTAAAATGTCTAAAATATCTAGGTATTTAATAGCCAGCTTCTTTAAAAGTATGGCACTTAATATAGGACTGTTAAATAAAAACTTGGTGATTATGGAAGAAGTTGAATGGAAAGATCCAGATTTTTTCCTGTTGTCTTCTTATTTACTTATTTGATCTCAAGGAATTTTATAATGATGTTTGCTTGTATAAGTAAGTTTAATATTCAAAAATTAAATTAGCGGTCACTTTTCATATGAAGATATTTCCTTTTCTTAAGTATTACTTCATCTGTTATTGAGGGTAACTTTCTGTCTTTAGGTGTTTTATGAAAAGTATTCATCAGTGATAAAAAAAAAATACTGAAATATTGATAATTAACACTCACTTTTAATTTTTTAGGTCTCAGAAAGATTCCAGCAGCTAATGAAGCTTTTTGAAAAATTAAAATGCAGGTAGTTAATGGTTACACTTCAAGACACTAGTAAATATTTGACACTGTAATGGTGCAGTTAATGGCCTGTTAGTCACTGAAGATGTGAATAGTGGATGTGAAACATCCAGTAGAATTCCTGCTTCAGTTACTGGTGGGAGATGGTTGCTTGTGCAGGCGTCTAAGGTCACCTCATCTCCAGGGAAGTGCTTGGAGTGAAGCCTGCTGCAGTTCAGATCAGCAAGGCATCTCCTCAAGCTTCCAGTTGCTGATGAGTCTAAGCTGGGGGGAAATCCATCTGATGATTTAATTAATTTATAGATGAAGAAAAATTAAAGAATACATTGTTAAATAGAAGTATGTTTTATAACCAATGAAATCTGTGTAGTCATTGTAATTTAATGTCTCACATTTTTAATTAGTAGTGCTAAAAATACGTTAAAGTGAATAAATACAAAACAAAAATTCATAAACATGAAGTCCATTGTCATCTGAATAGATACATGATTTACTATGTTACATTATTACCAATGTTCACAGACATGTTTCTTCAAGCCATTTTTTGGTACAAGTTTATTAAGGCAATAATATTTAAAATTATCAGCAGGTTTTTCCTGTAAGCACTGAGCCAGTTACTTAAATATTTTGGATTTTTTCTTAAGGAAAATTTCAGTTGATTTGTTGTCATAATTATTTGAACAAAAAACACTTGATTTAAAGTGAAGTTACATCTGAATTAAATCTGAATAGAAACCATATTTAGACATAGATCTCAGTTTGAAGGGTTCTGAATATTTTTGAATTATAAATCCCTGTTTCTAGATTCAATCTGAATTATTGTCTTTAGATAACCTGTTAATTTACATATCCTCTTGAAGCAACTGGTTTGCTAATGAGATCTTCAAGAGATGTTTAGCAGTTCACTGTGAAGTTAAATTTCTAAATAATTCAGAAATGTGAGATTGAATAATAGGGAATTTGGGGAGGAAGCTGCTTCTAAAGAACCTTTAAAAAAAATAGCTTAAGGAAAACAGTGGTCTCGTTATTTTTCAGATGCACTGTGCTTTACCATTTTCTCTATCTTTAAGAAATTAAACTGATTTTTTTTTGTTTTACTTGAATGTTATCTTAAAATATGATTTCTGTTGACTTATAAAGAAAATGTATATTTTTGAAAGAATTAACTTGTATATGGTAGTGATGTTTATTAGTTTGAAATTTCCAAATTCCATTACAAATCTAAAATTTCTTAATGACTTTGATACTTGAGATTTAATTTGCTTGTATGATAACACATGTAGTGGGTTATTTCATTCCTAGTTTGTCTCTTAACCGATTTTAAATTCATTAAATTATTGCAAAATCAAAGTACAGTGATAAACTTACCAAACTGATTCTGTAAATGCTAGTTCTTTAACACCAATATAATCCAAGTAGAGCTTATTTAAAAGATCAGTGCTTTGTGCAGTGGTCATATCAGAAAAATAGAATCATAACTTTAGCATTTTCTTACATTACAGATAAGTTGCTGAATTCCTTGGAGTTTTAATTGATATTGCATACTACACAGAAGCTTGGAATTCCTCATGTTTTAAATGGGGAACTAGAGAGTTTTTTTTTGGGGGGGGGATTACTAGATGATCTACATTTGTTATTACTTGCTGACTCTTTCATCTCAAATCAGCATGTTCATCTTGTTCCAGTCATTGATTGATTTGCTTACCTGTTATTGGTCGAGATATTTATTTTCAATATGTTAGAACTTGGTATCAAAATGAAAGTAACAGTGGTATAGTATTGACAGTGTAGTTTTGGTATTTCAAAGAAATGACTTTCTTTTCTAGATTTTTAAAAGTAGTTTTGCAGTATTTTAAACCTAACAATTGTTTGGTTCAAGTTTTCATCCACTTTCATTTGCTTTTCTAATTTCCTCTCCTCATTTTCGTACATTGTAAAATAATTTAAATAGTGTATTTGTAAATATGTATAGTTATAATGATGTAAGATAGTTATCTGTGTGTGTACACACATAAATTGCTTTGTGTAGCCAAGGATTTTTTTTATCTGTATAAAACTTTTTGTATGAAGTTTGTTTTCTATAACAGTAATGTATATTAATAAAACCATGTAAAGTTCTGTTATATTTTGGTTAGAATGTTTCTTTTAGTATGTTTGGATTATAATTAATTGGACTTGGATATCACTTATGCACTTTGCATAACATAGATTTGAGTTCATTTTCCAAACTCATTTAACAGCTAAAATGACCATTTAGTATTGGCTACTGTTACTCTCCCAAGAGCAGCTTTGGAGAAACTAACTAAACAAAATAAAAAAAGGTAAAACCCACAGGGGAGATATGGGGGATGTTTTGAAGTGGTTTGTGGTGAGGGTATAGGTGGCTGACTGACTGTAAGTGGATTCAGTAGAGAAGATTGATTGCCTGTTCTCTCGAAGCAGGTACGGGCACAGTGAACCAGACCTCTGTTGCAGGTGTCCTCACAGATAAAATCAGGGCAGCACAAAAGCCTTTTTGAATGAAGGTTTGGGGAAAACAGGTAGGCGTTGACTAGCTTGAGCATTACTTCTCCAGACTCAGGACTGGTAGGTTATAAGCTAGGCCCTAGACTCTAGGGAGTGCTTTCTCCCATTGCCATTTCTCCCATGCTGTCAGAAGGGGAAGCCTTGATCTGAAGGATTGCTTGGTAGATAATAAACTAGAATGATTAACTGTGTTTTTTTAGTACTGGGGTGCTTCACCCTAGAGCTTGTCTCCTTCTCTCTTTTTGAAATTCCCAGTGCAGAGTAAAGGGTGAGCTCTTGACCCTTCCCCATTGTATACTATCAGAAGAGCCCATGCCACCAGGTAAATGAGTTCACAGGCCACAGGAAAGTGATAACCAAGAGATACTACTGGTTCAAAAGAACAACAACAAACTGGATTACATAAACCATCAGAATTTAAAATAAAATACTAATAAACACTAAGAGAAAAAGGAAGATTTTAGCAACGTGATACAAGAATAAGAACAAGTATAAATATTAAAAAAGTATAATATTTAAAATGAACATAACAATGGAGTAAAAGTAGAATGGGTACAACTGAACAATAAACTGGAGTTGGAAAATCAGATTGAGAAACTCAGAGGGAAGCAAAAAAAAGATAAATAGAAATACAAAAGGAAATTTAAGATGGAGAATAGAGGTAGATATGCCAACATTTGGGTCAAAAAAAAAAAAGCCTAGAAGGAGAAAAAGTTAAAATGAAGACTGAAAGGGCCATAGAGTGCAACTATGAGAGAAGGAAATACCCACATCTAGATACAAACTGATATTTAAGATTATCAAAGGAAAAGAAAAATCTGAAAGCTTTCAGACCAAGAGTTTAAATTGTCATTCACATGTGAGGGCTTAATAAAAATATTAAGGTTGACTACTCAAAGATGCACATTGAAAACATTTTTGGAGAAAGTACTCAAAAAATGAGATACTACAAGAGTTGGGGGTACAAGTGATGATACCTTTGGTAAAGTATGTTTAGCGAGAGAAAAGAAAAAAGGAAGTATATTTCTAATGAGCCACGGTGTAACTCTCAGTAATTAATTGACATTACCCAGTGGCAAGATCACAGCTTCTTTTTACTTATATAGCAGTTAGGACACAAATGAATGGGTGAGGTTTATTGTGGGGTCTGCCTCTCTCAGACTGCTGTGCTAGGTGACCTGTCACAGGAAATCTCTTCTGCACTCATAAGGCTCCAAGTTTATGTTGCAGGCGAAAGGCTGCAAGGCATTGCGGTCTAGGGTTTTATACCTCATGCATGGGAACATGGACAAGGGGTAAGAGGAAGGGGCCTTTGTTCACTTGCACCTGGCCTGTTCATCCTGTTGCCAAGCTTTGTTCAAATTCAAACAGCATGACAGTCCTGTGACCATGGCTGCATGACCAGAAAGAACATTTCTTCACCCACTAGCTATAAGATTAGTTACTTTTCATAGAATTAAGTAGTCATAGAGACAGAGAAAGTTACTGTGGGTTCAGAACAGGGAGAAGGCTTTCTCTGAGAAGCAGAAGGGACTGGGAGAGGGAGAGAGAGACCCAATTCCCAGCCTGCCTATCAGAGAATGCGCTGAGCCCAACGCCTCAGCTTAGGTAGCCTGGGTGGGAATTGTAAAGGCAGACCACCCTCTTACCAATATCCATCATGAGTGAGAATAATTTTATTTGTTTATTGTTCTAATTTAAGTGGAAGTTTACATTTCAAGTTAGTGTCTTACACAAAAATTTATACATTGTTATGTGACCCTGATTGCTCTCCCTATACTGTGACAGCATACTCCTTTCCACCTGATTTCCTGTGTCCATTCAACCGTTCCTAACTCTCTCTGCCTTCTCATGTCACCTCCAGGCAGAAGCTGCCCATTTAGTCTCATATATCTGCTTGAGCTAAGAAGCCCAGTCTTCACGAGTATCATTTTTATGTCCCATAGTCCAGTCCAATCTGTGTCTGAAGAGTTGACCTCAGAAATTGTTTTGGTTCTGGGCTGATAGAGAGTCCGGGGGCATGCTTTCCGGGTTCCTCAATCTCAGTCAGACCATTAAGTCTGGTCTTTTTACTAGAATTTGAGTTCTGCACCCCACCTTTCTCCTGCTCCATCCGGGACTCTCTGTTGTGTTCCCTGTCAGGGCGATCATTGGTGGCAGCCTGGCATCATCTAGTTCTTCTGGTCTCAGGCTGATGAAGTCTCTGGTTTATGTGGCCCTTTTGTCTCTTGGGCTAGTACTTCCCCTGTGTCTTTCTTTGGTGCTCTTCATTCTCCTTTACTGCAGGTGGTTGGGACCAACTGATGCATCTCAGATGGCCGCTTGCAAGCTTTTAAGACCCCAGATGCCACTCACCAAAGTAAGATGCAGAACATTTTCTTAATAAGCTTTGTTATGCCAATTGGCCTAGATGTCCCCTGAAAGCGTGGTCCCTAGACCCCCACCGCTGCTACTCTGTCCCTCAAAGTGTTTGACTGTATTCAGGAAACTTCTTAGCTTTGGTTTAGTCCAGTTGTGCTGACGTCCCCTGTAGTGTGTGCTGTCCTTCCCTTCGCCTAAGATAACTCTTGTCTACTATCAAGTTAGTGAAGAATTAATAATTTTAGATAATAACATGGTGGAGAGATGGGTGAGATCAAGGGACATAATGTTAAAAAATTCTTGCCTTGTTAAGATGAAGGTTTAGATATAAAAATGTTGAACATTTTTTATTGAAGTGTGACACTGATAACAGGAATTTCGCAAATGAAATAGCTTACTTGAATGTAACCACAATCTAGGTCAAGAATTAGCACATTGCCAGCCCTATGAGTGCTTCCCCTCCCTGTTCTATCCCAGTTTATATAACCCTCCTCCCCAGAGATAAACACTATACTAACTTATCATAGATTAGTTTTGCGTGGTTTTGAACTTTCTGTAACTGGAACCCGTTCAATCTCATTGCCATAGAGACAGTATATACTCTTACATGATTTCTTTTGCTCAATATTGTGAGATTCATCCCTGTGTTGAGTATAACAGTAGCACATTTTTTTCTCGTTGTATATATTTCAACTGTACAAATATACCACAATTAATTTATCCATTCTGCCAGTGATAGAAATTTGTGTTCCAGTTTGGGTTTGTTAAAATAGTGCTGTTAGGCACATTCTTGTACATGTCCTCCAGTACAAATATGTACATAGTTCTCTTGGGTTTATACCTTGAAGTTTAATTGGTAGGTCACAATGGTATGCATATATTCGGCTTTGGTAGATAATTTTAAACAGTTTTCCAAAGTGGTTTTAACAATTTACACTTCTGCCAGTATTGAACAAGAGTACCCATTTCTGTACGTGCTTGCCAGTACTTAGTATTGTAAGTCTTTCAAAATGTAAATACTTTGTGGTTGTGATGTGTGTATGTTTCCTAAACTCCCCATTCTTTTTCCCAGAGGTAACCAATGTTAACAAACACTTCTCATATTTCCTTCCCTGAAATTTTTCTTATGCAGGTGTGAGTGTATGTGTGTGTGTGTTACATTCTTTATCATATATGTTATATATTCCATTCTTTTATAAAAGCATACAGATGTGTTCATGCTATAACATGGTATTTGGCAGTTTGCTTTTTTTACTTCAGAGT
>NW_004444147.1:3054987-3073621 GCF_000243295.1 Trichechus manatus latirostris | reverse complement strand
ATAGGAGTCCAAGATGGCGGATCCGTGCTGCGTTAGCTGGCAGGGGACCTCTGCATGAATCTCTCCTTGCTCTCCATTCTCTGTCAGTTTTCTCACTCCATTTGGTGCTTGGCTGAGTTCTTTATCTCTTCATTTGATGTCTTAGGTTTTCAGGATTGTTGTATTCTCTGTTCAGCTTAGTTTTTCAGATCTTTGCGTCGAGGGACGGCGTGGTGCTTCTGCCTAGAGCACCATTTTGCTGGAACTCCCAGAGTATATTTTGGACATCTTTGCATGTTGGTACACGTAGAACTTCCTTATTTGGAGTGAACTTTTCATTGTGGACTTTAAAAAAAAATTTTTTCCCATACAAAAACTTATACATACATTGTTATGTGACCCTAATTGCTCTCCCTATACTGTGACAGCACACTCCTCCTTTCCAGCCCTGATTCCCCATGTTCATTCAACCAGCTCCTAACCCTCTCTGTCTTCCCATCTCACTTCTGGACAGAAGCTGCCCGTTTAGTCTCTTGTATCTACTTGAGCTAAGAGAGACACTCCTTACGAGTATCACTTTATGTCCCGCAGTCTAGTCCAATCCCTGTCGGAAGAGTTGACCTCAGAAATTGTTTTAGTTCTGGGCTCATTATGGACATTTTAAAAATATACAAAAATAAAGTAGTAAAATGAACATTCACATGCACACTGTCCAGTTTCAGAATTTACCATTTTGGCTGTTTTTGTTTCATTTATCACCCCCCACTCTTCTTTGTTTAAAGTAAACCCCATATATTACCTGAAAATACTTATGTACTTCTAATACGTAAGAACTCTGTTTTTAAAAGCTTTTAAATTGAAGTATAACATGAATAAAGAAAAGGGCAAAAATTATAAGTGAAAATGCATTGAGTTTTATTTTCACAAACAACACATTTGTGTAACCACCACTAATGTCAAGAAATAAAATTCTGCCATCACCTCGGAATCCCTCCTGTGCCTCTTCCAGGCCCTACCTTCCGTCATCCCCAAGACCTGGAAGAATGCACATAGCATAAGACTCTTTATAAGTTTCAAAGGCAGCTAAAACTGAAAATATTGTTAGAGCATTCATAGGGTATGTGTGTATATATATATACGATGATAAAGCAAGGAAATGATAAACAGGTTCAGGAAGACAAAGGGAAGGACTAGGGGAGAAGCATCTAGAACAACAAGATACTGTAGTGTTCTAGTTCTCAGTTTGGTGTGGGTTCACGGATGTTCATTATAACATTAAGGAATAAGTTTTTAAAAGGACATTTATGCATGGATGAATAATGAATGGTATTGTGCCAGGAACCAAGGATTAAGATTAATTCAAAACATATCGGGGGCCATTTATATATATATATATGTATGTATGTATGTATTTTGAGGTTCCTAAGCCTACATGGAGCATTGGTGGCGTAGTGGTTATGAGCTTGGCTGCTAACCAAACGGTTGGCAGTTCGAATCGACCAGCTGCTTCTTGGAAACCCTTTGGGGCAGTTCTACCCAGTCCCATAGGGTCACTGTGAGTCAGAATCGACTCAGCAACGAATTTGGTTTGTTTTTTTTTTAACCCTACACGGTGATAATAGCTGGTGGTAAAAAATGATTCATTCCTCCTTGAGGAGTTTAGCTTCCTGGGGAGACAAGTACCCAACTTACTGTAAGAAGTGGTATTGTAATATGGAACTAGTAGTAGTAGTAGTAGTAAGAGTAATAGCATCAAAACCTGTCTAACTACAAGGGGGGATAATGCGAATCAAAATCAGCCCAAAGCTCATCCCTGTGAGGTGGAGGTCAGTACCTCCACCCTCCAAACTTTTTACCAATTCTGACACCAGCTGTCCCTCGCACAGCACTCTGTACTTCTCTTCTGGGTTCGATAATCCGTTGCAATGGCCACACAAAACTCACAGACCATACTTACAGTTAAGGGCTTTTTTAAGGAACAGGATACAACTCAGGAATCAGGATCAGGAAGCATGTAGGCAAAGTCTCCCTTCTTCATTGCGGGACAGCTCTCCCAGTTCCTCTTGGCCCCCCGAGGATAGGCTTCTCTTGGCCCTGCCGTTTGTTGCCTCCAGCTCTGCCACGGGCCTCTTTCCGGGACTGTCACCACTGGCTCTGCCACTGGTTCCCTTACGGGCCTCTCCCTGTCTTCAGTGTTACAGCTCTTTTAAGAGGTTCCTTGCCTCCCCCCTCCCCCACCATCTGCTTTTTTTCTTCTGCTGCTTACTGCTGCTTCTCTTGCTTCTGTCTGCTTGCTTTTATCTGTCTCTAAAACCTCTGTGGCGTGCTGCATATATACAGAAACTCCTCATCAATTTCAAGGCATGGCCCTTCCACAAGGGCTACGATCTTGGCAGGCCACAGAAACTTCATTTGCATAGTAGGTGTGGCCAGGCTACAACTCACCTCATTTACATAGTCTACTGGCCATTGCCTGCAAGGTGCATACCAATCACAGGGCAGGCTGCAGCCCAGGACTAGAGAAAAAGTATCAAACCAAGCTGTTTACAGCTTACCCAAGAGATGTCAATTAGCCTGGCAAAAGTAACAAACTCTCTGGGGTAGAACACTAGGGCAAAGGTAATTCCTCAGGGCTTGGGAAAAATCTCTGAAGCTGTTTTTCCAAAGAATTAAGGCAAAAGGCCACATAAAGGAACTCATTTCACCACAGGTATATACTAGTGTTGCGAACAAAGAGTTGGGGCAGTATAGAGGAAGTGCTGTGTTGTCTGGTCCTTGAAGGCTGCAAAGGCAGAGAACAGTTGAGGAAGGAATACATTCAGCTTATTGTGGGTAAATTAATTTGAAATTTAATTAAAAAATTTGTCTAGATAATATGTTCATGAGGTCAAATATAAAAATAATATAAAATGTATCATTAAGAAGTCTTTAAAAAAAATAAAGTCTTACCTGTTCCCCACATGGAATAATCTCTTAATTTCTTTTTTCTCTGGGTGGTTCTTGTGTGTGTGTGTGTGTGTGTGTGTGTGTGTGTGTGTACGTGTGCGCGCGCGTGTGTGTGCTTTAGGTGAAGGTTTACGGAACAAATTAGTTTCTCACTAAACAATATATATATTGTTTGTGACACTGGTTGCCAACCCTGCGCCCTGTGATGTGTCAACACTCTCACCCTCTTGACCTTGGGGTCCCCATTTCCATTCATTCAGCTTTCCTGTCCCCTCCTGCCTTCTCGTCTTTGCCCCTGGGCTGATGAGCCCATTTAGTCTCACATACATGGTTGAACTAAGTCTGTTATTGCTTGTATTATAGGCCTGTCTAATCTTTGGCTGCAGGGTGAACCTCAGGAATGACTTCAGTACTGAGTTAAAAGGGTGTCAGGGGGCCATACTTTTGGGGTTTCTCCAGTCTCTGTCAGACCATAAGTCTGGTCTTTTTTTGTGTAATCTCATATTTTCTCATGTATCATTTCAGTATTTCTTTATGCAGATACATATATATAATCTTATTTCTTTGCTTACAAAAAAGTAACATACTCTTTATAGTTATGTAACTTGCTATTTTCATTTAATAGTATATCCTGGAGACTATTCTATATTAGTACATTTTCTTATTCTTTTATTCAGCTGAAAATATCCCACTGTGGGGATGTATCATAGTTATTTATCTAGTTCACTATTGATGGACACTCTGGTGTTTACTTCTTTTGGAAATGCAAGATAGTGTAATAAATAATTTTGTACACATTATTTTATACATATGCAGGCCTACCTGTAGAATAAAGTCATAAAGATGTCATTGAATGCCAAAGCAAATTTAATAGCTTCAAGTATGTCAGTGATCACACATCCTGAGTTTGAGGGAGGGGCTTGGTGGAAGACGGTGAGAGGAAAGTGCTCTATTTTGCTTAGTAATGATATCCCCTAAATATGACACATTGCATTGGGCAAATCTGCTGCAAAAGATCTCTTTAAAGTGTTAAAAAGCAAAGATGTCACTGCAAGGACTAAAGTGCATGTGACCCAAGCCATGGTGTTTTTAGTCACCTCATACGCATGTGAAAGTTGGACAATGAATAAGGAAAACAAAAGAAGAATTGATGCCTTTGAATTATGGTGTTGGGGAAGAATATTGAATATACTATGAACTACCAGAAGAACGGACAAATCTGTCTTGGAAGAAGTACAGCCAGATTGCTCATTAGAAGCGAGAATGGTGAGACTTCGTCTCACATACTTTGGACATATTATCAGGAGGGATCGGTCCCTGGAGAAGGACATCATTCTTGATAGAGTAGAGGGTCAGTGAAAAAGAGGAAGACCCTCAATGAGATGGGTTGAAACAGGCTGCAACAGTGGGCTCAAGTATAACAAAGATTGTGAGGATGACGCAGGACCAGGCAGTGTTTTGTTCTATTGTACATAGGGTCTCTATGAGTCAGAACCGACTCTATGGCACCTAACAGTAACACAAAATATGAGGAAGTCACCTCTGCATTTCACACATTCTTTAAATCTATAAAGTTGACATTATTTTAGAATGTTTTTACAAGTGGTAGGTGGGATCTAATTTCATGCTCCTTAGAATTACCTTTTAAAAAGCATCCAGAAAGGAAATGGTAATAGAATTCAAAGATGAATATTATTACTTAATACTTTAAACTCCATACTAGCAAGATTTTAAGAAGTAATTTATGAAATAAGTGACTTCATCTTCCCAAAAATGCTCTGGCATTGAAGCCAAATACATTTTCCTGGCTCACACAGGATTAAAGTATAAAACATCATTGTGGATTCTGCAGTTGTCAAATTCAGTAGGTTTCTTGGGTCTTTACACTTCATTACTGAAGCAAGGTGTATGTGATATGAAAGTGTAACACCTTCCTGTTAAAAAGGTCACCCATTAAACCTTAACCTGTAATTGCTATTTTAAATGTTTTCCTAGAGTGTATTTGGGCAATTCACAATCTTGGAGCCTTCTTTTCCTCATCTGTAAATGGATGGATGACTCTAGAGTAAGATTTCAAACTAGGCTCTTCAGGTAAGTGTTTGGGTTGTGGGAGATGAGGAGGTGAAGTAGGTACAGTCTTGGGCCCTCTACCCTGGATAGCTTCAACCAGAGTGACTGTTTTTATGTTTTATAAATTGAAACTCAACACAATTGCATTGAGTAAAGATTCTGCTGCTAAAATTTTTTTGAAAATCTTGGAAGTTCTTTGCAGTTCTGTTTTCTATAATTGGTGTGGTTATTTTATGTCATGGTAACACGTTTTATCTGAGGAACTCCAGATTCTTTACTAGGGACATGATAGATTAACCCAGTTCCTATAATTTCTCACACTTTCTCCTGGAACCTCTTATTTTCTCACAGTAAGTCCCTCAGGACCTCATTAGCTGGTGAAGGATCTGACACAAGTGAGCCTTCAGAGATCAAATTTCCTCTGCTCTGTTGCCAAAATTTCCTCTTCTCTGTTGCCACGCTGCACCATACATACTTTCTCTTCATTTGGTATTACGTCAGCTTTCACAATCCTAGATGGTTTACAGCTGCACAGAGAACTAACAACCCTTTCTTCCTATATGAGAGTTTATATCAGCAGGTGTGAACGAACTGGCATGCTAAATACTGGTACCATTGACTAGCTCAAAGGCAGTAGCTAGTGTAGTTCTCATGTGTTCCTTTCTCTGTCTTCTGCCTCTGTTCTAATAGTTCTCTCCAATCTTTCTGTCCCCTTCTGTTTCTCTGTGTCTTAGGCCTGCTAGTGACTCCATAGATTCAACATAAGATGGGTGGGAATGAGAGTACGAACCCAGAAAAAAAACTTTTTCTCTCTGGCAGCGGTGTTCAACCTTGAGTGTGCTAATCCCTGCCGAGCCTTTGGGTTGGTTGGGGATGAGGTGGTGGGTGGAGCTCCTCCTGTTTCCCAGCCGCAGTGCAGCACTTTGTTACCTCATCAGGCCGTTATTTCACATGATTGCTGTGAGGTTATGGCCAAGTCCCCAGTCTGTGCCTCTATCATAAAGAGACGCAAGATTGTGCTTACTTCTGCTCGCTTTTCTAGCTTAAACATTTATTTTCTTCATTAGGTAATACATTCACTATACAGATGTTACAGTGAGCCTCCCTCCTATTCCCCAATCACCCAGTTACTGCCCCTTGAGGCAACTGATATTAGCAGCTTCTTGTGTACACTTCTGAGTTATTCTGTGCATAAATGTATGATTTTAATGTTTTGATTCTGATGGAATACATTAAAGGTACTAAATTCATTACTTTGCAGGGTGAATTTTATAATTAAATGTCCAGGGCTTTCTTTGACAGTGTGCCCAATACATATGCACATTAATTAATATGTGTGTTTTCACCTCTAGTTAATTCTCTCAATTGTAATTGAGGCTCGAGTGCCAGTCTAGTGAAGATGTAACCTTTCCTTAAAACTAAATGTCCAAAAGGCAGATGGTACTTACGAACGCTCAATAATTTTATGTACTTTTGACATTTTATATGGAAAAGAACAGGCTTAGAAATGTGCCTAGGAGCTGTGATTTGAACCCTTCATTGAATCCTAGTTGCCTTGCTGGCAGCTCCTCTAAGATGGCAGTGATACTGTGAACTTCAGGAGATGTGACTAACGAAAGATGCTACAAGACTGGGAGTCGGAGACCTGGGTCTCTACTCTCATCAGGCAAGTCATTTGACCTGTCTGAAATCTGGATTCTTTCGCTACAAAACTCTGACCTATGTTTCTAAGGCTACAGCTGGCTTTCAGGTTCTCTGTTGAAAAAGAAAAATATTTTTTTCTGAGCTGCATGTTTTAACCTAATAGAATACTGCTAGGACACACTATCTATAGGCACCGCCCCGCCCAGTGGTCTAGAAGTGCTTACTCTCTTTTTGAGACGCTGCTTCTTTCAGCATGGCATGATTTGCAGGAACACTTCCTGTGTAATTGTCACTTTGTTATTGTTTATTCACATTTGATGAGGGCAGACTCCCCTCCCTACCCCACCCCCCAGGCAGCTGCTTATGAAATCGGACATGACCCATTGATCTGTGAGCATCGATTCCCAGGGCAGCCAATGGGCTG
This sequence comes from Trichechus manatus latirostris, assembly GCF_000243295.1. Lineage (NCBI taxonomy): Eukaryota > Metazoa > Chordata > Mammalia > Sirenia > Trichechidae > Trichechus > Trichechus manatus. The sequence goes on along the minus strand of NW_004444147.1, from coordinate 3,066,558 downwards.
AAAGAAATGCACCCAAACTCAAATCACTACAGTCATACAAAATCACTGTAATCAAATGAAAGAGGAAAATGATCATTTGTTTCACTACATAAAGATTCCAAATATGATACACCAGAAGGGACCCCAGCTTGGTGTCAATTAGAGTAAGTATTATAAGAAGATTGCAAAGCACCAAAGAACATTTTGAACCTTAGGGGAGGACTGGGTTAGACCCCATTGATCAAAATTACTGGCTCATTCTGGATTGGAGCCCCACAGCCAGCTGATCCGAGCCTTTATATCTGCACCTGAGAGCAATTGTACTACTAATCAGCCATGCGTGGTCCAACATTAAGGTTCTGAGATCTCAACTGTGATTTTTTTTTTGTCCACCCAGGAGGTAAGTTGTAAATGTACAGACTCTCTTGTTTATGAGAAATATGGGAAATTTCTGCGGGGTGGAGAGGTAAGATCTGAAATAAAATGAAAGAAAACAGCACTGGTGTTTTACACTATTATTCTTAGTTGCCATGAGTCAGCTTTGACTCAGGCAACATTATAACAATTAGAAAGAAACATTGTCTGCTCCTGCACCATCTTAATAATTGTTGGTATTTTTGAATCCATTGTTGTGGCTCTGTGTCAGTCCATCTCACTGAGGGTTTTCCTCGTTTTCTCTGACCCTCTACTTCACCAAACATAATGTCCTTTTTTAGCGATTGGTCTTTCCTGATGACATGTGCAAAGATCCTTGACATCCTCGCTTCTAAGCAGCATTCTGGTTGTATTTCTTCTAAGACTGATGGGAGGTGCTAAATTAGTTTTTGATAATAAAATAATATTCAAGACTATTTCTAGGACCTAAAGTCATTTAATGGTAAATAATACTTATTTTTAGAAAATGTAGGAACATTTGTCTGAAGGATTTGCTCTTGCATGCCAATATGTATGATTATATTTCTGTTTTTTCTTATATGCCAAGTTTTTTGCTGTTTAAAAAAATTATTTCGAGGTTTTAAAGAGATAGTGGCAAAAGAAGCATTAAATAGTTTAGGATTGCCAAATGGTGCAAAACACCTTAGGGTTTTTATATAAAATAGAAGTTCTAGATTTTTTTAAGTGCTAAAGGAATTCTTTAAAATTTTAAACGAACAATTATGGGAAACGGTCTAAACTCTTTAAGAGAAGCTACAGCATAGTAAATTATTGCTTCAGTTAATGATATATTGGTCCAGATGTTTAAAATCCTATTTTCTATTTTCAGGTAATATATATGAGTATATTCTCAATTTTTTAATTCAAACAATTCACAAGAATATAGAATAAAATACAAAAGTCTCATTAATATCTTCCCTCCCAAATTCCAAGAGGTATCCACTGTTTTTTCTATTTTATTTAAAAAAATTCTTTATACATATGGATGCACATGCAAATATAAATTTACATAAATGTATACATTGGATAAAAATCAGTCATGCTTTCTTAGAAGAAAACTCTTTTCCTTTTTTGGTCACTTCTCCCTGCTCCCTCCAACTCCCCCACCACCTTTATCACCTCCCATAGACCTCAAGTAACTTATATAAACTTCCTTGTGTGTATCTTTCTGTATTTTTTTCTCCACGCTATATAGTCACATGCATATACATTTCGTATATATGTGCATGAATATATGTACATATTTATAAGGTTTTGTTTTACTCAGTGGTTTATAAAAATAGGATCATATTATGCATATTTTTGCTCAATAATTCATTTGACAATCCCTCCAAGTCGCCTGGTATAACCCTGTTTCTTTTCAGTGCTTGCCATTGTTCCATGATGTGATGATGACATACCCTAGTCAACATTCCTCCAGATATGTTTGTTTATTTCACTTCAGTGCGTATTTTTGTGTAGGATAGATTTCCATGATTAGAATTGCTAGAGTGAAGAGTTACATATATTTTTAATTTTAATAAATGTTGCTAGATTGCTTTCCAAAACAACTCTAATAGTTCACATTTCTAATACATATATGTGTGTGTATGTGTGTGTGTGTGCATGTGTGTGTGTAGTGCAGTTAAGCACTCCACTGCTAATCAAGTCCATCCAGAGATGCCTTGGAAGAAAGGCCTGGCAATCTACTTTTGAAAAATCAGCCATTGAAAACCCTATGGAGCACAGCTCTACTCTGACACACACGGGGTTGCCATGAGTTGGAATAGACTTGATGGCAACTGGTATCTTCATCAGTAGTATATTAGATTTCTAGGGCTGCTGTAACAGAGTAGCACAAACTAGGTGTCTTAAAACAATAGTGGAATTGTTTGGAAATGGTGATGTTTGCACAACATGATGAACATAATGTCACTCAGTTGTACATGTAAAAATTGTTGAATTGACAATAATACCACAATACCTCAATAAACAAAATAACAATTACCACAATAAACCAAAACCAGAAATTTATTTTCTCACAGTTTTGGAGGCTAGAAGTCTGAATTTAGGATTCTTGGCAGGGCTATGCTCTCTGTGAAGCCTCTAGGGGAAGATCCTTCCTGGTCTCTTTCAGCTTCTGGTAGCCCCAGGTGTTCCTTGGCTTGTGTGACCATAACTGTAATCTCTTCCTCCTTTATCACAAGGCCACCTTCCCTCTCCGCCTGTGTGTCTGTATGTCTCTGCCTTTTTTTTTTTTTTTTTTAAGACGCCAGTCATATTGGATTAGGGCACCCTACACATAGGGTTGTCATGAGTCGAAATGGACTTAAAGGCCACTGGTTTGGTTTTTACTGGTTTACTCTAGCATGACCTCATGTTAACTAATGACATCTGCAAACATGCTATTTCCGAATAACGTCACATTCACAGGTATTGGGGGTTAGGACATGAACATATATTTTGGGAGGATACGAATCAACCTAGAACAAGCAGTATTACCACATTAAACATTGTTTTTTAAGTTTAATATTATTACTTTAATTTGCATTTTTCAGACTACTAGTTTGTTGGAGGCAGCGCAGTGGTTAAGAGATAGGGCTATTAACTAAATGGTCAGGAGTTCGAATCCACCAGCTGCTCCTTGGAGACCCTGTGGGGAAGTTCCGCTCTGTCCTATAGGGTCACTATGAGTCGGAATCTACTTGACAGCAACAAATTTTTTACTGAGTTTGAGGGTTGTAATGGTTAAAATTGTGTGTCAACTTGGCTAGGCCATGATTCTCAGTGTTTATATGTGATCATCCCATGATGGGATCTGCTGTGAGTAGCCAATCAGTTGAAAGGGAGTTTCCTTGGGCGTGTGGCCTGCATCTGAATATAAGTGGACGTTCTGGCTTTTGCCTGCTCTGGATCCTGCAGCTGGCTTCTGTTCATCTGACCTCCGGTTCTTGAGACTTGACTTGAGCTAGCAGCTTACCTGCTGATTTTGGGATCCATCGATCTTCACAGCCCGTGAGTAAGCTCTGCTCTCCAACCTGCTGATCTTGGATTCACCAGCCCCTGCAGCTATGTGAATCAAGAGAAGACTCTATTCTGACCCACGGACTTGGGACGTTCCAGTCTCTACAACAACGTGAGACATTTCCTTGATATACATCCCGCTCTGTATATACATTTATACACTTTACTGGTTTTGCTTCTCTAGATAACCCAGCTTAAGACAAGGGTCTTATTTTTTTTTGTTGTTTGGATTTGTTTTTCTGTGAATTGACTGTTATTCTTTGCTAATTTTCTATTTTTTTCCTTGTCAATTCAGAAAAGCTCTTGGTGTATTAAATATATTAATCACTTGTCATCTGTGTTACAAATATTTTCCAATTCTATCACTTGTCTGTTGACTTCCTCTGTGGATCTTTGTCTTACAATAATTAAAAAAAAAATTTGTTGTGGTAAAATATATATAACAAAAAGTTGCCATTTTAACCATACAATTCAGTGACATTAATTACATTCACTATATTGTGCAATCATCACTTATGAAACTTTTAAAATTGATTTTAGAATTGCAAAATTTTGGAAGCAATCTGAATTCCCTATATCTAAAGGATTGAGTCAATCAACTATGAAATATTTACATAGAAAAATATGTTTTATATTATTGAAATAGGGGAAGGATTTTTAAAGCACACCAAAGCCAGAAATCATGATTAGAAAATGAGAGGAAATAAGAAAATATACATGTACTAAAAAAAAAATAAACACAGGGAGAAAAAACCAGAAACAAAGGAGACTAGTTATAAAACTGAGATTATTTGCCTTTTTACAGAATAACTTAGTCCATTCTTATTAATTGTATCTATCTATAGTTAGTAAATTACTGAAAGTCCTTATATTATCTTTCCATTTCTGTAAAAATTAAACTTTTTATTTTGAGGTAATTAAAACTCACATGCAGTAGTAAAAAGTGCCTAGGTCATAGTAAGATTTTAGTAAATATTACTGAATGAATGAATTATGGAAGGGGAAAACTATTTCATTAACTGTTTTAACTGAATAACACCTTCCTGATTTTCCTCCATGTCTCCCATATCTATTTTAGGAATTGTAAACCTAGTGAGTATTTTAATCTCAGAGAACCTTGAAAACATTCTTTTTTTTTTTTTTCAGGGTAAACCAAGTAACCTGTTCATGTCAATTATGCCTTGATTATTTCCCAGAACCCAAGCTTTCTACAGAAGCAACGTATGCTCACATTTTCTCCTGTTAGCAAAGCTTCCATGAAAACATGCTCTTCCAGATGTATCTTTGTGAATCCAGTCATATACCTTACTGCTGGTACCACTTCTGTATCTACCGAATTTTTATTGCTCCTCTTATCTGAGCCATTTCCTGAGGATTTATTTGCCTGATTGCTGTTTTCTTGTAGTTTCAATCTTGCAGTGGGAGCCATAGATAATATATAATGAGGATGTACTTTATTTTTCTTGTTGATGATTATTCCAGTGAAAGGGTCAAAGAACAATGTTTCAAAATGGAAAGACAATTCAATTCACTATTATTTATTGATGTCTTCTGTATGCAAAAACTAAGATTCTATAGAAAAAGTCTCCACCTGCAAGGAGTGTACCTTTCCAGGAGGAGGACACAAGATACAAACATCACAAAACTCAATTTAGCACAGTGCCAAATGAGTGGTATAAGCATTAGTGTTATGGGAATTTAGGAAAGGGAAAGATCACTGTAACTTGGGATGGTTAGAGAAAACTTCCTGGAGGAATTGAAACTTGTTAAGACCATGAAAGATGTATGGTGTTTAGTAAAATGAGGCATCCCAGATGGGTAGAAAAATGAGCAAAATTGTGGTATAGGAATGCATTGTGCAAATATGGAAGCCAATAAGTATACTAAATTACAGGCATAGCATTTTTGTGTAGAAGAGCAGTAGAAGAGGATAGGAAGGAAATTGGGTCAAGTTGTCATTAGTGATTTTTTTTTTTTTTTGGAAAACTGATATTCCTTGGAAACATCCTATCTCATCAAGTAGACCATAAATATTAGGACTGAAAAGTCCTTCACATCTTGTGACATGAAAAATACCCTGTTATATTTATGTGCTTGTGTTTTATATACAGGCAGTCCCTGGGTTACGAACATCCAACTTACGTACAACCTGTAGTTATGAACCAACTCCTGCAAAGCCTATTATTAAAAATTCGAGATACATACAATGGTTTGTAATAACAAATGGGTGCTACTTTGTGACACACATCTGAACATTATTATTATTGTATTATTATGCTAAAGAGGTTTTCGTGTATCTGGAAGTGTTTTTTTAATGTCTTTTTTTTTTTTTGCATAGCAAGACACACTATAGACTATATACTAAGACAAACATTTAACTAATTGACATTAGATATGAACCATACCTAACTGTTTTGACTTACATACAAATTCAACTTACGAGGAACAGATCTCATTCGTACTCTGCAGACTGCCTGTATCTGTGGGTGCTATTAACCATAGCGTTTTCTGTGTATTTCAGCCATTAGTCTCTAACCATGGGGGACTGGAATTTATTGGGTGGCATCCTAGAGGAGGTTCACTCCCACTCAACCATCGTGGGGAAAATCTGGCTGACCATCCTTTTCATCTTCCGAATGCTGGTACTTGGAGTGGCTGCTGAGGGTGTCTGGGATGATGAACAGTCAGCATTTGCCTGCAACACCCAGCAGCCAGGGTGCAACAATATCTGTTATGATGATGCTTTCCCTATCTCTTTGATCAGGTTTTGGGTTTTACAGATCATCTTTGTCTCTTCTCCCTCTCTGGTGTATATGGGCCATGCACTTTATAGACTCAGGGCCTTAGAGAAAGAAAGACGGAGAAAAAAGTCACACCTTAGAGCCCAGATGGAGAATCCAGAGCTTGACTTGGAAGAGCAGCAAAGAATAGATAGGGAACTGAGGATGCTAGAGGAACAGAAGAGGATCTATAAAGTCCCTCTGAAAGGATGTCTGCTGCGTACTTATGTCTTACACATCTTGACTAGGTCTGTGCTGGAAATAGGGTTCATGATAGGCCAGTATATTCTCTATGGGTTTCAAATGCACCCGCTTTACAAATGCACTCGACCTCCCTGCCCCAATGCAGTGGATTGCTTTGTATCCAGGCCCACAGAGAAGACCATTTTCATGATCTTTATGCACAGTATTGCAGCCATCTCCTTGTTCCTTAATGTACTGGAAATATTTCATCTGGGTATCAGGAAAATCATAAGGGCACTTTATGAGAAATCCAACAGTGAGGTCCCTGAGGATGAAAGGGGCCCTCCATTCCATTTGAAGAAATACTCAGTGGCTCAGCAGTATATGACTTGCTCTTCCTTGCCTGATAGAACCTCTCTGCTTCAAGCTAACAATCAACAAAAAATCATCCGACTTAATATGCCAAAGTCTGCAACCATCTGGCAAATTCCACAGGCCAAACAACTTGAGGTAGTCCCTTGCTGTGGCAAAAAAGACTGGGCTCAGAAGGACCAGCACAGTGGACAGCTCCTTGTCCACAGTCCATGCCCCTGGGATGGCAGTGTCAGAATGCAGGACCATGGACAGCAACCAGATCATCCTTCCTCCTTTGGCCTGCAGAATACCGTTTCCCAGTCCTGGCTGGAGAGATCCACGGCCCCTAGACACTGTCCATCCTATGCACCAGGAACCTGGGAGCAGCCCCAGGATCTGAAACCCCCAGGTGAGCCTCTCAAAGATCTGCACAGTCACCGCAGGGACAGTGATGACAGCGTGAGAGAGAGTGGGGTCTGGGCAGACAGATCTCACCCAGGCAGTCGCAAAGCCAGCTTTCTGTCCAAGTTACTGTCTGAAAAGGGACAGCTACACAGTGACTCTGGAAGCTCTAGTTCTCAGAATAGCTCTTGCTTGGACTTTCTGTATCAGGAAAACAGCCCCTCCCCTCTGCCTTCAGCCACTGGGCACAGAACATCAATGGTAAGTAAAGACAGACAGCCCTACTGATCACAGAACTGTCACCACAAGAGGTGTTCCACTCTGGCCTCTTCTTATCCTTCCCTTTCCTTCTGCCCAGTGTGTATGTGTGTAGAGACTGGAGAGAAAGAGAGTGAGAAGAGAGAGACGGCATGAGACAGAGAAAGAGAGAAAAAAATTATGAAGAGTTAAATTCATTCATTCAGTTAAATTCAACTTATAAAATAAATTCTTAATGAAAACTTTATACTAATCACTTTTATAAGTGCTGGGTATATCAATGAATGAAATACAATCTTTGCCATCAAAGGACTCAGAGTCTAGGTGGGAAAGTTAGATGAGTAAAGATGGGGGTGGGCGGGCAAAGGAGGGGGTGGTTCGTTCTGTATGAACAGGTCAGGAAAATCTTCATAGTTGAAGTTACTTTTGAATAGAGTCTTGGAAGATGTGGCAAATTTCTCCAGAACTTGGAAGACTGGGCTACATGTGCCCATCTGCGTTACACACGTGGACTGTGCCTCAAAAATTCCAAGCAGCAATAAGACTGCTAGGAATGAGAACTTCACTCCCTCCATGAGTGCTACGTTCATCCAGTATGATCGAGCTGTACACATGAGACATGTTTGCAGTGTTGGCAAGTGAAAGCCATTATTATTTATAGAAAGCAAATGGTAAACAATAGGAACAAATTATGGTGAATCGGCCCCACCCCCCTATGTGTAACCCATTTTGTAGAGAGGAACCTGTTTATGTCTCGAAGGGGAATTGCTTACACTTCTCCCAAATTACGCATGTCCATTCTTAGGCCATTGGGCAGGCATGCTGTAGTTTAGGTTGGATGCTGTATTCATGTCACTGCTGCCTCTGGCTCCCACCACGCTGCCCAGGGTCCATGTGGCTCTGCTGTGCTGTATTCTGCTCTGCTGCTGGGTCGTGGTGGGCCTCCCTTTGCTGGCTTTGCTACTGGGCCCTTCTAGACCTCTTGACGACAGCTCCCACCATGGTGCCCTGCTGCTGGGCCTCACTGGGCCTTGTGTTGCCAGCTTTGCCCTTCTGTGGGAAGACCCCTGCACAAGGTCTCTCAAGCCTCTGCCGGTGACCTCTGCTCAAGGCCAGCCTTCTCTTGGCCCTTAGAAATAGCCTCTTCTCCACCCTTCTGGGCTTCTTGTTCTCGGCCACTGGGCCTCTCCTGGGCCTGCCTCTGGTTTCTGCCGCTGGCTCTGCTGTTGTTTGTCTTCAGTGCCATCAGCTCAGTGTTACAGCCCTTGACCCATATTACAGCTCTATTATTTGGATCTAGGAGATTTGCAGCACGGGCACCCTGGGTCCAATGGATGTGCTCCACTCCAGGCTCTTCTTGATCAGGAAGACCCCCCAAAACATCTGTGAAACTGGCGGCTAATATAGGATACTCCCTGTTGATCTCAAGACCTGACCCACCCAGCAGGACAGGGAACTAACAAATCTCCTAGGTGGAAAAAAGCCGCCCAATTCTGTTGAGTAGATTACAGGCTTCTTATGCAGCTAGTAAACCAACCAATTCCCACAAGCCACTTATGCAAGTAGTAAATAGACCAATCACTTGCAAGACTGCAGCCTAACCAATCATTTTGTGAGAATTACAAACCAGGGCCAGAAAGGCCATGTAAGAGAAATCCACTTCACTGTAACATGAAAGAAGGCCATCCATGTAGAGGGAGGGACATAGACCAATGAGAGAGGTGTGACATAGCAGGGCTATTTGGGGAGCTGAGTGTGGCTGGAGTACAGGGTGGGAGGTGGGCTGTCGAGATAGGGAAGTCTTGAGACCTGGGTGTGGAGGCCTTGTGGGGGGAATGGAGAACGCTTAAGGGATATGAAGCAGAGGAGTGAGTGCATCATTGTTGTACTTTAGACAGGCTTTTCTGTCACAATGCGGAAGATGGATCAGAGGAAGGCTCATTTGTAACCTTGAGCTACCCTCGTCTCACCCAGGAATGAGAGTGTGCTCCATTGTTTTAATACCTTTGATATTTAAAAATCATAGCCAAATATTTGGTGATATATTTCACAAGGACTAAAATCAATATTGTATTGATTTTAATTTTGTTCTCCGAAAAACCACTGTGGGATAAGCATTCCCTGGCCATGGTAAAAGCATAATGGATATTTACTGTGGATTCTTCTCAATTCTGGAACAAAGGATGACATTTGCTTTACCCACTGTTCCTAACAGTCTGCTTTTTTTTTTCCATTAAAAAGAAAACTCCCTGTCTTAGTTATCTAGCGCTGCTATAACAGAAATACCACAAGTGAATGGCTTTATCAAACAGAAACTTATTCTCTCACAGTCTAGGAGGCTGGAAGTCTGAATTCAGGCTGCCAGCTCCAGGGGAAGGCTTTCTCTCTGTCAGTTCTAGGGGAAGGTCCTTATCGTTGATCATCCCCTTGTCTAGGAGCTTCTCAGCGCAGGGACTCTGGGTCCAAAGGACACACTCCACTCCTGGCTCTTCTTGCTTGGTGGTAATGAGGTCCCTCCTCTCTGCTCACTTCTCTCTTTTGTATCTCAAAAGAGATTGACTCAAGACACAACTTAATCCTGTAGATGGAGTTCTGCCTCATTAACATAACTGCCTCTAATCCTGCCTCATTAACATCATAAACCAAAAAACAAAACAAAACCTGTTGCTGTCAAGTCAATTCTGACTCATAGCGATCCTATAGGACAGAGTAGAACTGCGCCATAGGGTTTCCAAGGAGCGGCTGGTGGATTCGAACTGCCTACCCTTTGGTTAGCAGCTGAGCTCTTAACCACTGCACCACCAAGACTCCTATTAACATCATAGAGGTTAGGATTTACAACACATAGGATTATCAGATCACAGAATGGACGACAACCACACAATACTGAAAATCATGGCCTAGCCAAGTTGACACATATTTTTGGGGGGCAAAATTCAATCCATGACACTCCCCAGGGTTAGTGAGGAGCTTCCTAGTTGAGCTCACTTGGTTGAGTTTACACACTTGCTTCTTCCTTTGTTTCATTCTTTGTGTTAATAATGACTGAATCCTTCTACACCAGTTTCATATCTCCTGTTGGGTTAGAGGTGTTCCGGGTGGTGTGAATGGTTAACGTGCCTGGTTGCTAACTGAAAGGTTGGAGGTTCGAGTCCACCCAGAGGTGCCTCAGAAGAAATCAGCCACTGATTTTTGATCATTGGTGGTAGCCTGGCACCATCTAGTTCTTCTGGTCTCAGGCTGATGAAGTCTCTGGTTTATGTGCCCCTTTCTGTCTCTTGGGCTAATACTTGCCTTGTGTCTTTGGTGTTCTTCATTCTCCATTACTCCAGGTGGTTGGGACCAATTGCTGCATCTTAGATGGTCGCTTGCAAGCTTTTAAGACCCCAGACACTACTCACCAGAGTAGGATGCAGAACATTTTCTTAATAAGCTTTGCTATGACAGTTGACCGAGGTGTCCCCTGAAAGCATGGTCCCCAGACTCCTACCCCTGTTACTCTGTCCCTCAAAGTGTTTGACTGTATTCAGGAAACTTCTTAGCTTTGGTTTAGTCCCTTTGTGCTGACTTCCCCTGTAGTGCCTGCTGTCCTTCCCTTCACTTAAGATAATTCTTATCTACTATCTAGTTAGTAAATAACCCTCCCCCTCCCTCCCCACCCTCGTAACCATCAAAGAATGTTGTCTTCTGTGTTTAAACCTTTTCTGGAGTTGTTATAATAGTGGTCTTATACAATATTTGTCCTTCTGTGACTGATTCAATTCACTCAGCATAATGACCTCCAGCTTCATCCGTGTTACAAGATGTTTCACGGCCTCATTGTTGTTCTTTATCATTGCATAGTATTCTCTTGTGTGGATATACCATAATTTGTTTAACCGTTTGTCTGTTGATGGGCACCTAGATTGTTTCCATCTTTTTGCTATTGTGAACAGTGCTGCAATGAACATGGGTGTGCATATATCTATTTGTCTGATGGCTCTTATTTATTTCTCTAGTATATATTCTAAGGAGCAGGATAGCTGGATCGTATGGCACTTCTATTTCTAGCTTTTTAAGGAAGTGCCAAATTGATTTCCAAAGTGGTTGTACCATTTTACATTCCCACCAATAGTGTATAAGTGTTCCAGTCTCTCCATAACCTCTCCAACATTTATTATTTTGTGTTTTTTGGATT
>NW_004444147.1:2964400-3049769 GCF_000243295.1 Trichechus manatus latirostris | reverse complement strand
ATCTATGTCTACATTTTTTAAGTCCCTCTTTTTTGTTTTAATGTTGTCATATTTTACATATTGACATCTGTTTCCCTATTTTCGGTGTTTTAGCTTTGATTTACTTTTGTGACTTCCCTATCTGGGTTGATATCTGGTTGCTCTGTCCTGTGTTCTAGTCTTGGGTTGTTATTTGATGTTACTGATTTTCTAACTGGAAGCCTCCCTTTAGTATTTCTTGTAATTTTGGTTTTGGTTTTGCAAATTCCCTAAACTTCTGTTTATCTGGAAATGCCCTAATTTCGCCACGTAGGTGGGTGGGTTTTGGAGCCCGACTATGAGCACCCAATGCTGTTGGCTGTAAGGACTTGGGAGCACCTCTTATTCATGGGCCCCTATCGCAGGTGGCTAGGTGGCGTGGGTGGAGCCACCATTCCTCAGGCCCCTGATGTGGGTAGGTGAAGAACCTGCTTAATGGGCAGAGCAGTGTCAAATGTCAAGAACCTGCCACTTCACAGCTGAAACAGTTGAAGTTAGACTTCCAGTATATACCCTGTTTTATTGCAGTAATGAGGGCCTACGCTGTTGAGATGGGTCCACACAAGTCTATGCAGGGGGAAAGGCCCTCAAAGTCCATGGATCCCTTATGCCTGTGCCTAGACAAAGGAGCTGTGCCTACCCTGGGTTCCTGGCTTAGGGGAGCCAGCAATTTATTTTTTCCTCTGTTAATTAGTTCACTCTTCAAGGCAGGGAGAATGGCTCCGGGCATGTGACGGATCCTACTTCCGGCCCAGGGGACTTGGCTATTGCTGAATCCTGCCAGGGTCCCAGTGCAGAGCAGGGAGCAGGCAGGTGAATTGGAGAGAGGTTTTTCCCTAAGGGGGGTGTTTTTGATCTGCACGGTAAGCCATACGCAAGTACTTATCTTTTGCTGATGAGGGCTGCTTCTCACTGGTTTTGGGTGGTCGTGTAGACTCTCTGGCACTGGGTCTCTCCCAGTGCAGAAAACATGCCTCCTGAGCACCTCCACTTGCCTGTCTCACCTCTCACCCCTGAGCTACTCAGGCCTGAAGGGCTCTGGCTCTCGCTGGGTCAGGTCTGGCAACTCCTCGCTGCTTCTGAACCGTCTCTCCCTCCCCCTGCCACTCAGTCTGGTTCCTCAACTCTGGCTTTGATGTTCTGGGCTCCCAGATTGCCATATATAATCAATTCACTTGTTTTTTCGGGTCTTTGTTGTAAGAGGGTCCACCGGAAGCACCTGACTACTCTGTCATCTTGGCCCTGCTTCTCTGGACATGTTTTAGTAAAGAACATTATTACTAACTGTAGCCCATCATTGCTACTTTGTTGGGAGTTTACCTCCAGGAGTTAGAGGCTGCTAGGGGCTATAGGTCCCCTCTCCTATGACCTTGCTACCAAGCAGGATGTTACAACAAAAACAAGTCTTAGATCAAACCCAGCCAAATATAAAAAACTTTTCTCTTTGCCTTCCTGCCACCCCTAAATCCATTCCTTCCTTCCTTCCTTCATTGCTCCAATATTTATTGAACACCTACTAGGTACCAGTCACAGTCCTAGGAGCTGGGGTACAAAAGCAAACAAGACAGAGAAGGTCCGTGTTCTCATGGTGAAGAGAAATAAACAAACACAGAATGACTTCAAATAGCTTTAAGTACTAGAAGAAAAGAACACAGTGATGTGGGCAGAGGGAGACTGGGAGGCGGGTGTGTCTACTTCAGATGGATCTTCAGGGGAGGGCCCTCTGAGAAGGTGAGATTTGAGTATGACTTGGTCAGTGTGAGTCAGAATTGACTCGATGGCAATGAGTCTGTTTTTTTTGGGTTCGGATGACCAATGAAGCCAAGGTCCAGGGATGGGTGGAGCATCTCAGGCAGAGGAACCAGCATATGCAAAGGTCCTTGCTCTTGGGAGCTACAGAAAGAGAGCACTCTTGCGGCCAAAGTATCATGACCAGGGAGGGGAGAGGTAGGGATGAGAGTGGAATGGGTAGGAGCCTGATATGCAGGACCTTTTAGGGCAGGAAAAGGACTTTGAGTTGGATGGCACAGGGGTGGGGGTAGTCTGATAAACATGTTTTAAAAATCACTATGTGCGGACAATCTGTTGCAGGGATAAGAGTGCAATCAGAAAGACTAACTAGAAGGTTCATGCAGTGGTCCAGGCAAGATGAGGTCGCTCAGACCAGGGGCACCATTGCTAAGGGTTTGGAAGAATAGTTCTTACTGTTTTTCAAATTAAAATAATTCATGCTCATTTAAAGAAATTCGAAGGATATAGCAGAGCATGCAATAAAATGTGAACCTGATCACGTTAGGGTTCATTTCTTCTCATTTTCATACTCACCCTGAGTCCAATTTCCACTTCCCTCCCCTAAAGAAGAGCCCTGGTGGTGAAAACAGTTAAATACTTGGCTGCTAACCAAAAGGTTGGTGGTTCAAACTTACCTGACAGCTCCATGGGAGAAAGACCTGGCAATCTGCTTCTGTAAAGATTACAGCCAAGAAAACACCATGGGGTAGTTCTACTCTGTCACTTGGGGTTGCTATGAGTTGGACTGACTCAATGTCAAAACGACGACCCCCAAGGAAACCTCTGTAAATGGCATGTGGTGTGTCTTTCTTACTACACTCAATGCATTCATAATCTTTCCTTGTGTCTTAGTTATCTAGTGCTGTCATAACAGAAATACTACCAAGAGAAATTTATTCTCTCACAGTTCAGGAGGCTAGAAGTTCGAATTCAGGGTGCCAGCTCCAGGAGAAGGCTTTCTCTCTGTTGGCTCTGGGGGAAGGTCCTTGTCATCAATCTTCCCCTGGTCTAGGAGCTTTTCAGCACAATCACCCCGGGTCCCAAAGACGTGAGGTCCTGTTTCTTCTTGCTTGGTGGTAATGAGATTCCCATGTCTCTCTACTTACTTCTCTCTTTTATATCTCAAAAGAGATTGATTTAAGACACAACCTAATCTTATAGATTGAGTCCTGCCTCGTTAACATAAGTCCCGTTAATCCCACCTCATTAACATCATAGAGGTAGGATTTACAACATATAGGAAATTCACATCAGATGACAAAATGGTGGACAATCACACAATCCGGGAATCATGGGCTAGCCAAATTGACACACATTTTTGGGGGGGACACAATTCAATCCATAACAGTTTGCGATCAAATGTATGTCCACACATATTGTTTTTTAAAAATATAAATATGACCACACTATAGAGATGTTTCTGCAATTTGCTTTTGCTCACTTATGTCTCCTTATAATGATCTTTCTGTGCTAGCACCTATGGAGCTGTTTCATTCTTTATATTAGCTCCATAATTTTTCATGGTATGGATAAACCATAAGATTCTTGATGACCATTTATAGTATTTCTAACTTTTTCCTACTACGAACAATGTTGCAGTGAATATTCTCATACATGTATCTTTGATGGGTACCTAGAAGTGGAGTTGTTGGCTTTAATGGACATGTACATTTTGATAGATGCCGCCAATTTTTGCTCAGCAAGGGCTCTACCAATTTATCCTCTCACCAGCACATGAGCATCTGTCTCCCCACACTCTTGCCAACACCAGACATTACCTTTTTTGTCCCCAATTGGATGGACTAAAAAATGTTTCCCATTGTTTTAATTTACATTTCCATAATTACTACTATGATTGTTCATATATTTATTGGCCATCTCTTTTTCTACTATGAAGTGTCCTTCCCTATTTTTCTGTTTGGCTATTTGTCTTCTGAGTTCTAGGAGCTCCTATATGGTATTAACCTCTTGTCTTTATATAAATTGAAAGATTTTTTTCTCTAAGTCTGCTTGTCTTTTCAGCTTGTTTATGGCATTCTTTAAGTCTTCAATATTATATTAAATTTGAATATCTCCATGAATTCTAGGTTCTTTTCTGCCTGAACATTATTAACAAGGGTTATAAGCTGGGTTTTGGAGAATGTTATAATTTAGTGACCATCTTGGCTGATAAGTTATAAATAGTATATCAATTACCAAAGAATCTAAAGAGGAGAAAGACATCAACTTTATTGAGGGCCCAATCATGTTCTAGACACTGCTGTAGGCTTTCTCACTGTCACCCCACAATTATTCCCAACTTATGGATAAAGAAATAGATGACTTGTCCAAAGTCACACAATTAGGATGTGGTGAAGCACAGGCCTTGGGATATAGCAGGGATAAGTTAATATTTATTGAATAAATGGGTAAGTTGGAATTTGATCCCAAGCCTGTCCAACTCAACCCAATATCCCATTGCTGCTCCCTGCTCTCACTGCACAAGGCAGCCTGAGTTTAGTATATTTTTAGGATCAGGGATAAATTATTACAAAAATGGAACATTCTACATTTGGATCAGTTTTTCTCTTCCACATTATACAAAGCCAAAAACCTGGCTAATTGTAAAGAGGCCTAAGATGGAACTTAAGAGAAGTTTAGCCTTTTAGTTTTAGACCTGGATTTTTGACCAAACAACAACAATAGGAGGAGGAGATGGCCGTTGTGATTCAGGTCTTTCACAGAAACGCCTCGTGTTTGGGGGCAACATAGGAGAATTCTCTTCTGCAGCAGGTTTTGTTTGGATCACTGTATTTGTGGCATACAGAAGGCCCCAGGTGGGTGGGCAGGGCTTATTTTTATAAGCTTTTGAGTCCCCTTTTTTTTTTTCCTTTTGGTGTTCTCTTTCAGAACATGCTTCTGGAACTTTCATCCATCATGAAAAAATAATGCCTGTTTGGGGCCAGAAAATTGGAGCCAGGAGCAGCCTGGCAGCTGTAGGAGAAAAGGTGAGTCTCTGTTAGCTCAAACTGCTGGAAGAGCTGTTTCTTCACATAGACATCTTCCAGGTGAAGGGCTGTGGTGCGTACAGGGTGCGCCCAGCTGGACTCATCTCCAAAGGAGACCTTTTTCTCATGGGGGCTGGAATCAGTCTCTCACTGCCCCTCCAGGCCGCCCTCCACAGCCCCGGCAGCCAGGCAGACACTTTGAGAGCATCCCAGCACTGCAGCGGCAACAGCAGCAGTTGGAGCCTTGAACACAGGCCCTCCACCCGTGGGCAGAGTAGGCTGGGAGCTTTGCCATCAGCCTGGGCTCAGATATGCTTCTTGTCTGCAAAGCAGAGGCTGATGAGAAACTTTTCATTTCTTCCTCTCATCAGTTCATTTCTTGGGGATGAGCCAGCCAGATTTGTAGTTCATAAATGCCATGAAATAAAATATTGATTAAAACTCTGGGAAACACTGTCATTGCATGGTTTCATTTTATCCTTCCACTGGGATTGTTCATCATCAGTGGTGTGCCCTGCCCAGTGGTCCTGAGTGATCCCTGAGAAAAACCAGTTGCTGTCGAGTTGACTCCAACTCATGGTGACCCCACGTGTGTCAGAGTAGAGCTGTGCTCCATAGGGTTTTCAATGGCTGATCTTTTTCGATGTAGTCTTTTTTCCCGAGGCACCTCTGGGGGACTCGAACTGCCAACCTTTCAGTTAGCAGCTGGGCGTGTTAACCGTTTACACCACCCAGGGACTCCTTAAAGACTTCCAGCTCAGTTATTTCCAAATACATCCAATAAAACTACCGGCAGGAACTCAGTAGAGGGAGCCAGTCTGAAAACCCTCACCATGCCCGGAAGTACATATGAATTGCTTGGAATGAGCTCATTTAGGGTGTGAAAGAGAACAGCTGCTCTCAAAGTGTTGCTGGACAGAGCTGGAAGGCATCCTTTCTGCAGGACACAACAGCTGGTAGGTTTACTCTATTTCAAACTATGACTGTCATTCCTGCCACAAGAGAAAATGTCAGAAGTTCCAAATGATGATCCGTTCCAAATTACCAGCCCCCAAATTAACGAGGTTTTCCTACAGGAATTTTTGAGACTGTGGCCCGCTTGTTTTTCCCAGAAGGAGTTTAATAACTTCACGTCTTGAGGCAAAGGAATGTCCTTTTCCTCTCACACCTAAAATGTTCTGACTGTAATGTTTTCAGAACTGTGCACATTTGCTAATCCCACTAAATGTTCTCTGGAAACTCTCCTTGGCCTAATAGTGTGCCCAGGTAGACTGGCCTGACGGAGAGGAATTCAGCAGCTGAGAGTGTGACTGACCCAAGCACTTTCTGAAGCACAGGTCTCGACCTCGCAGCACACTGCCCCAAGGACATCAGGTGCTGGCATTCTTCCTGGCTTCACTGACCGCTCGGGCCAGAAGGCCCAGCTCTGCCTCTGTTGTCTAGTGGCTTTTCTCTTGCCTTTGAGTTCCAGTAACTCAGAGGTTACCCATGGTCATTGAACCTACCCACCATTTCATATCTTGTTTTCCTCTCCCATCAAAATCCAATACTCAAATTATTGAATAAGCTTTTCTGGCTTAACTGGATTTACTCCCTAACTGCAATCCTAAACTCTTTTCCGTATAACTCACTGTATCTTATTGTTGATTTAATGCCTTTCCCCCTTTTAATTTTTTTGCTTTTTGAGATTACTGTAGATTTACATGCAAACAATATCCTCTACCCAGTGTCCCCCACAGTAACACACTGCTTAACTACACTACACTATCTTACCCGGGAGATATCAAACCCGGGGTTTAATGCCTTTTATCTACTTTCACAGGCACTAGGGAATTTTGAAATTCAGAGTTTAGGAAATACATTAGCATTATCAAATTTTTAAGACTTCTAATCAGATTAATCAGGTAGCAGACAGAGGTCCAAACTAGAGGAAGAGAAATTGCCTCTCTGGGCAAAAAGATTTCCTGAGGCTTCCGGCTCTGAAATTCGTTAACACAGGGATCAGCGGCAGAGAAAATCAGTTTACAATGCATAATGATCTGTCTTTATTTCATCAACAGAAATGGTGTCTAGACAAAATTCAGTTAACACTAGCAATTCAATTGAGTGAATTTTTTTTTTTTGCACAATAGTGTATTTACAATGAGTAAATGAAGTTTCCATTCATTAGTTCATAGCAATGCTTTTTTCCAAAAAGGTAAAAATTCTTAGTTACAGAGAATAAGCATCAACAGCCATTTCATTTTTACAATAAAAACCACAAGAAAAACCACAATCACTTAGAAAAAAAAACAATAAGCCTAAGAACTAGTACAATAAAATGATGCATTGAATTAAGTTACATTAATCGCATAGAATCTGTGTAAAAAGTATGTAGAAAAACACCTGATGTAACCTGTTACAGTCATTGACCAGTTATGAGAGGTACAGAGGGTTATACAGGTAGATATGTGTGAAAACTGTCCGTATTGTTCAACCTGGGGAGGAAGAGAAGAGGGGCTGCAGCCCCTTGCATACACTGAGAAGACCCTGTTTTGAATATGGCCTCTGGAGTTTGTAAGGCATATATTAGAGGTGCACTTGCATCCGACTGGTTCTGGAACAAATTTTCATTGGCTCTCCTGGCCTCAAAAGCAAAGGTGGTGCTTGCCTTGAATGGCTCACTGTGTCTACAAGCACCCAAAACTCCCGAATGCATTTGGAATCTTCCTGATCATGTGTAGAAGTGGCAGGGCTTTTACGTCAGAGCGCAAATGGGCTCTCTCCTGCAAAATGCACTCTGTTAGGACTCAAGTGGAGGTCGCCCACTGGCCTCAGACATGTTTTGGTAGACTTAGCATCAATCTGTGGGAAGAACCCTCTTTGTCCAAGTCCCTTCACTCTTTCCTGATATACATGTCCCATTGTCCCCAAGGGAGCATTTGGCACTGAGTGTGAGTCTACCTGAAATGAATGGTCTTGGTGCACTTCTGCTTCTAAGAAGGGCCACTGTTTCATCTGAGGTCAATAAACTGGAATGAAAATGAAAGAGTTGTTTCTCCATTGCTTGATAGCGAAATGCACACACCATGTCACGACATTAAATCAAAGCTACAAAAGTTGGCCTCTGCAACCAAATGGATATTCTTCACAAAGTGGCAGCATCATTTTCATATTACAATTAAAATGCACTAATACTCATTTGATATAAATATTATCTACCAGGATGGAGTGTAGGAAAATACTATACACTTATTTTTCTTTGCAAGTAATGTTTTTGCACCGTCGGTTGAATAATTTATCCTCAATCTGCCACAACAGTCTTTTCTATATACAAATACTACTTGCACACACCATGTGTGTGCAAATATATTCCATTCTACAGCATCAATGTTTGATGCCTGGGTCAGGAGATGGCTCGGGCAGTATTATAAACATACACCTTGTACACAGAGCGCCTCTAGGTACACAGACTTCCTGTACGAATACCAACTCCACACAGGGCATTGCACTGTGGACTGACTTGCCAGAAATTGAACCTACAAAAGAATCCTCCATTTTGGAAAGAAACACTAACTCACGATACAATGAACAGCTTTATTCTTAAAAACAAAAATCTCATCCCTTAGTCTATTTACAATGCTTTGAAAACAAAACTTGATTCTAGCTCCCTTGCAGACCTAAGAGTCTCCTAAACTGTAGCAATAGTGGAGCAGTTTGAAGTTATTTATTAAACCGTTTCTAGTTTAAATGGGATATAATCTATAGAAGTAAGCAGCCAAACAGGGATTTGAAAATATTTTGCAGGCTTTTACTCATGCTGAGAGGATTATGTCACTCCGGAGGATGTGAAGTAGCTTCTAGGGGCAGGTCTTTGCAGTTTCTTAAAAGGCTTGTAATTTTCAAGACTTGTTTTGCTTCTTTGTCTTCTTTTCTAATGGCAATTTAAAGTATTCAAAGAGATTGTGTAGGTTTAGGCCTCTTGACAACAGCACCAAACTTCACATTATGCAAGCTTACCTTTTGGCCACTCCCATGAAGTCATCTAGCTAGTCCCAGCTCCCCTTTTCAAGGAGAAGTGGCAATTGGAATACATATTCACTACCCTTTTTTTACTTCCTTGGAAAAGCAATACAAGGATTAAATCCAGAATTATAGTGCATCTTAAAAGCAGCATACCTTTAGAAAGACAGTTAATAAATTACTTGTACATTATACAAAATACCATTTTATACTGCAGCATCACCTCTGACGCCTGAGTCATTGTTTGTTAGGGAACCTGGAGGAGAAGTAGCAGGATGGCCTAGTCACTTTGTCAGCCTTTTTTTTTTTTTTTTTTGCCTTTTTGCAACTATTTTGTTCCAGAATCAGTATGTAACAAAGTTTGATTTTATTCAAGGCACCCCCAGATAACACAAAGAAACAAACACACAGCAAAGCACTCACCTGCCCAAAGCCTGACAAACCTGAATGAAGTGAAGATGTCTGGAAACACAAGTAGAACAAAGGCAGATCCAAGGGGAGGACAGCATTCAGGTGGGATGTTAACTACTCACAGAGCCACCTCCACTGTCTCTGCTGTCACCGGGATCCCCCTAAGAAGTCCACAGTTACAGGGTCCTCTACTTCATATGGAAAACCAAAAAAAACCTGTTGCTATTGAGTTGATTCTGACTCATAGGGACCCTATAGGACACAGTAGAACTGTCCCACAGGGTTTCTGAGGAGCGGCTGGTGGATTTCAACTGTCGACCTTTGGGTTTGCAGACATAGCTCTTAACCACTGCGCCACCAGGGCTCATTTTGTAATGAAGGACCCTTAAAAGCACAACTAAATGTCACTGTTCTGTGCAAACATTATTCTTTGCTGTTAACTTGCTTTTCCTTTTCATAAAAGACATGGGGTTGACTAAGGGATCCCAGGGAAAGGAGATAGGCTGGATTTTTACATCCTACTTGAGGCAATTTGGATCCTGGCCCCCAGCTGGTCATCCCTTTGAATCAGCCCAGAGATAATTCTGACAAGCACATGGTTCCAAGTGGTAAAAGACACAGACATGTCACATAAGCAATTGCACAAAGCCAGTCACTGTTCATGGTGAATAATGCATGAAATAATAACTTTTAAAACACCTTTAAGAACTTGAAAGACAGTTTTTTTTAAGAGCAGTGTTTTTAACCAGTTCCCACAGCACGGGTGTGGTTGGGCATGAGGAAGAAAAGCGAGGCAAGGGTTGGTGGCAGGAGGATGTGGGCTGAGCTAGGGTGGAGAGAAATAAAGAGGTCCCGCCCCACTCGGAAATTGCGGCAGCACAAGGTCTGTGCGGATTGAACAACAGAAACTAGAGGAAATGGACGGAATGTGGTCAAGACTACCAGTTGCACATGAGTTGTTACCAGGGCAAAGCATGCCCAGGAAGCTGGTTTGGACCTGGTTAGCGTAAGAGCAGAAAACATTCTTCTGTAAAGAAGGAGAGGAGAGGTCACTTAAAAAAGGCAACAAAATAGTTAAAAAACAAAATACTGTTGGCTGACTCCTCCACCATAACACAAGCCTGTGAAGTATCATGTGATTCACATTGAATTTTAAATTCCAGCTGTCACCAGTTTTCCACAAAGGCAAACCTTATGGTGAAGCCCAGAACTGCTCTACTAGGCCAAGACATTCCACATCCGTAATAAACACGTCATCTTGAACACAGAGCTTTATCAAAATCTGTCTCAGACAAGCACGCATGCGCACACATACACACACGAGGAAAAACAAAAACCCAGAGGCAGGTTTTAAAAGTGGAACCATTTTCAAAGAAAAGCCTTTTTTTAAAAAAAAATCCTATCGCATGAACCAACAAATTTCTGGCATTCACACCTATTTAAACATTTAGCGCTTATATTTTGTACAGAAAAAAGTTAATAATACTAAAACATATGTTACTATGATTTCACTTCTTGCCTACATCATATACTAATTTCCCCTCTTTTTACATGCAGCTTTAATATTGCCCAAACAAAAACAATGGCACAAATAAAGAAACAAAGTCAACCATCTAATCCCCACTACCCACCACCCCATCCCCACATCAAACTGTTCAAGACTCCTGCACAGCCAGGCTGGAGGGGCCCATGGGCTGCTCAGCCAGACAGACCACTGGAGGGAGGGAGCTGAATCCTCCTTCCCTGCTGCAGAATCCCGGGGCACACCTTGCTGTAAACACACCCCGGAATCAAGGGAAGCTGCTCTCGGTGGGTTGCAAGGCAACCAGTATTGCAGCAAGAGAAGAAAGTTACCAAAAGGTGAGGGTAGGTGTGTGTATGTGGGGAAGGGGGTAAGAGGGTTCCTGGCATATCTTGTCCAAAGCCTCAGAATGAAATCAGCCTTCAGGCAAGAGACCAGGGGAGAAACCGCAGAATTCAACTCAAAACATTTGCAGAAGGAAGGGAGACAAAAAAACGCTTTTGCATGTGTCAGGGACAGACTTCAGGCTTGCACCTGCCCTACTCTCTCCTACTCTGGGCAAGCTGTACCAACCCGCGACCACCACTTAAAGGCAGGATCTGAGGAACCTCGATTCAAAATCTCCAAGGTGACGTGTCCTGGGAGGTTGATCCTGGGCAGGGAAGCTGAGTGGCTGGTCAGTCAAGTCCTTCAAAGAAGGTCCTACTGCACAACACTTCCAAGAGCAAGCAGTGGCCTGACAAAGTGTTGAAATGAATGGGACTGACTCCCTGGGTGAGAAAACAGTTCTAACTTGATTTCTAGGGGCCAATGCCTGCTGAATTCTGGTATAAAATCATGGATTCCTGCTCTGCTGATGCACTTTTGAGTGAGATGTTCAAATTCTCTCCCCACTTAGGAATCTGAACATCTAGCATCAACGCTGAACTTGTCTGCATTTAAACTTTCTTAGGGAAAGGTGGAGAGGAGGTGAAATATAAAAATATTCAAGCAGATTATTGTCTATACATCATAGGATGAATTCATTATTTGGCAAGATTGTTTTTTCCTACATAATTATCACCTGAGTGCTTTTAATTAGCTAAAAACGTTTCACTTTTTAACTAAAAGCAAAGAGTATACAGTATACTTGAGTTATACTGAAGTCACAACTTCATTTAAGAAAATAGGTTTGACCCAAAACTCAGTGCAAGTGGCAAAGTTGACCATTACTGTACAGTATCTGCAAGAAAATCAACAAAAAAACCCAACCCATGATGCTCAAATGACAGACACCATTTGGTGGTGCCTAAACCAAACCAAACAAAAAAGGTCTGAAATAAAACTCCGCTCCCCCAAAATGTTTCCAACATTGAATTTTGTCCATAAATAAGTACAAATTGAAATTCAACTGTGAAGCAAGAAAAAATGACCTTGTTAACAGTTACCAAACTAGTTCTAGCATCAAAGACAAAAGAAGAGGAATGTTGGAACCTGTTTATAAATGAGAAATGAAGTTTCCAGTTTTAGGATGAGAAAATTGAGGCATGCAGGACTTTTGCATATGGAGATATATATATATATATTTTATATATATTATATATAATATGTACAGTCTAGCTATAAAACTTTGATGTGTATAGAAGCTGTCTTCAATGAAAAAAATTGAACATTCAGAAGAAATTCCTGAGATAGGGTTTGTGACATGGGCCACTGAGAAAAAAACATCCGTGGTTGGGTCCTAGAGGTGTTCTAGTCTATCCCTGTTAAGACTGAAATTAACCCACAGACAGACAGTGTGGCCACCGCTGTCTTTCCTTGCCTGAGCAAGGGGTAGCACCATTGTAAAGGTAACTATACATCACTCCTGCTTGAAGAGAGGAAGGAATACTTAGAAACAGTATTGCTGCTAAGACTGCTGTAGTGTGCACCAAATGGTTCTTCGTTCTTCGGGACAACAGATGAACAGCGCCCAGGCTGATGGAAGAACACCTGGGTGGGAGAGGCGTGAGAATTGCAGGGCAGGTCTGAGTCACTAGGTGTAGTCTTTTCTGGGCTGTTCGTCAGTTGTACATTTATCAGTCATTTCCTGGCAGAAGTCCACGGTCACCGTTTGGCCCCTGGGTTCAAGAGGAGGAGCTCTCTCTGAGAAAGTCCCTGGTTCAGGGCCTTCCAGCCTCCTTCCAGAGGTACAATTCTCTGAGGCATTGCTGGGTACCCATGGGACAGCAGGGGGCGCTGCACCCTGCTCCAGGCAGCAGGCCACGTTTTCCCCCATCGCACACTGCGAGGCTGCAAGGTTCTGCTCAACGCCTAAGGGCGCAGGGTTAATACTGGAGGCAGTGGGGAGATCCACGGGTCTCAGGACAGGGCAATACCGGTGCAGGGCCTGGATCTGCTCGGGGCTCTGGATATCTCGGCAGACTTCCTGGGAAAGGCAGGAAAAGTTGTCCAGCAGTTCCCCCATGCATGCTTTCAGTTGATTCCTCTCTGACAACAGTTTCTCCTTCTCACACACCTGGACAACAGAGACAAAAGAGAAGGATGGATAGGGCCGAACTGGAGGACCCAAGACCTTGTTTCTGGGGCTTTTCTAACATTTGTTTTGCATCCCACATTATAATGTAACTCATGAATGACTAGGTCAGGACCTAGAAATTAAAAAAACTAAACAAAACTGGTGGCGCAGTGGTTAAGAGCTCAGCTGCTAATCAAAACGTCAGCAGTTGGAATCCATTAGCTGCTCCTCTACTCTGTCCTATAGAATCAGAATAGACTCAAAGTAGACTCAAAGGCAACTGGTGTGGTTTATATATATATATATATATATATATATATGTTTATATATGAAGCCTGGATACATCCTTCTGCCAAGTCTCCCATCTGAGTAGCCCATGTGGATGTGCTGCTGATCTCGACACCCTCCCGATGGCATCTCTTTATCCCTCCCGCTCAGGCCTGGACAAGTGACCAGAAAATTCACCACTGACCAAAAAACTGCAGAGTCTTCACATTCTGGTTTTCTGGAATTTGGGGTTTGCAGAGAATCAACTGGAAACCTCTCAGTCCCAAACCCTGCGGCTGAAAATCTGCTAAGCTGCCATTTTTGAAGGTCAAAAGTAATTGACCATTATCAGTTCCACAGGATTTGAGTTAACACTAGCAGACTCTTTCACCTTTGCAGCAGAGCAGACTGCACATGATGGATTCTCTTTAGGACAGTCAACTCCTGTGCACCGATTCTCTCTGGACAGAGGAAGGGCAGGCAGAGGTGTGGAGACTGAGCCCTTATACTAACCCAAGGTATCAGACTTTTTCTCTCTTAAACAAATCCCACATATGCTTGTGTTACTAAAACTCATCACCCCATCCCAGAGATGAATGTAGCCACTAGAGAGGAGATTAATTAAAGGTTTTGGTAAGTAGATCGAAGAAACTGCTGAGCTAAAACCAGTCCGTACCATCCATATTTAAGTCAAGTGAAGAGATGGGGAGGTTCCATGCGATGAAATGGATGGAGAAACTGGACATCTGAAGCAGCATGAGCAAGGGTGGGCTGGAGGGGTGAGGAGAAGATGGGAGAGAGGAGCAAGCACACAGACATGCAGAAAGGCTGGGTCTCCCACACGGGAGCTGCACGTGCAGTGAAGCAAATGCAATCTGGCAGGCGGTATGGGCATGTGTGTCTGAGAGAGAGATTTACATGGGAAAGGGCACCTGCTAAAATATTTATAAATTGATCAAGAAAACATGTTTTAAAAATGAAAAATAAACAGATGTACAAGTGCAACTTGAGAGAAATACATTATGCAAGTTTGCAAAAGCTGAGTGGCATGCACTAGACTGAGTGGGAGTGGGGAGATGGTATGCTGCCGGCTGTGTAGGGCAGGACCCTACAAACTGTGTGTAGAGTGACTCTGAGGATTGTCCCAGGCAAGACCCTGTGGGCTGTGTGGGGCAGAACCCTGTGGTCTGTGTAGAGTGGGACCCTGTGGGCTGTGCAGGGCGGAACCCTGTGGTCTGTGTGGAGTGGGACCCTTAAAGCTGTGCAGGGCAGGACCCTGCGGGCTGTTAGGGTGGGACCCTGAGGACTCTGTGTGGGGCGGGGACCTTGCCTGGTGGAGGCGGAAGCTGCCCTTGCCTTCCAGCACCATCCCTGCCACTCAAAGCAGGAGTGTGTACACAGCACCCTCCTGGGGGTGGCGGATAAGAAACAAAACACATACTGGGCGGTCTCCTTGGGAAAAAATCTTACACATGTGGCTATGCACTCTGGACCACTCTAACTGTAACTTGGCAATCTGCAAAGTAGGGGGCAACATCCCTTAGCACCAGGAGAGGAATCCCAGACTCAACTGCCACATCACCTTAGCCAAGGCACCAATCCCTCCACGCCTACTCATCTGTAAAATGTTCGGGGCCACTTTCTAGGGGGAAAGCAATGGGGAGCGATGTGCAACAGTGCTTCCTATTTCTGCAGAAAACATGAGCGATTAGAGTTATTCTACCACCTGAAGAGGAGCGCCAGGACAGTAATTACCACTAGAAGAGTGTTAAGACCCTGAAGACTCTCACCTGGTGCTTGGCTCAGCCTTGCCTGGTTCCCTACCCAAGCCCAGCAGGCTTTCAGAAGACCCACCCCCACCAGCAGGAATGTGTTACTTTATTATGAGGCTTATGTTAATTTGTTGCTGTGAAAACAACATTCAAGAAAAATTTGGAAGAAAAAAAGAAATTCATAACCCATCACCAAAATAATCACAATTTCCAGTAAATTTTAGGGCAACAGACATTTCCTAAGAGTCTACAATGGACACTGGAGGTTCAGAGATGATCAAGACTCTGTCATTGTCCTTGAGGAACCTATAGTTTAGGGATGGGAGTAGAAGGGAGGCGGACACATAAACAGATAATTCAAGACTAAGGAGCCCTGGTGGTGCAGTGGTTAAGCGCTCAGCTGCTAACCGAAAGGTCGGCTGTTTGAAGCCACTAGTCGCTCTGTGGGAGAAAAGACCTGGTAATCTGCTTCTGTAAAGATTATAGCCTAGGAAACCCTATGGGGCAGTTCTACTGTGTCCTACAGGGTCGCTATGAGTCGAAATTGACTTGTCTGCAGTTGGAATGTGCTAAGCACTAAGCCAGAGGTCAGGACAGGGTTTCAAGGGCAGGTGCTCAGCCAAACCCAGAGACTCAGGGAAGGCAGGATTCCTGGAGAGGTGACATTTGAGCTGACTCTTAAAAGAGATAGTTGGGAGAGAAAAAGACGGAGGAAACAACACAGGCACAATCACAGTATGAAACAGCAGATCAGGTTGTTGCTTCAGGCAGTTTGATTCTATTAGGGGAGGGAAGGGGAAGGTGGTACTGGAGGGGTAGCTACAGACTGAATCATGGAGGACATGATATGTCTCGTTAAGGAGCTTGGGTTTTATTTTGTAGGTAATGGGAGCCACTGAGCATGGGCAGATTTTCTCTGCTTGGTTGGTGTTAAAAAAAAAAAAAAAATTTTTTAAATAAAAAAAGACCCCAAGGTCCAGGACTATCTTGATTAATGTGTACCATTTTCTTGTGCTTTTCAAACGTCTAATCTTTGCTCTTAGGTTCTAATTGGGACGGAGGCTTACCATGAGGCAAAGGATTCCTGCAAATAGTCTGAGGACCCAGGCTTAGATTATAATTGCGTTATGCGGTCTTCCTCTTCTTCAGCTTGACACAGACATGGCACCTGAGGTTGCTTTCCAGTATTTGGTCAGCAGAAAGGTCGAGCTGAATGAGGTGGAGGTGGTTACCTTCAACAGTACAGTGTGGAGCCAGAGACTACCTGGATTTACTTCCTGTAGCTCAAGGTCGCTTATCAAGGTGAAGAGCCCCCAGTACGAAGGAGTTTGGGAGTTGGGAGCTTGCTCCCTGAGACAAAACACTCCCAGACATGGGAAGAGATGAAAGCCAATTTGAGGAGGAGTGGCAAAATCAGGGACCCTGGGGCTGCAAAGAGCTTTAGAAGATCATGTGGCTGGGTCCCTGCCTTGCAGTAATAATGTGTCCAATCTCTACCTTACACTCTTCTGCTGAAAGGCAGGAGAAAGCAGAGGTAAAAAACACAGGATATGGAATCAACTGGGTTTGCATTCAAGCTCCACCACATACTAGGAAATTATTAATCTCTGTGCACTGTAGTTTCCTCCTCTGTAAAGCGGAATAAAATGGTATCTACCTCATAAGGTTAATGTAAGGGTTAAATGTGATGACCCACAAAAACAGTTCAGAATAATGCCTGGTCCATATATGCATGCATTCATACGTGGTTAGCTATTATAACCCATGGATTGGAAAATTAAAAAAAAGGAGTGCTTCGATATGTATGGCTGAAGAGTAGAAAATATTGACATACTATTACACACCTGTACACACAGGCATTTGCAGACATAAAGCTATTACTGCTGTTGAGGAAGTTGTTTAAAAAGAAACCCAAACTTCCCTGAAGGGTGACCCTTCTGTCTACGTCTACAGCTTTCACTATAGTAACTTTACATTAGACCTGGTCACTTCAGTTTGCTGGCTGCAACAGGCTAGTCAACTCACCAATTTACGGATTTCACATTCTAAATTCTGAATACAGTCCAGTTTTCTCTTTCGGCAGCGCTGGGCCGCGATGCGGTTCTTGCTGCGCCGTCGGACATCGTGAATGAACTCTAACTGTTCTGAGCTTAGCTTGTGCATCTTAATCATCATCTGGAAATCGTTCCTTGGAAGATCTGTGATTTGATCTACAGGAAAAGGAAGTTTGACCTGAAACCAAGAATAACAGACTATGACTATGACAGCTGGGTTATAGTTTTAATTCTGGCAGGTGGAACATCAAAAAAATGCTAAAATTTCTTTTTTTAAAGAAGATCAAGCAATATGGAAACCACTGAAGGCAAGCAATGATTACTTCTTTCAAACATAAATAAGATGTAACATTTGAATAATCAAACAAAACATGAATACACGTATCACAATGTGCTATCATTCTTGAGATCTCTGAAGCAAATGGCATGGAAAATACTGGAAAATGAGTAATTTTTCATTGCTGTAGCAATTTTGTAACAAGGAGTCTGGTCCTATATTTACTTGAAACTTAGTTCCAGAAGACATATGGCCTCAATTAAATAAAATTACAAGTTATAGACTTGAATGAAGGGAACATCCCATATCTTGACGATGCTGGAAAGATAAAACAATCAAGATGATTCCTAGTTACAACAGTGTAAGGGAGATATATGGAGATCAGCTTTAATAGACTACACCAGCATGGGCTGGGAGTCAGAAGAACTGAGCTTTGGTCCTTCTACCAGACATGAGGCCTCAGGCAAGATATTTTACCTCTCTGAGGCTCAATTTTCTTCTCTGCAAAATGGGGCAATCTTTTTGGTCTGCAGTTCCATATACCCGTTGCTGTTGAGTCAATTCCAACTCATAGAGACCCTATAGGACACATTAGAACTGTCTCATAGAGTTTCCAAGGAGTGCTTGGTGGATTCGAACTGCCAACCTTTTGGTTAGCCATAACTCTAAACCACTATGCCACCAAGGTTTTCCAGTTCTATGTAAGTGTTAGAAGTTATGGCAGATTGTGTTTTCCAAAAATGGCCACCTCATCTCACACATTCTTTTACAACATGATATTGACATTCCTCCATCAAGAGATGAGGTACACGTTACTGTTTCTGGACCAATAGAATGCAACAGAAGTAGTGGTGTGTAACTTTTGAGGCTAGGTAATAAAATGCCTGCAGCTTCCTCTTTGACATCTCAGATTGTTCACTCTGGAGAAATAAGCTGCCATGCCTTGAGGACACTCAAGCAGCCCTTTGGAGAGGCCCATGTGGAGAGGAACTGACAACCCCAGCCAACAACCAGCAGCAACTTGCAAGCCATGTAAATGAGCTGCTTTGGAAGTGGATTCTCCAGCCCCAGTCAAACTTTCAGATGACTGTAGCCCTAGTCAATATCTGACTTCAATTTCATGAGAGATCCCACACCAGAACTGCCCAGACAGGTAATCCCCAAATTCCCGACTCATAGAAACTGAGAGATGTTAAACGATTATTGTTGTTTTAAGCCACTAAAGTTTTGGGGTTATTTGTTATGTATTAATAGATAAAAAATGTGGGTACTATTTACCTTGGTAGTGGTTAAGCGCTATGGCTGCTAACCAAAAGTTTGGCAGTTCAAATCTACCAGGTGCTCCTTGGAAACTCTATAGGGCAGTTCTACTCTGTCATATAGGGTTGCTCTGAGTTGGAATTGACTTGATGGCAATGGATTTTGGGTTTTTATTTACTCTCAGGAAGATTCCTACTTTTAAACTCTTGACAAATCAATGCAAATCCACATTATCCAAAGAGAGAACATAATCTCTACAGGGATGGATCTGCGTCCTTCCTATATTCTGTTAAATACTTGGTTTACAAACATGTGGCATGTTAGAAATATTAAAGACTAGCAGCTGATGAAAATGAGCACATGTAACAGCCACTAGCACAGAAGGTGAGAAATGGAATCAACTGCTGAACCGAACACAGGCCTGCACCTTCCAGCGGGTTGTCTCTACTCTTTCCAAGGCTCTTGCTGACAATGAAGTGACTTCTGAGGCTAGGT
Source organism: Trichechus manatus latirostris (assembly GCF_000243295.1). NCBI lineage: Eukaryota > Metazoa > Chordata > Mammalia > Sirenia > Trichechidae > Trichechus > Trichechus manatus. Next base: position 3,030,416 of record NW_004444147.1, on the reverse strand, counting down.
AATAAAAGGGTTCAGTTTTCTGATGGAACAGGAGAAAAGTGGGGTGCAGAACTCAAATTCTAGTAAAACGACCAGACTTAAAGGTCTGACTGAGACTGGAGGAACCTCGGAAGACATGGCCCCCAGACTCTCTGTTAGTCCAGAACTAAAACCATTCCCGAAGCCAACAATTCAGACAAAGATTAGACTGGACTATGGGACATAAAATGGTACTCGTGAAGAGAGTGCCTCTTAGTTCAAGTAGATACATGAGACCAAATGGGCAGCTCCTGTCTGGAGGTGAGATGAGAAGGCAAAAAGGGATAGGAGCTGGTTGAATGGACACGGGAAATCTGAGGTGGAAAGGAGTGTGCTGTCACATTACAGGGAGAGCAGCTAGGTTCACATAGCAATATGTGTATAAATTCTTGTGTGAGAAACTAACTTTAACTGTAAACTTTCACTTAAAGCACAATTAAAAAAAAAAAAAAGTTCAGTTCTGGTCCTGTTTCAGAAGCTCCTGGAAAAAGGAAGATCATGTGCTGCTAGGCCAAGAGACAGTGTTTCCCAGCTCTGATTGCTTAATTATTGCTTATATTAGAGTCTGTTTTAGGTAGATCGGAGCTCTGGTGGTGTAGCGGTTAAGAGCTGGCTGCTAACCAGAAGGTCGGCAGTTCGAATCCACCAGCTGCTCCTTGTAAACCCTATGGGGCAGTTCTACTCTGTCCCATAGGGTTGCTATGAGTTGGAATCAACTCATAACAACGGGTTTTTGTTTGGTTTTAGGTAGACCAGCAGATGGCACTATAAATCTAAAAACTTCCTTTAAGCTCTAGCACAGCGCTGTCCAATACCAATATAATGTGAGCCACAAATGTAATTAAAAATTTTCTAGCAGCCATATTTTAATAAGTACAAAGAAAGAGGTGAAATTAATTTTAATAATATATTTTACTTAACCCAATATATAACAAATATTTTCAACATGTAATCAATGTAAAAACTTGTTCGTGAGATCTTTTACTTATTTTGGTGTCCAATTTTCAAAATTCAAAGCACATTTTTTCTTTTACACTCACAGCACATCACAATTCAGACTGGCCCCATTTCAAGTGCTCAACAGCCACGTGTGGCTAGTGACTACTGTACCGGACAGCACAGCTCTAGAAGACCGAACAAATGGACTTGAGTGAACCTGAGTAACCAGAAAGATGGAAGATCTAGGGTTAGCTAATCAAAATATTTCTGGGTGAAAGCAACCCCTCTTCAGCATTTGTATGCTGCTCAGATTGCTGCAGTGTTAAATCTGTGTTCTTCAAGGGAGTGATGATACAGACATTTTAACCTAAGCTAAGGCTTTTCCTTGGTTGCATCAGATGCAGGCAGACATGAGTCCAGATCCTGGCATTTTTTACTAGTTAATCCACATGCACAAAGGCAAACATACTAAATGATCATCTGACTTTTCTGTGGCTGGGTGCAACTTCTCTGTCAGATCACTTCATCACTATGAGCGTGCTTGATGTGGCATTTGCTGAAGCCTCCCAATGGGTGCTCTGATGCAACTTCCACATGGTGAACTCTGCCCCATGACACCTGTAAAATTTTGGCCAAAGAAAGCAAAATCGCAACAGGGCACATTACACCACTCTCAGTTCAGCCTGACTCCAACTGCTAAAGACAGGAGCCAGGACAAACAGCCCCTTGTTATGGGCCCGGGAAAGGGCTTTGTCCATGGGGCTGTGTTTGCACAGGGCTTATAATGATATGAAAGAATGTTTGATTTCTCTTTTATACTCTGTGGATAACAAACAGACACTCAGATCCTGGACGGAGCCTAAATAACACAGAGGTCTGTCTGTTAGAGACACGGATGTTTCAACACCAGGCAAGAGCCTTGTTTGCACAGCAGAGGTTGTGGCACTTCTGGGGCTTGTGGAGTTCCCCGCTCTGCTGACAACAAAGCAATCTGCTTCTGCTCTAAATTGTGTTTACTTATTTTCAGAAAGAAAATATACCTATAGCTTAGGCCACAGGGAAAGTCAAAAGGGCTTCTATACTAAGAGCTACTGTATTTGAAATCATCCAGACAGCGAATATAAAACACTAGGGAAACAGGACAGAGGATTGACAGGAAAAAGGAAAAATCAACAATGCTAGTTTCAAAGTCCTCAAAGCAGAAGGCCATAAAGAATTACAGCAGAGCTGTTGCAACTCAAGCTGCTTTTTAAAAAAGGTCAAAGGAAAGGAAAATAGTCAGCTATAGACTTTCTTCCATGTGAAAAAAACTCAAAAACCCCTTGTTTCTTTCTAAAAGGTTTTGTTTCCCCTCTAGAAAGGAAGACTTTACATTGACTAACAAAAGGGGAGCCCCTAAAGTGTTCTTGGAAAGGCACAGTGATAGCTTTATCACACTCATTTATGACTTTCAGAGTAAGTTCCAAGCACATGGGCATCTTCCCTGGAGGTCCGAAGCAACCACTGACCCTTCAGTCCTCTCATGAAGCTTGAAGAACATTCCACTCACAGGCTCCTGGGCACCCAAATGTTCTCCCCCCAAAAATCAGTTGCTGTCAAGTAGATTCTGACTCATGACAATCCCATATGTTTATCAGAGTAGAAATGCACTTCATAGGGTTTTCAATGACTGATTTTTTTGGAAGTAGATCTCCAGGCCTTTCTTCCAAGTACCTCTGAGTAGACTTGAACCTCCTACCCTTTGGTTAGCAGCTGAGCACGTTCACTGTTTGCACCACCCAGGGACTCAGGGCTAAAAAGTCAGACAAAGAGTTCTGACCTTGGAAAGCCAAAACAAATCCCTTTCTTCTGGTGAGTTATTATAGCCCAAATAGGCCCAATAAGGCTTAACATCTTATTTATCATCTCTACACACACTTGTTCTTCCAGGATTTTACTTCTCAGCACTGGCCTGCTTTTCATCCCCTGGACTCTCGTAAACAGTGCAAAATGCCCAACTTGACAAGACGATGAGTCCTGCCAATCATCAGCATCACCTGTCAGAATGGCTTCCGATTATATTCAGCCCACCACGTGCAGCTTCAGTTAAGTAAGCTGCAAATACAGGTAAGGGCACATGCGCTTTGCAGGGGCTGATTTCTCTGTTTGCCATGGGGCTGCTGCATAGGTATTGTTGGCCCACCACTCTGGTTCTCAGTAGAGACTCAGAGTCAAGGGCAGCCATGAGTCAGCAGGCCAAGGGCTGTACTGGGCACTTTGGGCCGGTGTCACAGGTTGCGTAATATGTTCCTGTTGATTTTACCCAGCCCCAGCAAAGTGGTGACTCTTCTCTTCCCTCTGGAGCACGGCAGGAGGAACAGGACCAAAGGATACTTTTTAGCACTGTAACTGCACCACCCTGCTAAGTATTACCCAAGGGAGGGTTAGACCTTCTGGAGACTCCAGCTTTTTAACAGTGACATGGATGATCCTTGCAGTGTACTGAGGGGCCTCTGGCCCCAGGGGATGACAAAGGGTGGGAGGAAGCTACGGCATCTGGACGGTGAATGAAACCTTATTATGCCTCCTTGTGTGCTGTCTGCACCGGTGAGATGCAGGGCTGAACAGAAGATGCCACAGGCTGGAAGCTGGATGCCAGCTCTTTGCCAGCTCTCCCTTCTCACCAAGCAGAAACCAGCTCTCCACTTCTCTCCCCCTGCCAACAACTACTCCCCATTCTGCAGCCAAAACCATCATCCTCTTGCTCTCAATTAAAAAAAAAAATCATTTCAACATTTCTTAAGAAGTATAACTTTTCAGAAAATTCAAATACGAGAAAAGAAGGGAAAAAACATTCCCCACCCCCAAACCTGTGGATTTCCCTGTGATCTTTGTTCTCTCTGCATATCTTTTAAAGAGTTGTCATCAGACAGTGCTATTTCTATCTTGCTTCACCGTGCCCTCTTAACACACATTTCACTTGCCTGGTGTCTTTGATTTGCTGTGTGTGGGTTACTGGAGAAGAAGGATGGAGCTGCAGATTTTGTAGGAAAAGCCGAAAACAAGCATTTATTTCCTCCAGAAATCCCAGTGGAAGACTGATTTGTGAATATTTTTTCCTATTTCTTTTCTTGGTTTCACTACCAGATGTTGAGTAGAAACCGCAGGAAAGAAAAGGACAGGGTCAATCTGACAGAACACTCTGAGGCAACTCATGAGCCTTTAACACCTATGCTCTTACAATACCCTCTGATCCCTGTGAGTTATCAGGGAGGGATCAGGGCACCCCTTGGAATGGTGCTAGCACTGGAATAGCCAGCTCAGGGAGATGCCAATGACAAAATCTTCCCTCCCAGACTAAGAAATGTTTCCTGCACAATTTCTTCTGCCCTCTCTTCTCTGGAACTGTTTCTGGAATAAACACAGGCCACCTGGGATCTAGTCATGATTCTGCAATTAATTAGCTGTGTCATCTCAGGCAGACCATTCATTCTCTCTGCTAAAGTTCTTTGAGGATCTGTGAGTCAGAGGAAGATAATACCTGCCCTACTTAGCTTACGTGGTGCAGTGGTTAAGAGTTTTGGCTGCTAACCAAAAGGCTGGCAGTTTGAAGCCACCAGCCACTCCTTGGAAACCCTACGGGACAGTTCTACCCTGTCCTATAGGGTTGCTATGAGTTGGAATCAACCTGACGGCAACAGGTTTGGTTGGTTTTTTTACTTAGCTTACAGGGTTGTTAGGAAGAATAGAATTGCATCATAGATGGATAAAGTGCTTTGAAAAGCTTGAACTGCCTTACAGATATGAGGTTATTATTAATATTATTATTTCCACTGATCAACCCTATCTTTCCTTGTCACGTAGTCTCCTCTTCCAAACATCCAGCATGCTCTGGTGCTCCACATGCTAAGAAAGTTTCTTCTATAAAACATGAAAACACTGTTTTAATTAGAAATACGGCTGAATTCTATGCTACCCAGCAAGGTCTTTTTATTTAGCAGAAGCCAGACACAGGCATTTCTAAAAGCATGTCTGATTCACTGAACTACAAAAACAACTGTAAAAATTTTACATACAAAAGTTTCTGGAAGTCAGCATTGGAATGGGAAGTGTTGGACACAGCTCTTTTATCCTATAACATTTCAGTTTTTGCCCTAGACCTCATCTCTCTCTGTCTCTCTCACACATACACACACATACACCAAAAACAAGTCCAATTTATCAATGCCTTTAGCTGTGCAAATCAACTGTCTTTCCAGTGCTTCTTTACTAAAACCTGCAATTAATTAGAAATGCTTGAGTATGAAACTAACCAAGAAGCTTACTATCTGGAAGATGCTTGTGACTTTTCTATAATTTTCAAATTTTATAAATGAACCTACCACTTCACATCCACTGGGATGGTAATAATAAAAGGATGAACAATAACTAGTGTTGGTGAGAATGTGGAGAAATTGGATCCCTCATGCCCTGCTGTGGGATTAAAAAATGGTATAGCCACTCTGAAAAATAGTCCGGCAGTTTCTCAACAGGTTAAGCACAGAGTTACCTACCACGTGATTCAACAATTCTACTCCTAGATACATACCTAAGAGAATTAAAAATGCATTTCCACACAAAAACTTGCTCACAGCAGCATTACTCATAATAGCAAAAAAGTGGAAACCACCCAAATATCCATCAAGCAATGAACGGACAAATAAAATGTGGTATATCCATACAGTGGAATATTATTTGGAAGAATAAAAAAGAACGAACGTTGAGAACACTATGCTAAGTGAAAGAAGCCAGACACAGAGGCCATATATAGGATTCGATTTATATGAAATGCCTAGCATATGGAGAGCTACAGAGACATAAAGTGGATTAGTGATTGCCTGGGGCTGAGGGGAAGGGGGAATGCAAAGTCATTACTAATGGGTATAGGGTTTCTTTTCGGGGTGATGAAATGTTCTAGTAATTGATAGTGGTGATAGTTACAGAACTAAAACCCACTGAACTATACACTTTAGAAGGGTGAATTTTATGGTATGTGGATTATATATCAATGAAAAAATGAACCTGTATTATATATATCCATTGCCGTCAAGTGGATTCTGACTCATAGCTACCCTATAGGACACAGTAGAACTGCCCCATAGGGTTTCCAAGGCTGTAATCTTTACGGAAGGCAGTCTACCACATCCTCCTCCTGCGGAGCAGCTGGTGGGTTCAAACTGCCGAGCTTTTGGTTAGCAACCGAGCACTTAACTACTGTGTCCACGGGGCTCCCTGCATTAGATATATGTATATAAAATTCAAATTACAATACATAGAAATGAAACTTTCCCTATTCTTACTCCCCTCAATTTTCCTTCCATTTTTATCTTATTCTCTATACTGCATTTATTGTTTATAACATGTTTAGTTATGAAACAAACTAGGGCCTTTTAAGGCATATTGTTTTGTGACTTTCTTTCCACTTAATATGACTTATTTATTTTTTCATCATGTGAAGTAAGAAAAAAATTCCCAAGCTGATTTCTTAAGTAATACAGTAAACCCAGAAGTCATAAAGAAAAAGACTGATAATTTGACTGCATAAAACTTAAATTTTTTTACACAACAAAGATATCATAGAATAAAACTAGAAGAAAATATAGGCAACATTTATGAGACAGGGTTAATATCCCTAATATTAAGGGTTTAAAGTTCCTAAACACTGATTTTAAAAAAAGCAAACAAACCAAAAGAAAAATGGGCAAAGACATAAACAAGCAATTCACAGAAAAGGAAATGTAAACAGTGAATAAACAGAAGAAAAGACGTTAACCCCATTAGTAGTCAGGGAAATGCACAATGAGTCACCATTCTTTGTCCATCAGATTGGCAAAAATTAAAAAGACTGGTAACAACTAACGCTGGCAAGAGCAGGGGGAAATGGACACTCAAACTGCTGACAGATAAGTGAATTGCTACAACCTTTTGGGAAAGTAATCTGGTAGTATTTAATAATTGGGCATAACCTTTAACCTACTAATGGGACTCTACCCCACAAAAATAAAAGTATTACTACTAAAGATATGTTCACAAAAAATGTTTATTGCAGCAATATTTAGAAGAGGGGAAAAAACTGGGAACAACCAGAATGTACGTTGATAGGTGATGGCTGAATAAATTGTGCATTTATGGAAATAATATTAAAGAAGCAGTCGTTAGCCCTATAATGATTAACCTAGAGGCATGCACACGGTAGACAGCTATGTGAACAAAGCAAGTTGCTGAGTAATTATATGGTATAATGCCATTAAAAATAAAACATAAACCCCTATAATGTGATCATGCTTGTATATTACTGTAGGCACACAGAGAAAGCCTGTTAAATGTGGTATGTTAGGGGCTGGGTATGCTGTACTTTATTATTTAAAAAAAGTATTTTTAAGAAGCTGACTGTTGATAAAGGAAAACACTGTGCTTATGTAAGCTATCTTCAAAGCTAACAGTTAAGAAAGATGGAGAAGAATTCAATGGAAGTGTTACTTAACATGGCATAACTAGAACATCTTATAGAATACAAGGTATCTAACACTTGTTTGACCTGATGTTTGGCTCCTTATAGAGCTGGAGGAAGACAGATTGGGAAGGAGTATGGACCCATCAGTCTGAGATATCAGACTGGTGCCCAGCAAGACAGAGAAACAAGAGAAAGGCACCTGGGCTTCATATAAAAGCAGATCAAGGCAGAATCAGCTCTATCTCCCTTCTTCATTAATGCTTTGCATAACTGGGTGCCTCTCACAGAGGGAAATGAAGAAACATGTTTTTATTTAGTCCTATTGACATCTAATGCTTTTTAGATTGAGTTGTCACTGCTCTAGCTAATTGTAGAAATCCTGGCTCCATGAGATAAGCAGGCAATAATAGCTAGGACGGAGAAGGCACTCAATAGATATTGGCTTCTTCTGGATCAGTTCAGGAAACAAAATTATGACTCAAATTGCAAAGGATCTGCCTATGTCATTACTGGGAACAACAATTCTATCAGGGTCAAAGTAACTCCCAAAGGCATGTCATCAACTCAAAGAGGAGGCTGTCTCTAAGGAAGTCACACTGAGTCCCTGAGACAGTTCTTGGAAAACCTAACCACCTCTAGAAAAAGTATAATGCCAACTTGGGAACAACCTTAGCTTTACTATAGCTGTTGCTGTTGTTTGGGGCCAGCAGGTCAATTCCAACTCATAATGACCCCATGGGAGAGTAGAACTGCCCCATAGGGTTTTCTAGGCTGTAATCTTTATAGGAGTGATTGCTAGGCCTTTCTTCTGCAGTGCTGCTGGGTAGGTTTGAACCACCAATCTTTCAGTTAGCAGCTGAGCACTTAACTGTTTGCACCACCAGGGCGCCTGTCCAAAATGTACTACTGAGAGAGGCTACAGGTGATTTCTGAAATGTGGAAAGCCTTGGCAAATGTCTGTTTTTCAGAAATGTAAACAAAAGATTGTTTTTGAGAAGTAAAAATTAAAACTTAAAAAAAATCTGCAATAGTTTTGCAGAGGAGACTAGTCCCGTTAATGACTATTTTATGAGTTGAATGTGTCCTCTTTTTAATTGATTAAACTATTTTCAGTTCTAAGGTAGACAAATGACATGGCCTGAACACAGGAAAAACACATGTGCTTTTGTTGGTGGCTTTTAGTTCTAAAAAGTGACTTTAAGCTCTCTTTTGGGATACAGAGGGGTAAAAGGAGATTTATGTGATACTGACAGTTTCTTGAACGTATATGCAAATGTCATAAAAACAGCTCTTTTCAGCTGACTGGTGGGGCTCCTCTTTAGGGAGAGAGAAAAACAAAGACGAGGAGGGATTTGTCCTGCTGACTATAACGAGGAACTGACCCAATGACTGGGCTTCTGCATTAGGCATGCTCATTAACAGTTTCAGGGGACAAAACAAAACCTTACAAAGTTGTGGTCAGAGAGAAAGAATGAATGAGGAGAGAAAGCAACCTTTTGCCTTTTGCCCAAAACCTCAATCTACTGGAGTCAGGGATGCAGAAATGAGTTTGGCTTGGGACACTGGGCATAGCCCTCCATCCCAAGTCTCAGGGAAATATGGGGTATTTGATTGGGAGTAGTTCCCCTTCAAATTTCCTTTCTGACTTTTTAGCTAAATTAAATCATTTCAGTATTTTTCTTTCTCTGTTTTTGTTAGACAGTAACAGAAGAGCAGGGTCCAGACTAGCCAGCAAAGAAGAAGTGACCACAGGGTATTTTTGCAGCCGGCACAGTGAGCTTTGGAATCTCTTTTCAAAACATATGCAAACTAAAACCTCATGTGCTTCTTGTCAACCTTGCAGAGTCTGAATAATCCACATGTGGCTCTGTGAGAAGCCACTTCACCCCATGCGGCATTTCTGCTGTCTGGTTTGGTTAACAGCCTCTACTTTACCAGGGACTGGTGTAAATGGTTAATGTTCTTGGCTCCTAACCAAAGGTTTGGAAGTTTGAGTTGTCAGAGGCACCTCTGAAGAAAAGCTTGACGACTACTTCTGAAAAATCAGCCATTGAAAACCCTATGGCGCACAGTTCTACTCTGACACACATGAATCAGGGTCAACTTGACAACTGGTTTAACTGGCTTAATACCCAGGGAGCACAGAAGAGCAGTGAGGGCACTGGCTTAGTGAGGAACACGCTTCATTTCTTCCTATGTTTTGTGTGTGAACAGCCCTGAGGAGGGACTTCTGACTGAGTCGGCTCACTCTTGCTTCTGAGGCAGGTCTGAGACACAGGTGGCAGTCTCACATTACTTTCTTGCCAAATCACGACAGACCTCCCTTAGAGTCTTTCTAAGGAGCTGTCATGTTACTGGTGGAAGGGAAAACACGGGGGCTTCTATTCTTTTCTCTCAAGTCACGTAAGTCTTGCTCAGGCTATGGTTGGTGTTGCTCCTGTTTCCTCCTCTCCAGTAATGGCAAGACATTGAAGATTATTTGGGGATTTGTACCTGTAAAGCACTTTGCTTTCAGTGTGGACAAAAACCGCTACTTAATCCCACTACTCCTCAAAATGACTTCTCATCATTTGTGGGGAGCCTGGGAAGTGATCCATGATACAGTGATGTGTGACACTTCTAGGGTGCTTCTGCAGTGACCCTGGATCAGGACAGATGACAAGCTGTTCATAACCTGCCTCATAATAGATGTGGGACAGCCCTCGGGTCATCTGTTGACAAGGAAAACTTAAAGGGTGCTGGAAAAGCACCTGTTTGGTGTTCACCTATCTCATTTCAATCAATTTTGAAGGAGATTCTACATTTTCCTTCACACTGAAGGGGTGAAGAGCAGGATGAGGGTGTGGACTACGGCATCCTTTCAAAGCAGATGGAGGAGAAAGAAAGGGAGGAGGTAGGGGTGGGGTGGGGTGGGGATTTGAAGTGCTTGAGCATGCTTTCATGTATTAGACTGACTTTTTCCACTAAGTGGTTTGTCTCTGCTTATTGAGCACTGAAATCTAGATCAAATATCAAGTGCCTTCTAGGACAAAAGTGGTTAATTTGGAATCACCTTGAAGCATGCTGGCTCCCTGGATGGAGGAGGCAGTCTCTTTACTGTCACGTTTAATTAAGAACAATCTGGCAGTGGTGGGGGGCAGGGAGAGGTACACGGTCCACATAAAGGACTGAGAGACTGGGTCACATGCTTGAATTTATGTGGGTTCCCTACCTCCTGGCCCCTGTCCTGCACAGGACACGACTCACTGTCTGCTTCCGAGAACGATCCGGATTCGTCACTGGAGTTGGTTCCATAAGACTGCTCACATTTAATTTGGGGCCGGACTTGGTTGTACATTCCATCTCCCATCAGGCCTGGTTCCTGATGTTCTGTGGCAAGGAATCTGGCTCCCTGGGAACAGGGTGAGGAGGAGAACTCGCAGAGAGGGAGGCTGCAGGGCGAGCCCCCACTCCCGTCCTCTGCGTAAGAGTAGGAGGAACATGAGCTGGAAGTCCTGGTCCTGGTCTCCAAGGGGGGCGAGCGAGGGCAGACTTTGATTGGCACCGGGCAGCTGGTGTTGGGCCGCATCCTACCTGGCAAGTGGTCAGCCATCAGTCCGCCGTGGGAGTAGGCCTGCGAGCTGGGGAGGGACTGGCCAGCTCCTACCCACAGACCCTTTGGCACTGGCTCAGAGAGGTCTTTGTCCAAATTGCTCACCCCAGAATATGCATGCACCGCAGTGCTCACTTGGTCACAAGCGCTTGAGGAGAAGATGACACTTCTCCGGTCCAACTCTCCTTCCTGCTTACAGAGAGCCTCCAACCCAGGACCCTTGAGGGGCGACCCCATGGTGAAGTTGGATACGTCCTTCTGGCTCACGTGGGACTGTCCGTAATTCCCCGTGAAAGGGGTGTAGTCAGTTTTAAGGTCACCCTGAGTGATCCCCTTGTCAAAAGGGCATGCTGAACTCCTGGCAAAGTGCTGCTGAGATGTACTGGGTAAGCCAGACAGCTCCACACTTTTTGTTATACTGAATAGAGACCTTAAACAGGAGGGAGAGGACACGCTTCTGGATCTATCCAGGCAGGCAGCCCCGGCAGGGGTTGGGGGTGCGGTGGCAGCGGTGGGGGCGGGGCTGGGCTGTTTCTGGTCCATTTCTATATCCCCTCCTCTGTCCTTGACATCAGGCTCATCTCCCGACAGGCAGAGCGTGATGCTCTCTTCCTCGTTCTCTTCACTGGGCGGCTCACTTTTAATCTGCCCCATGGCAAGGCCTGGCTTGAGGCTGTTGCCAGAGTTATCTTCATTGAATGTGCTTGCAAAACCTGAGGTACTGTGTGATGATGCATTATAGACATTCTTGGTACATGCAAGCTGGTATTTCTTGTATCTGGGGTACTGTGTTAACGCATCCTTTTCTGAGCTCTCCTTGATGTCTGTGGGCACGTCAGACTCGGGCAGCAAGGCTTCTTCCTTCTCTGCTACCGGGACGGCAGCAGCGTCAAAGCTGATGGGGTCTGGAAGCATCTGGTCCCTGGCGCAAGCCATCTTAGCCATCTCCGAGTCCATCCTCTCCTCCTCCTCTTCCTCGTCTTCTCCCGCGGAGTTCTCATGGTCCTCATGCGGGCGCTGGCATGCGGTGTCCTTTCGGCACACAAACAGGCCATCCTCGCTGTTCAGGAGCTGGGTCTGCAGGAAGCTGAAGCAGGAGTCCTCCAGGTTGTGCATGCGCAGGAACTCAGCACAGCGGATGACCTCGCGGATGTTTTCTCGGCTGAGTAACAGCTTGGCAGTGTAGGCAAACTGTAACAGCGGCCCAAAGCCCCTGGCCGTGACCTGCAAAACAAACAGGGAAATTGCCAATGTTACCATCAGCACCGCTTTTGTCCTGAATCCCTCAACTGAAGCACGATAACCAGACAGTATTAATGTTTCAGAATAAAGACTGCAAAGGAGCAGTTAATCTCGTACTGGGTCAGCAATGGCTCTGCTTCCAATAATTAGTGCCTGTGTTTTGCATGCTACTGCTGTACTTTATCACGGCACAAGCAGAATTGAAAATAACCAGGGTTAAGTGGCTAAACAAGATGACAACAGGTTTACTGTTTACACTACCGAAATATCCTGGCAAAAACGCACAGTAACAATGGGAAGCCTATTAACTTGCCTCTGAATCAGTCCTGTTGAGAGCCATCCTACATAAGGGGTGAGTGCTGTGACACTTCTTGGCAGTTCACTCTAGCCAAAGAAAGTATTATAGTTTTCTTGTCAACCACCACGCTGGCAACATGGCCTTGTTGAAAGCTGAAAGTCCATGGGGTTTAAAAACAGTTTTTCATCACTTATAATTTTTAAACCAAAAACCCAAAAAACCAAACCCGTTGCCACTGAGTCGATTCCAACTCATAGTGACCCTTTAGGACAGGGCAGAACTGCCCCATAGGGTTACCAAGGAGCAACCGGTGGATCTGAACTGCTGACCTTTTGGGTTAGTAGCTGAGCTCTTAACTGCTGCGCCACCAGAGCTACAGAATTTTTAAAGAGATGCTAAAACAACTCCTGTTTTTCTCATTCATCATGGTGTCTACTTGGGACTTTTCAGTAATCGTGTCCTATCCGATCTTATAATGATACCAGAGATGATAACAACCAAAAGCCATGTTCTGGAAAAGAAATGAACTCCTGGCTCATAAAGAATTGGGGGTGGGGGTGGGGCTACAGAGCTAAATAAACCAGTTGTCATTTAAATGGTTGAAGCTGCTGAGTGGCACAGGACATGGGCTATTCCCTTCCCTAATTATTAGCAGCAGCTTTGCTATGCAGCTGTCTTTTCTGGTAAATCTTCAGGGACTAAGCCTACTGTCATGTGCTGCTCATCCATTACATTTTACACAGATTGAAAATGTGCTATTTATGCACGGCCTGCGCGCATGTGCGTGCAGGCACACACAGAATGACTTAGACAATTAAAAATATGTTGCCTAAGGCCAATTGTTTTTCAGATGGAAATGGATTAAGCTTGCTGGTGTTCAGGATTGGCTTCCTTACCCTGCATGCAAAAGCACCCACCTTCTAGGTTCTTGAAAGCACTGCTGACCCCATAGGAAGGGGAGGCATGACTATGAATTGTGTGCAAATCAAATGAAAATGGCAATCATGGGGTCCTTGCTGAAAGCTATAGCAGTAGTGATCAAAATATCTACTGGAGGAATGGGTGCAGATGAGATGAACTGGCAAGCTTTGTAGCTGACTTTCATGTGTATTAAACTCACTGAAGCACACAGAGCTAAAACTCTTGCAATGACTTTATCTGCTGCTCAAGACTCAACTCGGACACCAACTCCGCTGGAGAGCCCTCTCCAGTCCTCTTAGAGAGAATAAATGACACCATCCTCTCAGCAACCATAACCAGTGAGGAAATGTCTTGGATTTTCCAGGGTGGTCCTAATTTTTATGTCCCTGCATTCTTTCCAATAAGGGAAATTTCTTAAGTACAACTGAATGAGATTTTAATTGTTAATGTTTTTGATGTACTTTAAATCAAATTCCAAAATGAAAAAAAAAAAAAAATTCTGTCAGATGAATCCCTAGATGTGTGGTTAAAAAACAAAACAGAACAAAAACATGATTGCTAGACCCACATTATAGTTGCCCAAGGGCAATCATTACCATCTCACTTTTATTATACTTAATTGTGTCAGTTTCTATACGAGACAGTGAGCTTCCTTAGATTAGAGAGGATTTCATTTATCTTTGTAACCCTGCATCTAAGCCGAGGTCTTTAACATGGTAAACACTTGATTAATGTTTGTATATCACTGAATGTCATAAGTCTAACTGTGCCCCTAACATACAATCACAGCGTACAGGAGGTGACAAAACTATTTGGTGAGTGTCGTTTCAAATTACTTTTTGAGCACGGCATAGTGCGAACAATCAATCAAATCGATCAACTAATCAAATGCAAGACTCTTCATCTGTCCTGTTTCCTAGTACTAGAATTAAAAGGGAGTCCACGCGACCTGGTCTTCTGTGTCTTACTAAGCTGACATGACAATAGATTCAGTAAACTCAGTACCCGCTCTGTTTTCTCCCAGGAACTTTTAAAAAGGGCTAACAAGGCAAGGAAGAGCCTGTTTATAAGTAACCAAACAAGGTGATGAGAATGTCACACGTCCCATTTCTTCATTGCGACACAGCTCCACCACCGAGAGAAATGGCAGAGTCAAGGCAGAGATACGTCCCTAAGTACGTATTTTCCACTATGTTCCCGGACAATTTTCCAGTCGCTGAGTGTAGAGTGCACACACGGAGTTCTGACAAATGTGCTAACTACATGGGAAATGCAAGAAACTCATTTCAGTACTATTTATGTTTTTCTTACAGTCCTCTCATGCTCCCATCCTTATCACCACTTCTTTCTTATTTTGATGCTGTGGATCTCAGTTAAGTCCTACCACTGCTTCCCACTGTGGCTGCTTTTAAAGAAAAGTCCCAAAGAAGCTAGGGATGCGCACGGAAACCATTAGATGAGGAAGCAACATGGAGAACTGCCATCTGTCATGTGGTTGGAAGGAGCTGGAGAAAGCTTCTCCACTCAGGGAAGGGCTGGTGCTTAAATGTATGAAATGGACTAAGAATGCCAATGAGCCAAGTCTCCACCTTCCAAATCAATGACGTTCTGAGATCACTGATGCTTTTGGGCTTGGGTGGCATGATGATCTCAAAATGATTGTCATATGGTGGGGAAAACGTCATGGATGAAAATAGGTTTGTAAATTGTCATTCAAGCCCAAGGTCAGAGGAGAGGGCATCTATACCATGAAATCTGAATAGTTCATTGCTGGCTCCATCCTCACATTAGTTTAAATCCTGCTTTGTCATTTTCGATTCTGCAAAATTTTGCACAACTTCTGGGTAAAGGCTTTGTCTTGTGAGTCAGGATGACATTTACCAAGTACTTGCTAGTGCTCAGCACCATGCTAGCCAGCTCTCATAACACTGTGCAAGGCAGGTATTAAAAAAACAAAACAAAACAAAAAAAACCACTGCTGTTGAGTCGGTTCTGATTCATAGTGACCCTACAGGACAGGGTAGAACTGCCCCATAGGTTTTCCAAGGCTGTAATCTTTACGGAAGGCAGTCTGCCACATCCTTCTCCCACAGAGTGGCTGGTGAGTTCGAACTACTAACGTTTCAGTTAGCAGCCGAGCGCTTAACCACTGTACCACCAGGGCTTCTTAAGGCAGGTATTACCACTCCTATTTTGTAGATGAGGAAATGGAGACACAGGGAGATGAAGGAACTTATCCAAGGTCAGAGAGCTAATAAATGGAGATCTGGGATTCTAACCCATGTCCACCCTGATTCTTCCTCCTGTGCGAAGTGCTATGAGAGATGGATAAGCACAAGACTCAACCTTGTGCTCAAGAAACCTACAATTTAGCTTTGTAGAAGGGGTGCAAATAATAAAAGTTAATTATTAAGTAAGCCAACAATGGAAGAGCCGTCATAAGACTGCATAAAGAGCTGGCAACTGAGAAATCCAGAAAAGTTCAGGAGAGGAAGTGACCTCTGAGGTCTACGGGGATCCCTATACACTTGTAACAGGACACCTGGGATGCAGTGCAATCCCCCTGAGTACGCCTGCTCTGGGTCATGGGTTGCCTGGATACAACAGACCTTCTGAACTGTCACCGGTGCTCTCCCAGTAACCCACCTCTGGGATACTTCAGGCCAGTGGTAACAGCTCCAAATATACAAAATAGAAAGCAAGTGCCCATTATACCTGCTGGCTAGCGCTAAAATAGGCCAAGGCTCTCTAAATACTGGTTTAGCCTCCAACTTGAGTAGCTTGCACTGTCTTTCCATTTTTAGGAACCACTTAAACTCATTCATCGTGAGCAAATATCCAGGTACCAAAGTGAAGCTGCATGTTTACAAAATTGAGATCACAGGTTTACATTGTTATTTACTTTTTGTTCTTAACAAGTAAGGTTCTCATATTGGGAAAAAATAAGAGAGGGTGGGAGGTGGAGAATCACACACAGAACTAACGACCCATAAACATGTTATTAAAAAAGTAGTGATCACAAAGTTAAAGTGGAATGAAGTGGAATAGAAATAGCAAACCAGTTCCATTTCACGGATGTTAGTGGAGCTGCATTCCACTGCTTTCAGGGGAGCAGACGTACGTAGACTAAAATTCACTGGTCAGGGACAGACTAAAGATAACAATAAACACGTGCAAACTATGGTATCAGCGACAACCTGTGGTAACAGTCTTGCATTTTGCATGAAATATTTTGGATGAATCATTTTGAAGAGTGTTTTTTCATCATGCTTAAATGTGGAAGTAGCTGATCCCCTAACGTACAATAAACAGTGTGCCACAGATGAGACTAGATCACACTCGCGGGGCAAAGTGGAGCGAGCCTTGTGGGGCTGAGATCTGAGAGCAGTCAGGAAGTAACACTCCCCCTTGCCCTCTGATTACCCTGAGGAAGTAATGACCTCAGCCAGCAGTTGACACACCGGGCAAATGGCACTGATCTTTAGCCTTTAAGGCCCGAAAGAAAGTCAGGCCAATAAACTCTCTTGTGATGGTGTAAGTCAACATGCCAATAATGTGTTGAAAGCATGACCCACAACCTTAGCCCTTTAGTTTTCTGGGTTCTGATGTATCACCTCTATGCTGTTGAAGAAAGAACTGATGAAAACTCAACTAGCAGTGGGCATGTTTGGGCGCTGTTTGCAATCCTGGGGAGCTCAGTCTTTCATGAGATGCCCATTTTGCTGCTCAACAGAGCTTATGATGGGAAACTTCTAACCGCTTCATTGCTTGATTGTTATAGGATCAGGCGGTCGGCCTTCAGGGGTATACTAAAAATAGGGTTTGGGATTTTTATGAGACTTGAAACATCATTCTCCACTTAAGCTCTGTGATTAAGGTGTCATCACTTGGTTTTGGCACTACACACACACAGCTGTAGCACTGAGCCCCTCTGCAGGATGAGCAGATGAATTGGGAGACATGTCCCTAGGAGTGGGCGAGACACTTCTCAAGGTTCTTTAGTTTCAACCTCATAAAGGTGAAAACTTATATCTTCAGCAACACCAATCTGCCTTCCCACTGAAGCTGGATCTCGTTCATACACACTGCAGGGACTGGGAAGATAAAGGTAACAAAGCTATGCCAATGGGCTTTTTGAAGCACAGAAGCCATGGACCATACCCCTGGGTTGTATTTGCACAGAGAGACACATGTCAAATATAGAAAACAACGTTGGTGACAACTCATTCTTCCTTTCCACCCCCACACTGCACTGCGTCCCACTCTACAGAATGAACACTGATTTAGCGATGAGGCATCACTTCTAATCTTAATTTTCTATAATTAATACTCATATTATCACATTTTTTTCTCCCCAAAGCAGCATGCTACACGAGCACACTACATTCAGGATGTTAAATTAAATTTGTTAAATTAATTAACCTTGCTATTTCAACAAAGCTTCTGGTCATTTTAGTATTAATTTTAGTTAAAGACTGAACCAGAGAAGCTGATCTTGTTTTCCATTCCTAAAATAACAATATAAAAAACAAATAAACATTCATGTTTATTTACACATACAGATATATAACTTCCTTGTTTTCGCTAAAGAAAATCACTATCTGTGTTAGCAAATATGACTTGAAAATATAAAGTTAAGGGTCTTTTCTCTCCTGTGCAGGTTTGAATTTGTGTCTGCAACCACAACATAAACACCCTTTCATATGCGTTAATCTGCCCAACACTCTGTCTGATCACTTAGATTTTCTGTTTATTCATTGACTCATTCATTCATTCAGCAACCATGTACTGGGCATTCATTGTGCTCCAGGCACTATTTGAGGTCTGGGGGAATCAGCTTTCTGAGATTCAAATCCTAGCCCTACCACGTACAAGCTGTGTAACTTGGGCTGGTTACTTAACCTTTCTGCACTTCTATTTCTTCAGCTGTAAGACTGGGATACTAACAGTGCGCCCGGCTCTTAGTAAAACCACTGGCACAGGGTCTGGCACTGAATAACAACTATTATTGTTGTTATTACAAAGATGAATAAAATGTTCTCTCTCTCTCCAAGGAACTAACAGGGGGATGAGGGAGGCAGATATTTAATACATATTATTACAGTGCAATCTATATATGTCAACAGAGGTTTTTGCAGTGTGCCCTGTTGGCAAAGTGGTTAAGCGCTTGGCTGCTAACTGAAAGGTCGGCGGTTTAAACCCACCAGCTGCGCCACGGAAGAAAGATGTGGCAGTCTGCTTCTGCAAAGATTTACAGCATAGGAAACCCTATGGGGCAGTTCTACCCTGTCCTATAGGGTCACTGTGAGTAGGAATCAACTCCACAGCAACGGCTTTGGTTTTTTAGTTTAGGGAGGACAGAGCTGGGGGCAGTAACTGCCTAAGGGCTTCCTGGAGGACGTGACATTTGTCTCAAGTGTTGTAAAAGCTGCATAAATAAAAGGGCTTTTCTGCCACTTTCTCAGAGAGGCCTTCCTGGCCCCCTACTCACAAATGCCTTCCTCACCCAACATCAGTACCAGCTACATGATTTGCAGGGCCCACTGCAAAGTGAAAACATAGGTCTCTTGTTCAGAAATTATAAAGAATTTAAAATGGTGACCATAAACCAGTTGCCGTTGAGTCACTTCCGACTCATGGCAACCCCATGTGTGCAGAGTAGAACCGCACTCCATAGGGTTTTCATGACTTTTTCTGAGGCCCTCTGGGTGGGTTCGAACTGTCAACTTTTTGGTTAGCAGCTGAGAGCTTAATCATTTGCACCACCCGGTGTGGGGCCCTTCTGATCACAGGGGCCTGTGTAACTGCACAGGTTGTATGCTCTTACCTATCCCCTGCAGATGAAATGGGCTCCCTGACTTCAGTGGGGCTGACAGCATCCCAGGGTGGTAGGGGTTAACAAAGGCAAGCTGGCATGGCTACTGGAATCAGCTGTGTGGGCCAGAGTGCGCATCAGGGTGACTGGCAGGATTACAGGGTATTTTGGACTGAAATACATGGTCAGCCTCTTAAGGTACTTTTTGATTAGTTAAAAAAACAAACAAAAAAAAAATCATCTAGGTTGTGAACAAAGACCTGACTTGAGTCCATGACAGAGGGTCATAATCCCAGATGAGTCAGTTCATAGACGCAGAGCTCTCTGAAAGAAGTTCCTGGAAACCACTGAGGAAGGAACCTGCAGTGATTTACATGTTTTCACTAAGATTTCTCCTGTCACAAAGGTTTGGGACACCTTGTAGTTTTTCCTAAATCACGAAATACAAACTTTAAATAAAAAAAGTAAAACTAAAAAAACAAAAACAGTTATCAGAAACTGTTCAGATCAGAGCCAAATCTCTCTCTCTTCCTAAAACAACGTTGTTGTTGTTAGTTGCTACCGAGTTGATTCTGACTCATGGCAACCCCATGTTTGCCGAGTAGAACTGTTCCATAGGGTTTTCAAGGCTGTGACCTTTCAGAAGCAGATCACCAGGTCCATCTTCTAAGGCAAAACAACTTTAATACAAGCATAACAGGAAAATCTAAATAGTTCTAACCAACTAATTTTGACTTCTAATATTTAATTTTAGACTGATATTCCAAACTCAAGTGCTGGTTATCTGCAATTGTTTCTCAGCCTCACACCCACTCCTTATTCTCCCTTCAACAATGCTGAGGCTGTATACATAAGAATCACCTGGGGATCTTGTTAAAATGTAGATTCTGATTAAGTATATCTGGGGTGGAAATGCAAATTCTCAGCAGGGGGTTGAGCTGGAAAGAACTGGTTCAAAGCCCTGGTTCTACTCTGCACACATGGGGTCGCCATGAGTGGGAATCAACTCCACGGCAACAAACAATGCTTCCTCCACAAGTGCAGCTCCTGAGGCATCAGCCCCTCCTCCGTGCAGATAGGCTCCCTTTACCCCTCCAGCCCTAGGAATGGTAGCCATGAGTGGTAGCCACTTTCACACTCCTTAATTACTGGGTTAACGCTCCTTCCTCTTTTTATTCTCCCAGTTTTCCAACACCTATGTAACTAATTCCCTGCTTTTTATTCCCTCTGTTTGAAACACGTGGCATGGTTTCTGTTTTCCTAACTCAATCCTCATCTATTTTATAGATAAGGAAGCCAACGCCCAGAAAGGTGAAAGGATTTGCCAAAAGTCACATGGCTGGTCAGCCAGGGCTTAACTCAAGTCTTCCAACCGCAGAGGTCAACTCTCATGCTTCTCTTCCACCTGTTGATGTTTCTCTGACACACACACACACACACACAGACACACACAGACACACACACAGACACACACAGACACAGACACACACAGACACACAGACACACACAGACACACACAGACACACACAGACACAGACACACACACAGACACACAGACACACACACAGACACACACACACACACACAGACACACACACACACACACAGACACACACACACACACACACACACACACACACCCCGTTGCTGTTGAGATGATTTTGACTCATAGCAACCCTACAGGACAGAGTAGAACTGCCCCACAGGGTTTCCAAGGAGCAGCCGGTGCATTCAAACTGCCGACCTTTTGGTTAGCAGACACAGCTCACCAGAGCTCTTAACCACTGTGCAACCAGGGCTCTGATGTTTCTCTGAAGTGAACCAGAAAAGAAATGCTATTGGAAACACATTACTGTAATTTTTACTAAACTCTCTAAAATAATCAGTTTTATACAGCTCTATCCAAAGGAGTCTGGTTGAAGAACTAGATGGTGCCTGGCTACCACCGATGACCTCCCTGACAGGGAAGACAACAGAGAGTCCCTGACAGAGCAGGGGAAAAGTGGGGTGCAGAACTCAAATTCTAGTAAAAACACCAGACTTAATGGTTTGACTGAGACTGGAGGGACCCCAGAAGACATGGCCCCTGGAGTCTGTTAGCCCAAAACTAAAATCATTCCCGAGGCCAACTCTTCAGACAAAGATTAGACTGGACTATGAGACATAAAATGATAGTTGTGAAGAGAGTGCTTCTTAGCTCAAGTAGATACGTGAGACTAATGGGTAGCTCTTGTCCAGAGGTGAGATGAGAAGGCAGAGAGGGTCAGGAGCTGGTTGAATGGACATAGGGAATCCGAGGTGGAAAGGAAGAGTGTGCTGTCACAGTATAGTCAGAGCAACCAGGGTCACACAACAATGTGTGTATAAATTTTTGTATGAGAAACTAACTTGAATTGTAAACTTTCACTTAAAGCACAATAATTAAAAAAAGGGTGACTTTTATATGTGAATTATAACTCTTTAAAAAATTTTTTTAATAAAAACAATTCTTAAAGACAAAGGAGTCTGGTTGACTGCATGTGATACTTCCCTGCATGTGAAGAAAGCCAAATCTTGCACTTGATTCTATTGTTATTTGCATTATTCAGATTCAGTGTTTCGGTTTCTCCTTCTTTAGAATGAAGGTAACTGCCTAGTCCCTCTTTTGCTCAGTGAAACTCTGAAACACAGCTTCCAATCAGTTTGTTCCAGTTCCAACCCCTGCTGAGAATTTGCATTTTCACCCCAGATACACTGAATCATAATCTACAGTTTAACAAGATCCCCAGGTGATTCTTATGTATAATAAATTTTGAAAACTGCTGCTCTGCTAGTGGTTCTCAGAATTGGTCTCTCATCAGCAGCATAAGCATCCCCTGGGAACGTATTAGAAATGCAAATTGGAACAAACTGTTTCAAGCCCTGCTCTGAAAATCCCAGAAAAGTCCTTTTATCACATGGGGATTCGATAAATGACCAGGCTCAGCTTATCATCAGTCCTTGGAATTTGGAAGCTATCAAAGCAGAAGTGCCTTTCTGGTGGGGAGCCACGTGGCACCAAAGCTTTGTTCCAGATTAGAAAGGCAGTCTGGTAAAGCTAAGTCTAGAGGGAATGTCATGCTTCTCCCAGTCTGTGTCAGTTGGCTCAGAATTATCATGGGGCTATGTAACAGGTGAAACCAGCCCTTGAATATTTCTCTGGTTGTGTCAGGGTTGATGAGGACAGAGAAGGGGAAGCGAACACATCATCCTTGTCTTTCTTGGGAACTGGTGACACCTTGGCCTTGTGGAGCCTTCATCTCAACTGACTGGCTTTACTCTTCATCCCACCTCCTTCATATATGGCATTATTTTCTCTTCCAGGTATAGATGGTTCTATTTCCCAGGTAAGTGACAGGCAAAGCCATATGTGATATAAATATAATGTGCTATATTCATATTTACTCTAAAAGCATACATTGAAAACAGAAAATCTCCCTTCTGAAAGATTATACAATGAAGTTCATGGAATAATTTTTAAAAGTCCAATTTCAGTATAAGTGTAGATCATAAAATAGTAGTAAGTTTTTACATTTTTCAGTGTAAAATGAAAGTGAAAAGCATCCCACTCACTGGTAAAGTATAAAACCTGCATCAAGGTTTATAGTTTCATTTGAAAAACCACCTCCAACAGAAAATTATTTTAAAAAAGAAGATTGAAAAAAATCACCTAATTTTCATTTGAAATGACCCACTCCCCATTCAGAGAACAGCAATCTTCCTAGACCAGAATTTTCTTGAGTCAAGGTCTGGTTTCACCCTCCAACTCTTCTAGTCATTTCAAACCAACCATCAACCACTTGATCTTCAACCAAAAAATATAAAAGTTTTGAAGACTTCCAGTGATGAGAAGCTCAATCCCTCACTAGAGCCTTCTAGGGGTTCTTAATATTAAGCCAAAATTCCCATCCCCAAAACATAATCAGTTATGAGTCCCTATACGCTCCCTGTTGCCTTCCTCTGAAAGGTCTCGGGCTTGACTAAATCTCAAGCCAGGTATCCTGGACTGAGTAGATGCTCTCATCATCAGTATAGAGGACAGACCACCACCTCCCTCAGTCTAGATCCTATTTTCTAGGAATGCTGAGTAAGATTCATTTCATTGCCATTTTTTACTTATGGTGCTGTCAGTTAACATCTCTGAGCTTTTTTCGCGGCATGTACTACTGATAAGCCATGCGTCCTTCATTTTAACCCTGCAAAACTGATTTTCTGACCCAAGAGTGTGTATTTGTCTAGATATTCAGAAGTCATTCCACTTAGAGAAATTGTTCCTCAGTCAAACTTTTCAGAATCCACTCTCTTCCTTTCTTTGAAAACTGTGACACCATTTTCTCATCTCTAGTCTTCTGATGCTTTCCTGGGCTCCATAATTCCTCAAAGATTCTGACCATAACAAATTATACCACAATCATGTATAATTTTTTTTTTTTCTGTAGTTTTGGGGCTTACTTCATCCAGACTGAGAAGTTAGATGTTTTCTTACTGTTTATCTACCTGTGGTTTCCATTCTTTCTCCAAGTTTTCCTCACTTCTCCATCTGATGATCATTCTCCTTGACACACAAAACAGAAGAAACTCTGGGCTCTTTTCCATCCCTCATTACTACATGATCAGCTCCAAGGAGCAGCCATTGGTGTCCTCATTTTCTTGCTCCAAACAGAACCATACATTTGTTTTCCTTGTCTTTATCCCTTTTTGGAAGGTCTCCACTTATTCTCACCTTCCACGGGGAGACCCAGGTTTGATTCCCGGTCAATGCATCTCATGTGCAGCCACCACCCATCTGTCAGTGGAGGCTTGCATGTTGCTATGATGATGAACAGGTTTCAGCAGAGCTTCTGGACTAACACTAGGAAAGAAGGTCTGCTGATTTACTTTTGAAAATCAGCCATAAAACCTTATGGATCATAATAATCTGATCTGCAACTGATCATGGGGATGGCATGGGACTGAGTAACATTTTGTTCCGTTGTTCAATGGATTGCTATGAGTCAGGGGCTAACTCAGTGGTAGCTAACAACAACCACCACCATTCATTTGGGGCGTGAGTTTTCTTGACACTATTTGTGTGGTTTAACATACTTTTTAAAAGTTGTTCATGATTTAAAAACATTAAGAAAAAAAAAACTAAACTAAACGGAGAACTGCTAGCACATTTACCCTCTTTTGATTAAAAAAGGGTCCTCTAGCCTCCACCAGCCTGAGCCCAGAAGAACTAGATGGTGCCCGGCTACCACCACCGACCACTCCGACAGGGATCACAGTAGAGGGTCCCAGACAGACCAGGAGAAAAATGTAGAAGAAAATTCAAATTCACACAAAAAAAGACCAGACTTGCTGATCTGACAGAGACTGAAGGAACCCCCGAGACTACGGTCCCCCAGACACCCTGCTAACTTAGAACTGAAGCCACTCCTGAAGTCCACCTTTCAGCCCAAGATTAGATGGGCTATAGAACAAACGGTAACACACGTGAAGAATATTCTTTTTAGTTCAATCAAGTATATGAGACCAAATGAACAACACCTGCTCAAAAGCTAAGACGGGAAGGCAGGAAGGGACAGGAAAACTGGATGAATGGACACGGGGAACCTGGGGTGGAAAGGCGAAGACTGCTGGCATATTGTGCGGATTGCAACCAATGTCACAAAACAATTTGTGTGTAAATTTTTTTAATGAGAAACTAACTTGCGCTGTAAACTTTCACCTAAAGCACAATAAAATTATTAAAAAAAAAAAAAAAAGGGTCCTCATCTGGACTTTGCTCTGGGCATTTCCTAACCTTCCAGAGCCATCCTTCTCTACATATGCATAATTTATATCTTTCTCCTATTAAAAAAAATCTACTTTCAAAAGGTCTTGAAATATTTTGGCCTGTGCAAAATCACCTCTTTGACTATCCTGTTCTCTAAGACGATATGGTCTCTTTCTTCTAAGGGCATTCTCATGACCACTGTTGACATTAGTACTAAAATAGCAGTTCAAAATAGCATTCTCTACCCTCTAGTAGGTGAAATTGTCAACAAGGCAAATCAATACCCACTCAGGTACTCTTCTATTAGTTGAGAACTCAGTAGCTATCCAGACAGTTGGGAGTTCTCCATCATGCCTCTTCTTTGCCCTAGTTTTGTAAATGGAATAGGAACATGGAACCTATAATCCCTGTGACTAGATGACTCATAGTGAGCTCCTGCAATAATACAAATTTTGTTCCTGTCTATCCCAATCTCTTTCCAGTACTTTTCAGAGTGCCCCTGCCCTCTTGCTTCTGGACTTGCTTATATTTCAGTATGATGAACTTTTTCCCACCAGTTGCTTGGGTTACCTAAGAAATTTCATATATCACAACTTGACAATAATCTTCAATTCAATTTCTTAATTATTCATATTCTTCACTCATTGATGGATAGACACTGGAGACTATAAGTATTGCTGCTGTCTTCCCCTTCTCCTTGGTTTAACCACTGGTTCACCAAATATTTCACACTTTCATATCAATGCCAAACATGTTGGCTTCCATAATAATTGGTGTCATGAGTTTAGCAGAATATTTACTCTCTTTCCTTCAACCAACAATTTTCAATTTAAAGCATAAAAAACCTAAAGTGTACTGTAGGTTTTCAATAACTATTTGTTGAACTCAATTGAGCTACTCCTAGTAATGCCTGCTGGGGCAAAGAGAACACTTTGAATCCCTCTTTCTCATGACAATCCATCACATATCTGAAGGTATCAGTCACGGCTGGTTAGGAAATTTTTTTTCTTTGTCAAGAATTGAACTCATATTTTCCATCTGAAATCAAAACTGAAGAACTGACAGATCACATTTCTCTCATGGAAAATGTTATTTTCTTCTTGGAAGCATATGCGGCGTTGACACTCCACTAATCCTCCAACAGCCACGAGAACCCAGTGCCACTGAGGGAAGACCACTGGTCTTTAGTCGGGAAGGCAACCTGACCCTGACATCTTGAGCAACTTGTCTGATACTTTTTTTCCCTTTCATTTGCAAAACAGGGACTAATAAATGCTGAGAAAATGTAGATAATATACTTGAAAGGCTTTTGGGAGACAAAGACTAGAAATTCTGAAGAGGTGCATCATCTTCTCAAGCAGAGCCCTTTCCCTTGTAATGAAAGTGGGTGTGTTACTATGGCTTACAGAAGGAACAAAGCTACAGATTTGCCTTTATAGGCATGGGTTATATAACATCAGTAATAGTATTTCTACAGCTTTACTTTCCTGCATCTAAGTCCTTAACTACCTGGCATACAACAGAAGCCAAGACATGCCGACTGGGTTACCCAAGGCTGCTCAGTACGTCATGGGTAAAATCACATATGAAAGTCAGACTTTTTGCAAAGGGCTATCCACTTCCTATTTCTCCTCCTTAAGTTTCTGCAATGGGCTCTGCTAATGGGGAAGCTAATGTTGCTGCAGTGCAGGCACCATCTGTTCTCTGTGAGGATTTAAACAGTGGTCATCAACACAAAACCTCCATATTTGAATTGGACAACGGTTGCCCTGGAACTATAGGTCTAGGTAGACAAGACTGGACAGCTCCCTAGTACTCAGAGCTGCAGAAATTGTTATGATACACTCTCCACACCCCTGGATTGGATCATGAAGTCAGGTTTGTCATCAGCCACTTTCTCCTCCTCTTAACTGAGTCTGATCTTTTATATGTGATGCCTGTCTGTCAGGGAGGGAATGAAGAGAGAAGCGATTCCATCCATTAGCACGGCCACGAGTGTGGCTTTTGCTGGGATCTGTTGTGCTCCTGCCCTTCAGCTTTCCACAGCCTTCCCTGGGACACTATGGCTCCAGGCTTTCCCAGGACATCAACAGGAATGGCACAAACCTTTTTGGGGAAGATCAGTGTGTCCAGGACTTCAGACTGCTATGGCACAGAGTCAGGGTTCTGTTTTTGAAAATGATGTCATCCCTGGTAGCAGCAGAGCTGCCAAGGCAGGGGAGGTAAAAAAAAATCCAACTGGCTAATTCTGTCCAGTTTCTGTGGGGCTGACACACACTTTTCATGCTAACTGGGGGAAATGGTGAGAAAAGGAAATCAGTCACAGGTGCATCCAGAATGTACCTTAGAGGCTGTTTTGAGCCATCTATTTTGAAGTGGCTCCAAACTGTTATGTTTCCCTAACTGGGAAAACACCTTTTCTACTATAAATAGAGATATCCAAACATCCCGAAAACGAAGTTTTGGCTTTTGACAAATACCAAATCTCAAGAATGCCAGATGTTCTCATTTTGGGCGAATTGAACTATTACTGAGCACATCTTTAAGGCTGAGAATTAAGGGGCCTATAAGGGTTGCTATGAGTTGAAATCGACTTGATGGCAACTGGTTTTATAATACCTGGGAGTATTCCAGAATTTTTATAGAATTTTAATGAAACCGAAAATCAGAAACCTAAGAAACTATATGAAAAACGACCTCTCCAGTTTCCTTGCACTACACAGTAGGAAATATCTGGTTCTTCGAGGGATGGTGCCTATAGTTCATTACCAGCAGCTTTCCAGACCAGTGTAGCTTTGAAAATCTCAACTGAGCCACCAGGTGTCTGGGCGGCATTGTCATTTCTTAACAAGCATGGGAGGCTGGGGCTTAAGAATCTCCAGGTCACCACTGTGGCAAAAATACAGTGACACAAGGGAAAAGGGAAAAAGAAAACTGCTTTTACACCCACTTTTTCTGCTCATGAACTCTCCTTTCTTTGATATCATCTCTCCTCGCTCCTGGGCCTCTGTGATCTCTCTGAGTAATTAATCAAAGAGAGGCCGGAAGGGTTTTGGGGAACGCTACTGACATGGACTATGTTTCAAGGAGCAACTCCCTGCTTTAGAGAACTTAATTCTCTTCTGTCTGACCTTCCAAAATTTTCCCAAATTGACTCTTTTCAGTCTCTTCTCCAGTTATCCTCTTGAGTCAGATTCCCAGCCTTTCTCTTGCTTTCTAGCATTTGCTCAAGCTGTTCCCACTGCTTGGGTATATTCCTCACATTGCTTCATCCAAACTGTACCTGTGAAAGCTGTGGGGGTGGGGGGGCTGTCCATCAATATAGATGAAAAGGATCAGGAGCAACCCTTACAAGGGCGGTGGCAATTAAAGTGGACCTCCCTCCTCTGACCTGCAGGATAGTCACTGTGAATAGACCCCAGTCTTGGCATTTAATCACACAAGTGCTGTTTTGCATTGTTATCTGAATCTTCCATTGTGCCTCAAGGTCAAGGAGCAAGTCTTATACTTCTCATGTTTATCTACTACATGTATTCTAATAAAATCTGTTAAATACCTACACTGTAAAGACGAATTTATTTATTTATTTTTTAAGAAGGCAATAATATTACACGTTTAGAAAGAATTAACAAAAGGTCACATTTTCATGTCAATCAGATGATATAATATTCAAGAAAGGTTGGATGACAGGAAATCAATAGATCACAGAGAAGTGCTAACAGCATGAATATTTTTGTGTACATATTAGGGATTTTGCCTAAACAACATGCTACCAAATAATTTTAAAAAATTTACTTGTGTATTCACTGTGTTGGGTGTGGAGGTGAAGTTGAAATAAGCAAAAAGAGTTCTGCCCTGCAGAAACAAACAGTATACTAATGGCGTATAAAACAGTTGGGGGATAATTAAATGCTAAACTACACACTGTTAAAACTCCTGGTACAACAGAAGATGAGAGGAGAGGGACGAGTTTGGACTAACAGCACTGAGGCTGAATGGGAGTCGACTGAAACACAGGGGAGCACAAAACCCATAAAGTCAGCCTTTGCCCTCCAAATACCATGATCCTGACTGTTGAAAATGTTTAAAACAGCCTCGTGGCCTTCTAGGGAAGGATCTGGTATAAGTACCTCGGATTAACATTTTCCTTTGCCTGAGAAAAACCAGTGCCCTCCAACTACCTAAAAGAAACTTCAAAGGTATCTTGTAAAAGGAACGACATGGTAGAAAAAGAAACCATGCTTTGGAAAGAGGCTGACAATGCAGAGAAAATCAAGAGCAGAATAGATGGGGACTACAGGAAAGGACACATATATAATTCCTGTAGGAGCTGTAGAGCAGAGGGAAAAACACGGCTGAGTTGGTTCTGGAAATGAAGATTAGGGAGAGTTAAGTGGATGTGCAAAACTGGTTCTTCCTATAAACCCAAACCAAACCTGTTGCTGTCCAGTCGATTCTGACTCATTGCAACCCTACAGGGCAGAGAACTGCCCCCCACTAGGGTTTTAGGTAATCTTTATGGAAGCAGAGCAGAGTGGCTGGTGGGTTTGAACCACCATCTTTTCGATTTAACAGTTGAGCGCTTACCCACTGTGCCACCAGGGCTCCTTGGTACTTTCTATAGAAGGCCAAAAAGAAACAAAACAAACACAGCCTAGAATGGGCAACTAGCTAAGTTGGAAAAACAGAATTTTAGATCGGGGAAGGCTTTTGTAGATCAGCTTGAAAAACAAAAAGCAAACGCAAAATTCTCCTCTACACTAACGTGGGGAAAACAACCTACGTAGCAGGAAAGATAGTTCAGAAAGCCAAATGGGAAACAAAAACGACTAAAACAGAGGTAAAATTATTAAAAAGTCTAAGAAGTGGGAGAAAACAGGAGAAAGAAGGTGGGCAGGATCGGAGTTGAGAAGTGGTCCCAGAGGATGCCGGGAGCCAAAGAGTTCCGTGAAGTCCTGAACACCTTCTTGAGGAGTAAGGATGATGCGGTCCTGCTAGCTCCACAGTGGCGCCTCACACTGTCTTCCTGCCCAGCCTGTGTCCCTGAAGAGAAGCACTGCCCCCCAGGCTATGCGGACCATCCATTCTGCATTCTTACCCTTGGTGGGAAGAGAACAGGAATTACTCATCTCTATGCTCACAGACAGTAGAACACTTTATCTGGCATATGGAGGGAACACAATGCCAAAGGGTTTTATTATTGCACCTGACCAGCTAATTAGGTAATTAGCACTATTAATTGGTCAGGCACATTCACAAATGCATCTGTATATCTCTAGGGAGGCATATTTTTAAAAATGAAATAACAAGTGCTTTTTATTATCATCTTATTTCTGGAGAGCA
This sequence comes from Trichechus manatus latirostris, assembly GCF_000243295.1. Lineage (NCBI taxonomy): Eukaryota > Metazoa > Chordata > Mammalia > Sirenia > Trichechidae > Trichechus > Trichechus manatus. The sequence continues at coordinate 3,000,000 of NW_004444147.1, read as the reverse complement.
TGCCATTTCTCAGAAAGGGTGCCAGGCATGTTCCTTTTTCTGTGTCAGTATGGCCCTTTTCCACTTAGTGAAGCTGGGCTGCAAACAAGGAAGAAGTGAATTTGCTTCTGGTGCCCCCAGGGATTCTACAACAAGCTCTGCTGCGCTGGTCTGCTTCTTTGTTCCAGCGCAGAGGCCTTGCCTGGGGGTGCATACTTCTAGGAGCACAGTCTTGCTGAGTGACAGAACAGACCAGGAGAGGGAGTACAAGAACACAAGATGTTTATATATCTGGGTCGCAGGGAAAGTCATAGAAAGAGAGCAAGGCAGGAGAAGCAAAACATACATGCACATCTGAGTGATGCAATTTTTAGGGCAAAAAAGGGAATTTGGGACCTGTTGTGTATTCATCATATAGAATAAATTTCTGGCTGGGTATATTGAATGAGACCTAAAAGGCCATCTTATATCCTATTAGTTTGTCCTCAATGGTAGCATTACTTTATGAACTGCCAAATCTGTCAGTGGTCAGTAATACCTTGTAACTAGCTACCTTTCCCTAGTTGTTTTAGTTTACCTTCACCACATCATGACACTGGGGCAAATGCGTCAGAACGGCAAGCAGGCAGCTTCACGCAGAACCCAGTGAATCTCGGTTAACGCTACAGTACTCAGCTGGAGTAGGTTTATCAGCTGAGGAGATTACCTACGTCACTCAGTAGAAGGCAGTGAGACCAATCGTTCTCCTCCACAGGGAATTCACAGTGTAGGATGTTGCTAAGTACTGCCTTTGCAATGTAAGGTACAGATTACTCCTTTAACAAATGCATAATGACCACATTCCACAGTTCCATACAGTCTTCGGTGCAGGGTGGGGGGTGGTGTAAAAGAATAAGAAGAAAAGGGCCCCTGTTTTGAGAGGTTCTGGGCCGGTGGGACAGAGGCAAGTAAACAGGTAATTACACCACGGCATGATAAGAGCTGAAAGAGGGGAAGTATGGGTGCTGGCAGAAAGGCTTACCTAACTCTGAGGAAGTGACATGTAAGCTGAAGCCTGAGTGAGGATTAGTCAGGTTTTTGGTGGTAACTGGTGCTCCAGGTGGAAGAAAAGGAATGTACAATGACATGGAAGGACACAGCACACAGAGTGGTGGCGGGAGTGTAGCAGCTGGGGGGTAGCCACCAATGACTCAGCAGAGGTGAGCAGGGGGCAGGCCAGGAAGGCTTTCTTATGCCACCGAGGCTGGCTGGCAATGAGAAGGCACTGGAGTCTGCCAAGCAGGGGAGTGTTAGGGAGCTTGCTCTGGCTGCATTTGGGGAACAAACTGGAGAGCAGCAAGCTGGTCACACAATCCAGCCAAGGGCTGACTGTGGCCTGAACACAGGCAGTGGCAGTAGGAAGAGAGAAGTACATGAATTAGTGAGGCCTTTGGGAGGAAGGAGGAACTCTGGCAGTGCAGTGGTTAAAGTGCTCAACTGCTAACCAAGAAGTTGGTGGTTCAAACCCACCAGCTAGCTGCTCTGCGGGAGAAAGATGTGGCAGTCTGCTTCTGTAAAGATTTACAGCCTTGGAAAACCTATGGGGCAGTTCTACTCTGTCCTACAGGGTCGCTATGAGTCGAGATTGACTCAGTGGCAGTGGGTTTGGTTTTGGGTTTTGGGAGGAAGAGTTGGTAATGAGAGCACAGATCAATACAAGACTGAGAACAATTAAAAAGGGGTCAAGTTGCTTCTAACTAATTAACCAAAGCCACAACCTGGATACCACATTGGTAAAAATAAGGTTCCAGCCGGAAGCCATTTGGGGCACTTTACTGCATGACTGTTACAATAGGAATCATGTAAAGGTTCACAGGAATAACCAAGGTAGTTTAGGACTCAGAGCCATAAATTATTGAGGAGGATACAGCTCAGAATTCTGTAGCCTAGAGCATTCTTTAAGGGAAGACAACCACTGATGCCAGTCAGTTGCTTTAGCTACTGCATGAAGTCGGATTTTAAAAAATGACAAATGACCACTCAACAAATCATTATTCTGTTTTGGCAATGCAAAGATGTGAAAGCACTCATTTTATTTTATTTATAAAAATAAAGCTGAATTGAAGATAGCTGAATTAGTGTAATCTGAGATAACTTGTTGGAAATAGGCATGGTCGTAGACAGGGTAAATCTCGATGCCATCGAGTCAATTCCAACTCATATTTACCCTATAGGACAGAGTGGAACTAGCCCATAGGGTTTCCAAGGAGCAGCTGGTAAACTGCTGACCTTCTGGTTAACAGCCGAGCTCTTAACCACTGTACCACCAGGGCTCCAGATGGGGTAAAGGCAGTGAAAAGACAACCCTCCTCTCAAGCCCCGTTTGTTGATTATGATGATAACTGTGGAGTAACCAGCCAGCACTGTGGCCAGGGTCTCTACTTGTGCCTCTGGAAGCTTCTTCCAACATGACTTGAGTGAACTTCAAACTATTCATGCTACTAAATGGACTGGATCTGCACAAAGAGGGGGCAATCTGGGTGTATAAGTTTCTATGGCTGCTGTAACAAATCACCACAAACACAGTGGTTTAAAAACAACACAGATTTATTATCTTACAGTTCTGGAGGTTAGAAGTCTAATAGGTCAGCAGGACTGCATTTCTTCAGGCAGCTCTAGGGGTATATCTGTTTCCATGCCTTTTCCGGCTTCTAGAGGTCATCTGCATTCCTTGGCTTGTAGTCTGACATCACTCTGACTCTGCTTCTATAGTCACATCTCCTCTGATTCTGACTCTTCTATATCCCTCTTACAAGGATCCCTGAGATTATACTGGTTCACCTGGATGATCCAGGATAATCTCCCCATCTCAAGATCCCTAACATAATCACACCTGCAAAGTCCTTTTTGCAATGTAAGGTAACGTATTTCCGGGTTTCAGGGACTGGGATGTGGACATCTTTGAGGGGACCATTATTCTGCATACCATACTGGGTTATTAGAAAATCCACCTAACTGGCTTCTTAGAAGAGTCTTATGCCTTCAGTGAATCTAAACTGAGGCCCCAGACAAAGTGGTTCCTTATGTAAGTTAAGGTGACATAGACATTAAGGTCTTTGCGTAATAAGGAAGTATGAATTGAGAAGCATCATCAATGGGTAAAGTGAAACAAAAATGATGAAAATTTAAGTAAGAGTTCAGATATTTTCTCTTTCCCATCATTTTACATTTCAATATCTCAGCAACTAGCTCATCCTTTCTTGTGTAAAGGCATATTCCTAGTCTGCGTTCATGGCGACTTCTGTGTGGCACAAGGAAACCTGGAACAAGAGCTGGAGATACTTGCTACGTTTCCAAATCTACAGCTAACTGGTTTGTGACCCTGGACTTCCTTCTCCCACCTGTTACAAACACAGACAGGTTCATCTTTAGTTTGAGTGTTACTGTTTTCATCACTGAGACATTAGGGGAAGGGGTGAAGAACACAGGCTCTGGAGTCAGACGGCCTAGGCTTAAATCCAAGCTCCCCCACTTAGGAGCTGACCTTGGGAAAATTAATTAACCCTTCTTGCTTCCGTTTCCTCATCTGGCATACAGAAGTAATAATAGTAGCAATCCCGTAGGGTCAATGAGTTAAACATGTGAAGTGCTTTCAGTAGTGCCTGGCATGCAGTGAATACTTAATAAAGGCTATTTTATCATCATCATCATCATCATCATCATCATCATCATCACTGTATTAGATACCAGTGATACACAAAAGATAAAATATAGCCCTTTCCCTTAGCGTTGGGTCAGATGATTTTTAAGACCAAGGTTTTATGATTCTCAATATATCACAGAAGAAAAACGGCCTTGTCATCCCCTCTTCCCATGCATCATGCTGTGTCAGCAAGATCTTTTAAGACTTCTCCTTGCTGCCAATTAAAGGGAACCAAGTCAAAGTTGACATGTAAAAATTACTGTCGTATTAGCTCCTGCTGGCCTAGCTAATAAATCTTAGCTTAATTAAGCATACGTATCTTTTTAGTACAACAGGGTATAACCAGAACTAAAAGTGGATGGGTTCCAGCTTGTTTATGCCAGCACCTTAAGAAAGCTCTGTGCATAATTGCAGAACCATAAATACAAACGAAATGGTATAATTTTCTTGGATCAAAGATCATTTTCAAAAAGTAGACACATCTATACTAGTGGTAGCTTTTAAAGCAAGTTCTACAAGGTCCAACAAGTCAGTCTTGAGAGTAGGCCTTCAAATAGCACTCCTCCACTTGAAATCTGAAGTGCAGAAAGTGAAGTGGATGTATGTTTTACTGGAAGAGTCAGCAATAGAAAATAGAGTACACTCACAGCTGTAGCAAGCAGGATGAATTTATACAGTGAATTTTAAATCAGACTCATAATTGGCTTCTTCTACCCATTGAAAAAAACTCCATTGATTTTGGGCTTTATGATGATGTTTTCTGGGAGAGGCACATCTTAGACTGAGAGCCAAGCAAAGCTGCAGATGCAGATTTCATCTCTCTCTTCTGGAGAATTTGAAGAGGTGGAAACCGCGAACTGAATACAGGAACAAAAAGTAAATATTGTAATTCTGACTTGCTAGCAACTATTTTGGGATTAAAGTTGAGTGATTTTGTTCTGTCCTAATGGATGAAATTGTTACACCTTCTAATCTCCATTTTAGACAGACTTTTTTTTAAAAGTCAATTTCTTAATTTTTTTCTTTGTCTTTTTCCTTTTTCTTTCTTCTGCTTAAAACACTTCTGTCAAATGCAGGGTTCCCATTAAAAAACAAACAGAAACAAACTCTGTAAGCCCATCAACCTTTTACTTTGTTCCTCTGATAGGAAAATCTTTTGTGATCTTGCACACAGTAGATGCTCAAAAAATGCCAGTTTCTCTCTTTTTTTCTCTGTTTGGCCCCTGTCTGGTGATGCACTTCTTCCTTTAGTCTTTTGTTTATAAACTATTTGCTAAACAATTGGTTCCAAGATCCTCCTTCAGAGCTTACATCATTATTGAGAAGCTTAGCCCAAACTCAGATAACTCTACAGAGACATCTTGGCAATGAGAAGGTTTCAGAGAAAAATAAAGTCCCACTTAACAAAAATGAAGTGCTTTGTTTTCACTTCAGATCTGGTGACAGAAGGGAAGTATCAGTTTTCAAAGGTCCCAGTGAAATATTTGACAAGATAGGTGAAATGTTTTTCTTCATTTGGGCTGCTTGTTTTATAATACGGTGTATGTGTTTCAAAGAGGAAAAACAAGGTCAACTCAATTGATCAAACACAGTTTCAGAGATACACACACACATATATAAATGCTCACTCTCTCTCCTTGTTATAACAACAGTGAATCTAATTTAGAACCACAAGAGCTAGGAAATTAAGAGTTAATACTTAAACCCCATCCTTAATTCATCCTGTCATGCCTGAGTATCACTTCTCCTATAGCAAGCAAGATCCCCCACTGTTCTGAGGCCACCAGACAGAATGAAATCAGCTATAACACTACTGTATCACAGTGGAGGGAATTTGGGATGAGCCTGAAGACTGAGCTTGGGTGCTGTTTGCATGTGAGAGAGGGAAGCAGGATGAGAGGGAAGACAGAAGTAAGAGCAAGGAAGAAGGCTCATTAGCCTCAGGCAAGCTCATGCTTGCCATCCATCCCTATCATTACCACATCATGACTGCCTTGGAGGGCAGCAGCAAGGCAGGGTGCTAGCTGCTGCTCTCATTACAGGAAAAATTCCCAAACAAACTTGAAAGAATATACGAACCTCAATTACCACAGCCTGATAAAATGCAATGGTCTCACACTTTCTCCTGCAATTGTGCAGGTGGGCAGGAAAAGGGGGGCTTCTCTTACACTCAAGCAAAGTGCCCCTTGGTTTGCTTATTTTAGGAATGGCTTGAATTACTGCTCTTTCAACATATACCAGCTAAAATTACACGAGACACTATTTCTTTTTTTAATTTTTTTTTAATTGTACTTTAGGTGAAGGTTCACAGAACCAATAGTTTCTCATTAAACAGTCAGTACACATACTGTTTTATGACACTGGTTAACAACCCCATGACATGTCAAGAGGTTGGAGGACCTTTTTTTTTTTTTTTTGGTGAAAACATACATAGCCAAAGATACACCATTTCAAAAATTTCTACATGTACAGTTCAGTGACATCAATTACGTTCTTTCAGTTGTGCTGCTATTCTCACTTTACACAAGCCACTATTTCTTTATCACAAATCATTGTTTTAATTTTTAGCCTAACCCAGCAGGAAATCATGTGTTTAACCCCGTATAACTTTCATTTGATCATGGAATTAATAAAATCTCTGTTACCAAACAGAAGACCCCATGGTACTATCTCAGGGTAGTAACAGATTTAAGGAGGGAATCATCTCCCTTAACCCTGATGCCTACTTGGTTCTGGAGCAGGTAAAATCACACATGAAACAGCGAAAAGCAAATTTATCAATGTGCCTGGGCTTTTTGCCTACCTTGCCTACTACTCCACCAGAAAGAGGTCTGCTCTCTACTTAAAAATAAATTTTTCTTTGAGGCGTCTTAATCATATTCTAATGCCCTGTCAACAACTAATACTCTTCATTCGTCATTTTTAAATAAACTTTAAGTTTTCTTATTTTTTCATTTTTGCAATTTGGAAAATTTTATTCCAGTGAGGAATTACTCTCTTGATGCCATCTGCTAACAGGTACAACGAACTTTCTCCTTATCCTGTTTAAAAATACAGTTCTCAAAGAGAAAAATGACATAACAAGGTAAGATCTCTTCTTGGGTTTATTCAGAAAATAAATATACATATTCACTATTGGGACTTATTAAACTTATGGAAAAAAAACCTATTTGAACCTAGAAACATGTGCAGAAAGTTAGCTATTATCTTCATCCTGAATTCTGCTACAATATTTGTATCACAGAAGTACTGTACTGATAGAAAAGCCTGAGCTATTGGGATTTGCCAGCTTGGATTAATAACTCCCCATCTCGCATCATAAATGACGCTGGTTCCAGTTCAGTGAGTGAACTGGGTGAAAAAACATTTCATTTTATTCCTTCCTTATGAAAGAGCTGTCAGCTTTGCAATGCATTTCTTTCTGGAAAAAAGTCCCTTTGAAAGGGAGAATACGAAAAACGGTGTAAGAATCACTGGAGAAGAATAGAGGCTCATTTTAAAGCAGTGTACCATGTACAAACGCTGTCTTACAAATAGGATTATTTAATTTAAACCTTAGATCTGTCAAGCTCCATTACTTCAAATGGAGCCTGTCGCTTCTTGAGTTCATTATAGATTGAGATTATATTACAATTTATGTTAGGTTAAGCCATTGCTGAGATACAAGGTGGTTAAAAAAAATTACACAGCAGTGTCAGTAAATAGAGCAAAGTCACTGCAGTCAAAAAGTCATCCTGCTAAATGAGGATCCAAGCTGTCCTGTACCAAGACTGTTACTAATAAATAAAAGACCTCTGGGAAAAATGCTGAGCGTACGCTGGATCTATTTTCAGCTTGCATCAGCAGCTGCTGCCCCTGGGATCACATCTTTACGCATACTCTACACCATATGTAATCACTCCAGTGCTGCAACCAGTAAGATAATGAAAGAGCATGGCATAAATCTATACTTGAGTGGAATGCTAAATGAGAAAAATAATACAAAAAGGGGGGAAATAAACCACATTTTCAAGTCATTAGGAAGAAAGACTTTGACATATGAAGTGTTGCAACCATTAATAGCACTTATCATATAGAGTGGAGACAAAGAGACAAATTAATCAAACTGACAGAACTGGGACGTTTTATGCTAATGCAGGCTCCTGGGTTTTAGTCTGTATTCCTCTGCGTCTGGAAAACTGATACCATTACGGGGCAGGAAATTGCATGAATAACATGCAACAGATCATAAAAATTCACACACCAACTGCAGAAACACTGCCAAAAGCTCTGTAAAAACAAGGATGGAGACCTCAACAGAAACTACCAGCAAGTAATGAATGCAAATAAGTCCAGGAATATCTCCCATTCACGCATCGTAATTAACTACAGGCTTCTTGCTTATAATGATAGTGGTAAAACTGAAGCCTAGAGAGAGAACTCTGCAGCCAGCCAGAGAATGGTGGTTCAGCCTCAGATTCCAGACAGTTTGCTATCAGCTGGGGCCAGGGCCACTCCGCCCAAAATTACTGACTGTGTTGTGTTGGTTTTTAAAAAATGCAAAATAAACATAAAAACATTACCTTGAGACTTTAAAAGGGAGGGGAGAGAGGAACGTATTGACAATGCAAAGAAAGGATCAGCAAAAATGTCCATGTATGTTTGTGTGGACGGTGGAAATAAAAAGAATCTGAGACTGAAAGCATGTTTTAAAAAACACGTGCTGTCCCTGACTTAAAAACATCCTCCATCTTATGAGTAAGTTATACTTAGAAGTGAATGGCCAGTCCTCGTGAAGGCTCACGGGAGCAACTGCCCTTTGTTTTTCAATTCTGAACCCCTGGGGTGGGGCAGATACGATTCACAGGCTCATTTACACCAATCTATAGAGAGAACATACAGCTGCCTTGACATCTCCGCCCCTCCTGAGGAAGCTTGTGTCCTGGATACTCGTAGAAGATGGGCTCCTTAGTTGGAACTCCAAAGATACTTTTCCATTTAAAAAAAAAAAGAGCAGAAGTTAGGTGTGAAAGAAGTGCATCACAACTAGAATCTGATGACATCACGTTTGCTGTCATTCAAGGGCTCTGGTCCTCAGTGATTTAGTTCTGATTCTTTCTTTTTGTCTCATCTAATACACACCACATATTTTCCCGCCTTTTGCCAGTTGCCATCAAGTCAGTTCCAACTCATGGTGACCCCATGTGTGTCACAGCAGAACACAGGGTTTCCAATGGCTGAATTTTTGGAAACAGATTACTGGGCCTTTCTTCTGAGGTACCTCTGGATGGACTCAAACTTCCAACGTTTTGGTTAGCAGCTGAGCACATAACCATTTGTACCACCCAGGGACTTCTTCCTGCCTCTAGCCTTTGCTAAAGATGCCCTTCATTTATCTGACAAACATTACTAATATCTACCATGTTGGTATTGTCTTGAGGGTTGATCTGCAGATTGAAAACATCACTACCACCACCCAGAAATCTTGCACAAGCATTTTACTGTCGAAATGAGGAGATACATAAGCAATAATTCAATTATAATACAATGCAATAGCTGCTATGACAGAAATAAGAAGGTGCCATAGATGCATGGAGCCCTGGAGGCACAGTGGTTAAGCGTTCAGTTGCTAACAGAAAAAAGGTCAGCAGTTCAAGTCCACCAGCCGCTCCCTGGAAACCCTGTGGGGCAGTTCTACTCTGTCCTAAAGAGTGGCTATGAGTCGGAATCGACTCGATGGCAAGGGGTTTGGTTTTTACAGGTGCATTAATAACCTGCGTTATGCAGATGACACAACCTTGCTTGCTGAAAGTGAAGAGGATTTGAAGCACTTACTGATGAAGATCAAAGACTACAGCCTACAGTATGGATTACATCTCAACATAAAGAAAGCAAAAATCCTCACAACTAGACCAATAAGCAACATCATGATAAATGGAGAAAAGACTGAAGTTGTCAAGGATTTCATTTTGCTTGGATCCACAATCAACACCCACGGAAGCAGCAGTCAAGAAATCAAAAGACGCATTACATTGGGCAAACCTGCTGCAAAAGACCTCTTTAAAGTGTTAAAAAGCAAAGATGTCACCTTGAGGACTATGGTGTGCCTGACCTAAGCCATGGTGTTTTCAATTACCTCATATGCATGTGAAACCTGGATAATGAATAAGGAAGACTGAAGAAGAACTGACGCCTTTGAATTATGGTGTTGGTGAAGAATACTGAATATACCATGGACTGCCAAAAGAACAAATAAATGTCTTGGAAGAAGTACAGCCAGAATGCTCCTTAGAAGCAAGGATGGCAAGACTATTTCACATACTTTGGACATGTTATCAAGAGGGATCAGTCCCTGGAGAAGGACATCATGCTTGGTAAACTAGAGGGTCATCGAAAAAGAGGAAGACCCTCAACAAGATGGACTGATACAGTGGCTGTAACAATGGGCTCAAGCACAGAAATGATTTTGAGGATGGCACAGGACCGGGTAGTGTTTTGTTCTGTTGTACACAGGACTGCTATGAGTCGGAACCAACTTGATGGCACCTAACAACATAGGTGCATGGAGCCCTGGTGGCACAGTGGTTAAGAGCTCAGCTGCTAACCAAAAGGTTGGCAGTTTGAATCCACCAGCCACTCCTTGGAAACCCTTTGGGGCAGTTCTACTCTGTCCTATAGGGTCACTATGAGTCAGAATCAACTCGACAGCAATGGGTATAGATGCACTGTAGAGGGACCCCGACTCATAGCAACCCTATCAGACAGAGTAGAACTGCCCCATAGGGTTACCAAGGAGCAGCTGGTGGATTCGAACTGCTGACCTTTTGGTGAGCAGCCAAGCTTTTAACCACTGCACCACGAGGGCTCCAGAGGGACACTAAACCCAAGATGGCCTTTCCCCATCTATTCAAATTTTACCAACACCTCTGTTCTTCCACAAGGTCTTCCCTCATTCTTTCATCAGAATTACCTACTCCTTTCGTTGTACTCTCATATCCATTCACTTATACCCAGACTATAGAGTTAACATTCTTCTTTCTTTGCATGATGATAAATATCTGTTGACAAAACAAAATTAAAAAATGAAAGGCTATACATATATAAGATTTGGGAGCTGATGTAGGAAAATAACCATTATTAATAACCTGTTTCCAAGAAAAAATACCCTCTGGCTCCAAACAACTAATTTCTCTACAGACTTTTACTCTAAGTGTCCATCCTAGCCTTTGTTCCTTAGGCAGTGGACCAACAAAAAATATAACCTACATTTGCACAGACCAATGCATGAGACAATGGAAATGTTACCAGTAGTGCAAATGTGAAGACTCTTCTTACTGTCATGTAACTTGCATATTAAAAAGCCTGTTTCACGGGAGAACCTCCACCCCTCCACCACCCTTAGTAAAATGAAAACTGAAAAACACACCTGGACATACATCTGAACATGGGGCTATGTTTGGCCATATGCACTAATGTATGTAAAAGTGCCTTATCAGTGCCCTGGGAAAATCTATTATTATGATTATTCCCATTATGATCATAATCACCAGGACAGGCTGCTCACAGTAGTGGATCCAAGGACACAGCTGGGCCACAGGGGCTAAACCTTACTACCAGGCACCAAGGATGAGAGAGAAAGGGAAGGGCTGAGTGTGGTCCTTACTGCTTTCCAGCCCTGAGGACACCTGCCTGAGAACCCAGACCTTGGATGTATTAATAAGCCATCACTGCATTCGCAGGACCCCGCTGGCCTCCACTGCCAAGTGTTTTGGACTTGTACTGCTGTGTTTTCTTTTCTTTCCTTTTTAGTCCGTTTAACTTTTACTCTTTAATATCATAGGACTTTAAAATATACAGTAAAGCCTGTGAAAGCTGGAACCTGTGTAAGGCATAAACCTGTCAGAGAAGGAAAACTCAAATATTTTCCACTAAAACAAGTGACAGAAAAGTGGTAAAACTGTATCCTGCCGAAGTCGGAAAACTTGCAAGACCTGGAAAAACAAGGCAGTCTCCTTCAGTTCAGGCTCGCACAGGTTTTACTGCATTATTTTCATTATGTTTATCTTTTTAAAAATAATTTTAGCATATTAACTATTTAATTCTTTTATTACCATCATAATCAACTGTGATACTAACTGGCTACAGGCCCATTACTCTTCAGTATTTTTACCAATGCCTGGGGTTAGAGTTGCCAGAGTGGCTATCTATTAACCATAAAAGAGATGTGTTGACCAGAATTAAAGTTTGTTATTGTTGTTAGCTGCTGTCAAGTTGGCCCCCAACTCAACGGAACAAAACACTGACGGGCCCTGCTCCATCATCATAATTGGTTGCAGATAGAACTCCTGTGATTCACATGGTTTTCACTGGATGATTTTCCGAAGTAGGTCATCAGGCCTTTCTTCCAAGTCTGTCTTAGTGTGGAAGCTCTGCTGAAACCTGTTCAGGATCATAGTTACATGTAAGCCTCCACTGACAGATGGGTGGTAGTAGTTCATGAGGCATATCAGCCAGAAATAGAACCGGGGTCTCCCACATGAAAGGGGAGAATTCTACCACGAAACCACAAATGCCTCCACAGAATTAAAGTTTAAAGGTGACAACTGGTCAACATTCTGATTAGGCTTAGATGTTAATATTTTAAGAAGTATCGGATGATAAACTCAGTTGCTAACTGAAAGGCTGGAGCTTCGACTCAACCCAGAAATGCCTGGAAAGAAAGTCCTGATTATTTCCAAATAATCAGTCACTGAAAACTCTATGTAGCACAGTTGACACACATGAGGTTGCCATGAGTTAGAATCCACTTGACGGCAACTGGTAAACTGGTATGATGAAAAACAAAAGGATCCATAGTGATTCACGACTTTAAATAGAGTTAGAGAGTGAACAAGCTTCTTAGTGGGGAGACTATTTGGGAATATGACAGTGACATCTGCAAGTGGATGGGGGGGAGAGCACAGTTCAGTTTCCCCAAATTGATGAGCATTTATTTGACTCTATTGCAGCTCCTTATTTTAATAACTGCATTAAATCTTGAAAAATAAAATGACAAGAAGATCAGAAGAGAGGGGCCATATTTAAGAAAGTCTTGAAGAAATGGGATTATTTACTATGAGAAAATTATTCTAGTGGCAACTCAATAACTATTTTTAACCGGAATTCCTTTAAAAATCCTGGGTCTGATTACTGAACAATTTAATCAAAGATTCTATAGAAAAACTTGATTAAGAGGGGGAAAAATGAAGAACAGAATTTCAAAATCTCGTGGAATCCAGACTTTCTGGAGCCATCGAGGCTTGATGAATCCACAAAGCTACTGTCCTGAGATAATCTTTAAACCTTAAACCAAAAATATTCCCTGAAGTCTTCTTTAAACCAAACGACAGTTTAGCTTAATTAGTAAAGAATGTCTGTAAGTATTGTGCTCTTTTAAAGAACTATCCATATGGGATCAAACTGACAACAGCAACTCAAAAGATTAGACAGCAACCTTAGGGGACAGTGAGTTTATGTTAATGGACGAGGAACAACTCAGAAAAGGAGGGTGAGAATGGTTGCACAACTTGAAGAATGTAATCAGTGTCACTGAATTGTATGTGTAGAAATTGTTGCATTGATGTATGTTCTGCTGTGTATATTTTCAACAACAACGAAATAAAATAAATTATTAAAAAAAAAATCTTGGGTCTGGGGAACAGCACGAGAACTTGACACACAGGCTAAGTTTTGAGCATTTCCTGTAAATGGTTATTACCCAGAGGAAGCATGTGATTTGATACACTGGGATCAGTGTGATATTATTTGACAGAGTTATACAGAATGCTGTGTTTGTAGATGACTAGTACAAGGGGAACGATAATCAACTCTCGGTGATAATCATGGAGGACGAAGAAAGGGAAATGAAGGTGGGGAAGGAGCAAAAGTGGTGGTTCTGTGGTACTCAGGTTGTTGGGGGAAATGTTTCTTAGTAGAAAGCTGCAGGTGTTGCAGGAGAAGTTGAGAGTCGGGGGGGAGTCTATTTCTAAGACAGTGGGTCAGAGGCAGGCACTGAAAGTATGAGCAGGCACTGAAGATGAGATAAGAGCAGGAAAGGCCGCAATGGCAAGTGGGGTGGTGGTCTTGGGCAAATGGGGCAGGGGTAGCCAGTTGCATCTAAAGGGGCAGAGATGATAGACATACAGGAGAACTTCTGGCAGTTCTTCTCGAACAACCTACTAGAAGGAGGTTGGGCTATCGGCTCTCCCAGAGGGTTTATTTTATTTTTTAAATATTGAGAGATAAAATCTTTCTTGGATTGTTTCATTTTTATTTTGGATGCAGATGGATAGAATTTGATGACTTATTGTTTTTCGTGTTCCAAAAGGCATGCATCAGAATTATATTTTAATATAGTTGTGCCTTTCAGATATATGTTCAGAAAGAACTCTAGCTTGTGTGAATTGATAAACATCTTTATGATACTTTAAGGATCATAAAACACAAATTTTCCTATTATTATATCATTTGTACCTCCCACTAACTTGGTAAGTTAGGTTTTAAGATTCTTATTCTCACTTTCTAGGAAGCTGTGGTTTGGAGGGATTAAGCCACTTGCTCAAGGGCACACAGGCATGGCTGCAGGGAGCTGGGGCTCTCACTTCGGATTCTGTGCTCTCCTCCATATCTCTACAGCCATTCTGACAAAGCAGCTCTAACACATTTTCTTTTTCCCATTCTTTCCAAAATATGTTTTTCCATTTTGGTTATTACCCTTACGTATTTCAAGAAGAAGCGTGGGTGTTGTGCTTTGTAAAAGCCAGAAATGAAGAAGGAGAAGTCAGGGACCACAGAACAGACCCTAGCCTCAGTCTTTCCCACCACATGGGCGGCTCTCATCTATCCCCTCTGGCTTGAGTTTGCTCCACCTGCAGGTGCTCAGAGCTTCAGTTTTAACATTTGGGAAATATCCTAAATGTGTCATGGGAAATCCCCATTCTCCTCTGTTCCTCCTCCTTTAAGTGGGGGCCAAAATTCTCCATAAAGAAGTATACTGATTTGAATATGACATAATCTTTCTTGTCTTTGTACTGTAGGTTTTTAAAAATTTATTCATTCAAAAAACATTTATTGTGCACCTGCTATGTGCCACGAACCACGCTGGGCTCTAGAACCACAATGGCAAACAAGACAGGCAGGATGCTTATCTTCATTGAACTGGCACTCTAGGTCAGCCCTGTCCAATACAGTGGCCACTAGCCAAATGTGGCTATATTTAATTTAAATTAATTTTAAAATGAAATAAAAAATTTGGTTCTTCAGTTACATTAGCCACATTTCAAGTGCGCAGCAGCTAATGTACTAGGCAACACAGAACATTTCCAACATCACAGAAAATGTTACTGGACAGCACTGTTCTAGAGGAAGAAAGAGACAATAAGTCAATGCATGTACAATTAAAAATTATGATAAAATTTTAGGGCTCTTCTGTTTTTCTTGTTTTTAAAAGTCATCTGTCCTTTTCTTTCTTTTCCAACAAACATGCCTCATTTCATGGCCTTATTACTCCTTGTTTAGGCCACTGCAATTGTCTCTTTCTCTCTCCTTCAATTCTTTCTTTGTATTACTGCATGATAAATCTTCCTAATGACAATCATTTTATCTCCCTGCTGCCTATAGACTAAAACGCAAATCCCTCAACATGGCGTTCAAGGCTGTTTATCACTGAGCTCAAATGACCTGCCTTGCCTCCTATCCTGCCATGCCTCCCCTTACCCTACACTTTAGCAAGAGAAAATGGGGTTGTAAATACCAAACCCACTGCCCACCATATTCGTTCATTCATGTAAGTTATAACCATGTCCACAACAGCCAAATAAATAGGCCTGTTTTAGGTAGAGGTGTGGTAACTGAGAAGTGAGATAAGATAACTGTAAATCATTTAATCTAGTCCTGAAGAAATTTTGCAACACAAAGCAATAGTCAGGTAGAGAGCATCACTCTCTATCCTCACCATAGGAGGGATACAGAAACAGGTGAGGAGGAGGTATAGACAACTTGGGAACCGAGCAGGAGAGCTAGGGTATTTTGGAAGAAATATACAAACCCAGTAACCAAGAATGGTTGATTGAAAGAAATACATGTAAAAAGTATTTTCCCTCTAAACGTATTCTTGGCAAAATGCCTGTTCCTATAGTTGATACACGGAGCCCTGATGGTGCAATGGTTAAGCGCTTGGATGCTAACCGAAAGGTCAGTGGTTCGAATCCACCAGTGGCTCTGTGGAAGAAAAGACCTGGCGATTTGCTTCCATAAAGGAAACCCTGTGGGGGTGGTTCTACTCTGTCACATGGTGTTGCTATGAGTAGGAATCAACTCAAAAGCACAAACCAACAACAACATAGTTTATACAAAGCTTATGACAATAGGCAAGACTCTGTGCTCCCAGCAAGATGTTATCATGGCTTTCTTTGGACAGAGATTGTACAAGACAGACAGGGCTAGTGGATAGAAAAAGTACTGAAGTATGAAGTATTTCCCAAACTGCAGACACTGTGGCTCACTGCCACAATTTTTAACATTTTCTCTAACGCAACTCTCTCTTTAAATAAATTTAGTTTAAAAAGAAACCTGTCAGCTCCTGTCCAGAGGTGAGATGAGAAGGCAGAGAGGGTCAGGAACTGGTTGGATGGACATGGGAAATCCAGGGTGGAAAGATAGAGTGTGCTGTCACAGTATAGGGAGAGCAACTAGGGTCACTAAACAATGTATGTACAAATTTTTGTAGGAGAGACTAATTTGAATTGTAAACTTTCACTTAAAGCACAACAATAAAAAAAAAAATTAAAAAACAAAAGAAACTTGTCCTAAGCAATAATACCAGTGAAATCTCAGGCTTAATATGTGAGTTACACTTTGTTGAATACATATTAACATAAACACAAAGATTTTTAAAAAGTTCTTCATATAACACCTGAAACCATTTCACTTTCAACTTGTGGTATACCTATTCATATTTGGGGAAATACTAAAATTAGGAGCCTGAACAATTATTCTAGCTAAACCCTGAGATAGAAGACATTGCCTCTCAAATTTTCCAGTCTGAAACATGGGGATAGGACGGTGTGTTACCCCTCTGTGGTGGGGACTGGGTGCTCTGAGGAGTGAAATGGTAAAAGGTGGCAAAGTGTTGGCAGATACAAAGCGTTAATCACTGCTCAACAACACCAACATTACCAACCTTCTGGAACTAGTGATAATTGATGAATTAACATTTATAAGGAGCATAAAAAAAGTTGCCATTGAGTCAGTTCCAACTCATGGCGACTCCATGTGTGTCAGGGTAGAACTGTGCTCCATAGTTTCAATGGCTGATTTTTCAGAAGTAGATCGCCAGACAAGCAAGGCACCTCTGGGTGGACTCGAATGTCCAACCTTTCAGTTAGCAGCTGAGTACGTTAACAGTTTGCACCACCCAGGGACTCCACAATGAGTGTAGAGCTTTCCAAATGTCCACTGTGGCTCTCAAACCATTTTAGGAAATAAACAGCTGAGGAGGCCTCCTGGGAACCTCCAGAGGCAGCACTGAGCTCCTGGAAAGCCTGACGGGAGCCAGGGTTTGTGGTGGCCTCAGAGGGCCCCGGTGGCCGCTTCTGGCCTCTGTAGTGATGGGCCATCTCCTCTCTGTCTAGCCTGGAACTCCAGCTTCTCTAGCAAGGTGGGTGAACGGGCAGAAACTCAGGGCGGGATGTTAAGATTCTCATATCAAAAATGCACGGGCGTCCAGCACTCCTTGATCTCGTTCCTGAGAATGACCCAGAGCTGGCACTGGGCCGATGCACGAGTTCATCTGAATGAGCTTCCAGAGATGCTTAGCTGGGCGGCACCTCTGTATTTCTTGGACTCTGTCAAAGGCTTAGTTTTCCTGCAAAGGAGGGAGAAAAACCTGACTCCCCAAATGAAGGGGATTTTATGTAACTAGTCTGCCGTTTTCCTCTCACCTCTACAGCGTAGCTGAGCTCTTAGAAAACCCGTGTTAAAGCACTTCTGCAAGAAGCCAGGCAATTGAAAGCCCCTTCTAACAGCTGTTAATGGTTGTTGATGAGCAGACAGACACCAGGGCTAGAAGGAAGGGAGCCAAAAATAACTTTGCAGTGGCATTTTTCAGGATTCAGTCATTTCTGATGCTGGAAAGAAGGTGCTGGAGGAACCTAAGTACAGATGAAGAAAACAAAGAGGGGCTGGAGGGATGAGGGCCAGGGGCTGCTGCCTGCCTGCCCCCTAGTCCTGTTACAGCAGAGCTCATAGGACCTTTCTCAGAAACCTTCTATGTGAGAAAGACTGAAATAGAATCTTGGAAAGACAAACTAGGGGAGACGGATGTTGCAGGTGAACTGAACTCAGCCCCTGCCTGGAGAAGGATGGGTTGTTGGCGCCTGGGCCATGTATCAGAGGGATGCTTTGTGAAGATGGCTTTTTTGGTGTGCGTGTGTGTGTGTGTGTGTGTGTGTGTGTTAATTGTGCTTTCAGTGAAAGTTTACAGCTCAAGTAAATTTCTCATACAAAAATTTATATACACATTGTTTTGTGACATTGATTGCACTCCTCACAATGTGACAGCACGCTCCTCCTTTCCACCCCAGGTTCCTTGTGTCCATTTGTCTAGTTCCTGCCCCTTCCTCCTCATCCTGCTTTTGGACAGGAGCTGCCCATTTGGTCTAAGAAGCATGTTCCTCATGTATGTTATTTTTTTGTTTTACTTTGGTGAGTAGCATCTATTGGTCCCATCCATCTGGAGCAAAGGAAAATGAAGAAAACCAAAGACACAAGGAAAATACTAGCCCAAAGGACTAAATGACCAAATGAACCAGACTCCACCAACCTGAGACCAGAAGAACTAGATGGTGCCCGGTTACCACCAACGATGGCCCTGGTATGTGTTTTTAACCTATGCTTCCTTCTGTGGGATTTACAAGTCCATTCCACAGTCAAGGAACCATTATAACCATATTTTTCCTAGGGGATCCCTAGCCCTGCCTGCCTTGATGGGGCTGTTTCTTACATATTTTTGCTCAGTCTGCCCTGAAGGACGTGGCCTGTAACTAAGCTTCCACAGCTTTCTAACTAATAAAGGTTTGTAGTACCGTGGGCTTCAGAGACTCAAAAGTTTTTTTTTTTTTCTTTAACATTCAGCTTTCATTTTTGTTTTTAAAAATGTTATTCCAATCTTATCAGCCATTCCTCCAAGAATTTAGTGATTTTTAAAGTTTCTTTTAATTTTTATAATGTATACACATAATAGAGGAATCTTTTCCCTGAAATTTTCCCTGTCACTCAATCCAAATGCACACATGGCACTTTTAAACCTTTCTACCTGCTCTCAGAATGTTTTGATGCCCTTTGTGAGTAAAATGAAATCTTTGAACAACACCTCCATCTGAACTACAGACTTGATCTTCCTAGGATTGGCAAACAAACTATCACCCACTCAGAACCTAGCCGAGAAACTGGTGGATGACTTCAAGTTTAATTAGGAACAAGTCATGCCAAAATAACTTCATTTCTGGTTTTGATGGAATAACTGCTCAGTGAGTGCAATGTGAAATAGCATCCCAGGGTTCCAGTAAGGCAGCTCATATCTCTTAGGTTAACTCTGTGCATAATACGAAAAACTGGGGTCTGAATGATAGTAAAATGAAGAAATCAGTTGCTGGTTGATGAATGAACGTCAACTTTAATCCAAGGAGAAGTGCCTGGTGATACGACCAGCCTTCTGTCAAGCCTAGCTTATATTTCAGACTCGGAAAAGATGTGCACAGCAAGCTGGTGAGATACTTCAGGAGACAGAATCAAGACCCTAAATGAAGACCATAGGCTGATATTATGGAGTATATGTATAAAGGTAAAATTTTACAAAAATAGATGTCAAATCCTGTACTGGGATTTAAAAAAATGCAACTTTGTAAGAACAGAATGGAAGTGTCCTGGCTTAACAAGGTGAGTCAGTACTGTGACACATTTGCCAAGAAACTTGAGACAATCCTGGCTACATTAGGAAATGTATAAAGCAGAGAAAGGGAGTCATAGTTTACTCTCTACTCTTCAGAATACACTGAGACTCTTGTATTTAGTCCTGGTGCCATACTTTAAGAGTAGCCCTAAGAAACAAGCATGATGGTGATCACTGAATCCATGCTCCCTTAAACCCTGAGGAAGGGAACTTACGGGACCTATATGTTGTTCTGCTGTCAAGTTGATTCCGATTCATAAAGACCCCGTATGAAAGAGCGTAACAGATCCATAGGGTTTTCTTGGCGGTAATTTTATTGAAGCAGATCACCAGGTCCTTCTTCCACAGAGCTGCTGGGTGGGTTCTAACTGCTAACCTTTTGGTTAGCAGTTGAGCACTTAACCGCTGTGCCACCAGGGCTCCTTATGTTACCTACATAAGAGTTGCCTTTAGCAAGCTAAAACCAAACCAAAGCTGTTGCCTTCGAGTTGATTCCAACTCCTGGTGACTCCATGTGTTACACAGTATAACTGTGCCATAGGGTTTCCTGGGCTGTAATCTTTATGGAAGCAGATAGCCAGGCCCTTCTTCCACAGTTTGAACTGCTAACCTTTACTTTAGCAGCCAAGTACAAACAGTTTGAGCCACTCAGGGACCTTTAAAAAGCTCAAGTGCTATCATAAATAGATGAGATTAGATTCTCTTCCAGTCCAGAGGGCATAAATTAGATCACAAGTGAAAATTTAAGAAAGGTGTATTTCTGCTAAAAATAAGGAAAAACTTTCTAATAATCTCAGTTGTATAAAATGGAAGAGGCTCGCTTGAGTGTGGTGAGCTCCCCATTACTGAAAGTGTTCAAGTGGAGGCTGGAGAGCTACCTACATCATTATAAAAGGATTCCAGAACTGGATGGGAGACTGAACTAGATGGCTTCTCATATGCCTTTCTTTAACCTCCAGTCCTTGACTCTCCTCACTTCCTACCACAATAATCAGAGAGGAGTTACGGTTCCTAAAAGTCCATAAAAATTTTATACAAAAACTGACAGGGAAGAAAGACAAGGTTGACAGTATTTTTCATTTCCTCTGGACGCCACTGGTAAAATATACGGGTTTGTGAGTTAGCAAAACAAACACGGTTCTCTTGCTTGAACTTCTCCAAGTCTACTGTAGGTTGATGAATGACACCTCTGTCAAGCTGCTTTAGTTTGGAACACAGGCCTTGTCCAACCAGTCTGCTGAGGTCATGAACAATTTGCAGAGAACACAGGGAGCCCTGATAGGATGTAATAGAAGTCAGTACTGAAAATAATGAAGAAGTAAATGATTTCCTAGTAATGTAAGTTTTCAAAGGCCATCATACCTATTCAACAAAAATTCAACTGTACAGTTGCAGAACCCTTGATATTAAGCAAATGCAGACTCAGCAGTCTGAGTTTTAAGACATGTATACAGGCATTTTTTTCTGGGCATTATTTTCCCTCACTGAACAAGTAAGCCCTTTCCGTTTAGATCTGTCAGGGGAGCAAGTGTAGTCAGTTACACGGACCCACAGTTTTGCTGGAATGGATAGCAGCATGCCCCATCTTGTATTTTCCTGGGCTTGGCATAGTAACTGAGCCATTTAAAAATGCCATAAAAGTTGCACACACCCTGCCATTCTAGACAGCCTCAAATGGCAGGAGAAAATAGCCCAAAGCCTTTCCTCCTTAATAATCTCATGGACAGGTTTTAGAACTGAACTAGGTAATATCTAAATCTTTGCTAGTGACTAGAAAAGAACCCAGAAGATCTGACCACAAGTAGTAGAGATAGAGAATGCAAGACAATGAAATAAGATATGAGTGAAGGGCATCCTCTAAAACAGTTATCACAGCAACAAGTGCTGTGCTATGGCTGACACACACGGTTGATAGTCAATAAATATGATACATCAAGAATGAGCAAACATAAAAAAAAAAAGAATGACTAGACACTCATAGGACAGAAGATAATTCTGTACAAGCAACTTGAGGAAAAGGTAAAAGAGGCGCTCATGCAATGGTGGGGCTCCTAGGCTCCTGGAGGTCACCTATACTAGCTTCTGTTTAGCCATCTGCTTCCTGTACCAGTGGGTCAGGCTTGACTCCAGGTTGGAATTCTTTTGGTTGTTCTCCCATGTCTGTGGCCTTGGTATCTTATTAGAGATTCTAAGTCAAACTCTAGACACAAAGTTGAGGTGAACAATGGAGCCTCATGTTGTGGAGTCAGCAGTGGAGGGACCTTCTCCTGACCGTTGTCTCTGATCACAGATGGCCATGCTGGTGCAGAGGCTGCCCCTCCAGTTCTATAAGACGCAGTCACAAAGAAACCCTTGGATGGTAAGATGATCAGGCTCTTTTCAGAAATCTTTAATTCAAAGCAAGTCACAACTACAGATAATATCATACATTTTATTTCCAAAAGGACTGAAATAAACCCTAAGAACCAAAAATAACCTTCTAATACAGACTGAGAAACCAATACAGGCCAAACTCCATAGGACCCAGGGAATTATCCAAGTCAATAACTGCTTTAGAAAGGGGACCACATGTGCAGAAAGTACAACAGAGGCCAAATCCCAGGAAATTCTGGACCAAAAGACAATTTTTTTTTTTGAGGGTGTGAAGAACATAATATTTAACTACAGACATTCTTTGCATGGTTTAGTTGATAATTTTTCCTTATTGTTTGTGAAATTTTTTTTTTTTAAAGACAACTGTATTTTAAGCAACAGCAGGAGCTGGAATAGAAACTTGTTCCCATGTAAAGCAGACCCAGTGGGCACACTGGAAAACTCAAGTGTGATTTTGAAGCCTTCTTCCTCTGTGAGAGGAAGAATACACACATTCTAATAAGGATAACAGCCATGTGTGGAAGGCCTTTGTGTTATGTGCCAGGTACTCACACCAGTCCTGCAGAGCAGGCATTATTATCCCCAGGAGGCGGGCTCAGAGGTTTGGGGACTTGCCCAGGGCTAAGCTGGTTGGTGCACGAGCTGGGATTAGAACAGTAAACGTTTTCAAGAGCTGCTCTCTCCACTCACCTTGCCGCCTACTGCTTAATGAAATCTTTGCTCTTTAAGAAGAACTACACCTGGCCAGAGAGGAAGGATTGACCAAGATAAGGAGAAAGAGTGATTCCCAGACTAGGCCCGAGGCAGACATAGGCATACTGGATCTCCCAGCAATTTGGCATATCATCCTGAGAAGACCACTTCTCCTCGGACTTTGATTAAATGACAAAACAGATGAGCCCCTCAAAGTAACTAATAAATGTCTACAAACTGCTGGAGTGCTTTTATTGTGTGTGTGTGTTCTGCACAATCATGGAGGGATATGAATAAGATAAACATCTATAGTTACAACCAAAACTCTCATCCCATGGGCTCTACTTGTTTGCTATAACCTAAGGCATTCCAAGGAGTCCCTGGGTGGTATAAATGGTTGATGTTCTCAGCTGCTAACCCAACAGGTTGGAGGTTCAAGTCCACACAGAGGTGCCTTGGAAGAAAGTCCTTGGGCTCAACTTAAGAAAAAAAGGAGCCATTGAAAACTCTTTGGAGTGCAGTTCTACTATGACACACGTACGGTGGCCATGAGTTGGAGAAGACTTGACAGCAACTAGTTTTAAGGCATTCCAAGTATTAGAATTTGTGTATTTTTCCTTTCTCAGAAGTAATGCTGTTAATATGGCTTTAAAAATAAACTCAGGGAGATGGGATGAGAGGGTATAAATAAGAGGGGGAGGGCAAACGCACCTCCCTTCTGTTTCTGGTGTTGGCCAGAAAGGGAAGTCCTGTGGAATGCTCCCTTGGGCTGGAGCACAGTTGGCAGGATGTGTTACAGCTGCAGAGAGACGGTCCTCCCAGTAGAGTGGGTTCAAAGCCCATCCTCTCCATCAATAAGCACCTACTGACGGTCCAAGCTGTCACAGTGCCCATTTCAAGTACACACTCTGAAGTCCAGAAGACCTCAGCAATTCTTAAAGAATTCTCATGAAAAGCTCTCAGCATCTTCCTGGGAGAGGAAGAATCTGAATAAATAAGGTCTTATTATTTTAAGTGCAGCCTCTGTAGGAATCTTGGAGGGAGCGCAGACGAGGCAATGGAATGCGAATGAATAGTCTCAAAGCTGCCAGAGCCTGCTCTTGAGGAACGAGCTATGCTTAGAATGTGTGTCCCTCACGGACTCATGCGTGGGTCACAGAAGGGAAAACTGGGTTCAAAACTGAAAGGCAGTTTGTGAAATTGAGTCACATGTCACAGGGGTCATTGGCAAAAAATGTCTGGGAACCCTGTTACACTCCAGTTGAACCTTGCAGGGCTGCTCCGACCAATGCTGTCACTGTGAATAGGGCCCCATCTTCAGCACAAATGTCCCCTTTCCCACCAAAACTTCCACCCAGCACCTAAGAACAAGAGAGGCCCCCTACAGCAGCTCCATGTGGGGAGCTCGGCCCTTAGATATGGAAGTCAGTGCAAACTGGGAGTTAACCTTTTCATCAGAAGTGGTGGAGCTCAACTTGGTTGTTGTAAGCTGCCACTGAGTTGGCCCCTGGCTCATGGTGACGCCATGCACACACGCACAACAGAATGAAACCCTGTCCGATCCTGCACCGTCCGCATAATCAGTTGCAGATTGGACCATCGTGATCCATAGGACTTTCACTGGCTGATTTTTGAAGGTAGACTACCAGGCCTTTCTTCCTAGTCCATCTTAGTCTGGAAGTTCTACTGAAACCTGTTCAGCATGATAGCAACACGCAATCCTCCACTGACAGATGGCTGGTGGCTATGGATGAGATGTGTTGACTAGAACTCCATCCTGGGTCTCCAGGCATGGAAGGTGAGAATTCTACCACTGAACCACCACTGCCCTCAGAGCACAATTTACTGATAGGTTAACTTGTAAATGAAAAAATCCTATTAAAAGATTTATACAAGGAATTTCTAATTATCCTTACACAAGTCTACTATGAAACTCTCAGCAGAGCTTTCAGCTTTTGCCTTTCGCCTCCACCTTACTGCTGTCTTTCTGGCTGCTGATTACCCCCTTGATCTGGCCATCCACCTACCCAACCTTTTATCTCCCCTATACCTGCTCCTCGAGCAGTCTTTCCTGCCTTAGTTAACCACAGCTCCCACCCTTTTGGTTCTTCAGGTCAAAAACCTCAGTCATCCTAGATTCTTTTCATGTTCTCACATCCCACTTCCAACCAGACAGCAAATCTTGGCAGCTCTGCCTTCAAAACAATCAGAATCCAAACCTTTGCACTCCGATCCTGCTACCACCATTGTGCAAACCTCCACTGTCTCTTGCTTGCATCACTGCCGTAGACTCTTGGCTGGACACCCTGCTTCTGTCCTTACCCCATATGCAGCCTATTCTCAACCCAGCATCTGACTTTAAAAAGATGTCAGATTATGTCACTCTGCAAGTCAGAACCCTCCACAAGATTCCCAGTTCACTGAGTAAAAGCCAAAGGCAACAAAACGGTCCTACGTGATCTGTGTCCTCTCAACCTCCCAGCTCCAATTCCATCCCCCACTGCTCTCTGTCTCACCCACTCTGCTCTAGCCACACTGGCCTCTTTGCCCTTTCTTACCATAGCAGGCACAATCCCTCTCATTGCTACCAGTGCCAGCTGCCATAGAGTTGACTCCGACTCATGGCAATCCAAGTGTGTCAGAGTAGACCTGTGCTCCATAGGGGTTTTCAATGGCTGATTTTTTGGAAGTAGATTGCCAGGCCTTTCTTCTGAGGTGCCTCTGGGTGGACTTGAACCTCCAATTTTTCAGTTAGCAGCCGAGCTCGTTAACCATTTGCACTGCCCAGAGACTCTCTCATAGCTAGGCTTCTGCGTTTGCTGTTCTATCTGAAACACTCTTCCCTCAGATATGGCTCTCTCCCTCATCTCCTTCTGGTCTGTGTTCCTATGTCACCTTCTCAGTGAGACCTTTCTTAACTGCTGCATTTAAAATTTCAACTCCTACTGTCACTATCCACTCCCTTTCCCTGCTTTATTTCCCCCCGTAACACTGATCACCAACTTATGTATTCCCGTTTACTGTCTATCATCCTTAACTGGAATGTCAGCTCCATGAAGGCAGAAAGCTTTGTCTATTTGGTTCAGAATGCACATAGCAGGTGCTCAAGACCAATCTGTTGAATGAATAAATGGCTTCTTCTGGACGTTCGGGTCTCGGCTCAAAGGTCTTCTTCTAATGTTGCCTCTGCTTTGATTACTGTCTATCACATCATCTTGCTTTATTTTGCTTCTAGCTCTTACAATACTCTAAAATTATCTTGTTTTCTTGCTTGTATTCCCCACTAAAACTGCAGGTCCATGAGAACTCCAACTTATTCTGCTTTACCCACTGCCACATCCCCAGCACTCAGAACAGGGCTTGGCTCAAAGTAGGTGTTCAGTAAATACTTCTTCATTAATGGAGCACCTTCATGACAAAATCAATTCAAATCGATTTTCTTCATTTTCTCTAATTTTTTATCTTGAAAATTTCAACCCACAGGAAAGGTGACAGAAATATACATCTACATACCTTTAATATGGATTCAACAACTGCTAGATTTTGCTAAATTTGTGTTATTTATATATATCTGCATGGTTTAAAACCAGAAAAGGTGTGTGTCAGGGCTGTCTATATTCTTTCACCATACTTATTCAACCTGTATGCTGAACATATAATCCAAGAAGCTGAACTATATGAAGAAGAACACGGTATCAGGATTAGAGGAAGACTCAATAACAATCTGAGGTATGCAGATGACACAACCTTGCTTGCTGAAAGTGAAGAGGACTTGAAGTACTTACTGATGATGAGCAAAGACGACAGCCTTTAGTATGGATTACACCTCAACATAAAGAAAACCAAAATCCTCACAACCGGACCAATAAGCAACATCATGATAAACAGAGAAGATATTGAAGTTGTCAAGGATTTCATTTTACTTGGAACCACAATCAACACCTATGGAAACAGCAGTCAAGAAATCAAAGGATGTATTGCATTGGGCAAATCTGCTGCAAAAGACCTCTTTAATGTGTTAAAAAGCAAATATGTCACTTTGAAGGATAAGGTATGCCTCACCCAAGCCATGATATTTTCAATTGCCTCATACGTATGTGAAAGCTGGACAATGAATAAAGAAGATGAAGAAGAATTGATGCCTTTGAATTACGGTGTCGGCAAAAACTACTGAATATACCATGGACTGCCAAAAGAACGAATAAATCTGTCTTGGAAGAAGTAGAGCCAGAATGCTCCTTAGAAGTGATGATGTCCAAACATACTTTGGACATGTTATCAGGTGGGGCCAGTCCCTGGAGAAGGACATCACGCTTGGTAAATCAGAGGGTCAGGGAAAAAGAGGAAGATCCTCAATGAGATAGAATGACACAGTGGCTGCAACAACGGGCTCAACATAACAAAGATTGTGGGGATGGCGCTGGACTAGGTAGTGTTTTCTTCTGTTGTGCATGAGGTTGCTATGAGTCAGAATCGGCACGTAACCTATGTATCTATCTGTCTGTCTGTCCATCTGTCCGTTCACCCACCCACCCACCCACACTCATACATACCTATGTGTGTGTATGTGTACACATTTTTTCCAGAACCATTTGAAAGTAAATTGTAGACATCATGACATTTCACCACTAAATACTTCAGCATGTATCTCCTGACAACAGGACGTCCAACCTAACCAAAATACCATGCTAGAAAGCACAGAAGTGCTCGAAGACTAACGGGGACGAATCAAGAGGATGTAGGCAGTGCAATGCTGACACTGTTATAAACGAATACGCAGTTTACATTCAGATTTTCCAAATTTCTCCAATAACGACCTTTATAGATTTTTTTTTTTTCAATTTGGGATCCAACCAAGGAGCAGTCAGTGCATTTGGTCTCATTAGTTTCCTAAATTTAGGACAGTCCCCTCCATCATTTTGTCTTTTGTTGGCACTGACATGTTTGAAAAGCTCAGGCAAGTTTTCTTAAAGAATGTCCCATAATTTGAATTTGTCAGATGATTTCTGCATGATTAGATTCAAAGTAAACTTTTTTTTGGCAAGGATACATATTGGTGGTGATACATAGCACACTGCCCGTTGTATCCCATCAGGTGCTACATCACGTCAGCTTGCCTGTTACCGGTGATGGTAGGTTAACGTGGTGCCCACCAGATCACTCTACTGTAAAGGTGTCCCTTCTCTCTGTATAATTAATAAGTAACCTACGTGTGATATTTTGCAGCTCTGAACTGTCTGGTTCTCCATCAACATTTTACTCGGTGATTATAACATCTATTGATGATCTTTGTCTAAATCAATTATCATGAAAAACCCATTGCCATCGAGTTGATTCTGACTCATAGTGACCCTACAGGACAGAACAGAACTATCCCACAGGGTTTCCAAGGAGCAGCTGGTGGATTTGAACTGCAACCTTTTGGCTAGCAGCCGAGCTCTTAGCCACTGCGCCACCTGTGCTCCAATTACTACATACATGGATGCAAACTGCTAATCTAATTTAATCATGGTTAAAAGTGACATTCTTCTGTAAAAAAGAGTTTTCTCAAACCCCTACTATTTACTTTTTTTAAAAAAACTATCATTATGTATTATGGATGCAAGAATTCTTCATTTAATATATTATGATTCGTGATTTTTTTTTTGCTCAAACTGTCTTAACTTTGGCCAGTAGAAGCCCCTTCAAAATGGCTCTAACACCCATGCGATTTGTCCCCATTAGTTTTTGAACACTTCCATACTTTTCTGGCACCACAAGATATTTCAGGCTCATCTTGTACTTTTCCTGTCCCAGACTTGGAATCAGGAATTTCTCCAAGGAGAAATGGTTCCTTTACATTATAGTATTTGGATACCAAGATCTGGGCACTAGGTGTGTTAAATGCTACTGGGGAGTTGTACCTTCTAGATCCTCTGTGGGGACAGCACCAAGAAATATATATATATATTTTAAAAACATCACAGATTTATATTGAAACCTCCAGTTCAAATTGAGTACCACAGAGTTCTTCCTAGCCTTCTCCTATTTTACATCTGTTATTTTCTTCTTCTACAGTGAGAACTCTGAATAGCAAAATATTTATTCATTTTCTGTATCCTACAATGTACAAAAATAGTTTCAGAATTATCACACCAATAACACTACTAACAACAAAACTACTCAGTCAAGTTCAAAATTTCCTTGTAGTTCTTTACCTCTTTATATCTTTACAGCTCTTGCTGTCCCAAGAATATATACCCACAAAGAATTTCTAGTCATAGTATTGTGTTAAAAAGTTAATAAAATTAGTTGTTTTTTCCTATGTGGTTAATTAACCAATTTAATATACAGCGAGTTCATCTTTCTTGTTTGTTCTAAATTTTAAGGTCTGCTGCTTTTCATTTTTGTTATTAAATTTTAATTGTTTGCCTATGTAAAACATTTACATGGTTCAAAAATCAATACCAAATAAAAAGATACATTCACAGAGTCTCATTCCCATCCCCATCTCTTTCACTCTGTTCCTATCCACTTTTGAAACACACACAGTCACACTGCAGAGTTTTATTTTTCTAGTACTGTGCTCTACACTTTACCTGACCTTCTTCCTTTAAATCCATCTAACTGTTCAAGTAACTCTTTTATTATTACAGAAATATAATAATGTATACTGTAGGAAGTTATCAAATGTAGACAAGCAAAAAAAAAAATCATATTCCCATCATCCACAGATCACTAGTGTTAACAGTTTAGTACATATGCTTATGATTATTCTACCGTCCAGACCGTATTTGAATTTCTCCAATTTCTTCCCAAATGTCCTTTGTTCAAACCAGTAACCAGTCTAGGACCACGCACTGTATCTGTTTTTTAAATCTCTTAAATCTTGTTTAATTTAGCATAGGCCCATTTTGATGAAACTGACTCACTGAAGAAAATCAGGCCATTTATCTTGTAGAATGTCCCATCTGCTGGATTTGTCCCATTGCTTCCTCATGATGTTGTTAAGGCTTGTTCTTCTAATCTTTGATTTTCCTCTAAACGGGAAGTTATATCTAAAAGCTTTTTGGGGTCAAGTTATACACTGAATACATCATTTGGGATGGTGTGTATTTCATGAATATTCACATCAGAAGACTCCAAACATCAGACTGACCCACAGGAGTAATGCTTAGATTGAACTCTGCCTGGGTTAGTATGAAGACAGCCTGTTTCTCCATTGCACAGTTCTGACATTTCCCTCGTGAACAGAAAAGTATGTGTGTGGTGTTACTTTGTGTCTATGTGTGTTGCCAAAGGAGAGGGAATGAGAATCTGTCCTCCCCTCATGTGAACCTTTGCAGCACAAACACCAACACAGATTGGCATCTAAAATGAATGTTCTTGAATTGTTCACTTTGATTTACATGGTTTTGTCTTGATTCTCAACTATACGTTAAGTTTTTTGAAAGAGATGGTCCTGTTTTATATTTCTAAGGTATTCCCCACAAAGAAGTGACGTAGAAAGGGATGGTGTGTTTCAGTTCTCTGCTTCCAAGCAGTGCTATAACTTAAGCCATCTTGTCTTGATGACCACCTGCTCTTAAAAAAAACAAAAAACAAACATACCAAAAAAACAAAACTACTTTGAGAGTTATTCTCAATTGTTTGGTACCTTAGTTCATTGTCTAGCATTTTGCACTGTTAAAAAATTCTCCTTTAATATAGCTGAAATCCCTCACATGTAGCTGGCACACTGTTTCTTCTTGTCATCAGTGAATGAGAACATCTGGTCAACATCTATGTAACAGCCTCAATAGGGGCATGGAGATACTTTGTTAAGCAGAACTTTGAAAGGTCACTACATTTCTCTACATGAACATCATGTAAATCTGATGGATTTAACTCATCCAAAAAATCTTCAGAAAGTTACAAATGGTGTGCTTCTAATATCTACAACCTTAATATTCTGCTGATTTCCCAAAACTATGAAGTTCTTGTCTTCAGTATTGGTGTTCCATGTTTTCAGTCTTCCTATCTGTAGGGCACAATTCAACTCCTAGGCTAACTCAGCTCCACTTGGCAGATACATGCAGCATGAGGAAATATTCCCACGTAGTCTGAGGCATTCCGTGGGCAGAAAAAATGAGAGTTCAAACAATGAAACGCCTCTCATGGTGCTAGAGTGCTCGTTTTTATGTGGCCTAGGCCCTGAGGATCCCATCTTTTAGCAGCCATTTTCCTGGCTTTTTAGTAATTTCCGTTTTCCCCAACCTTCTCTTTTAGTAAGGAATAAAATAAGAATCATAATTCAGCCACAAGGTGTCAGATTTCTGTAAGTGACCCACACACATCATTCTGTTCTGACTTGCATCACTTAACATAGCTGGACACACCAAGGGTGTGGCCACTGCTCACAGATCTGCTTTGCTCTGCTCAGTTCTGGCTGCTGATATCACCTCTAGAAATGACGTCATTTATACACTACCTTGAGGAAGAATAATCACTTGGTTTTGCATAATAAAAAAAAATCAACAGAACAAAAACGAAGGCTAAGAAATAAAGAATCAGGAAAAAATCAGTGGCAATGACACTGAATACTCTCCTGTTTAAAAGCAGAAGATAAAATGTAATAGTTGTTACTTCAACAAGCTGGAGGCCTGTATTTGTGACCTTCCATATCTTTTCTTTGATTTTCTTCTAAACCCAGGCATCTTTTGTTGGCTAAATCCCAGTATTTTTTTCTCTCCCTTGGGCCAAATTTTTGGCTTGCTTGGGAACAGCTGTCAGTATTTCTCTTTGCTGCCAGTCAAGAAATGTGCTCATGGTGGAGGCCTGGCTCCATCCCACCCAGGGTGCGGAATGCATTAACTTTTTCACACACAGCCTTTGCCAGGCTGCACACTGAAGTCCATCTTGGAGAGTAAAGCTTGCTGCATCACTAGCTAGCGTGGAGGTGGTGCCGATGGCAGTTGGAGAGACTGTCAACATATTTTAGGAGTCTATGGCAAAGTGATGAATTTTACTATGTG
Source organism: Trichechus manatus latirostris (assembly GCF_000243295.1). NCBI lineage: Eukaryota > Metazoa > Chordata > Mammalia > Sirenia > Trichechidae > Trichechus > Trichechus manatus. The sequence continues at coordinate 2,968,313 of NW_004444147.1, read as the reverse complement.
CACCAAGTTAAAGGAGGAAAAAAAAAAAAAGAACTTCTGAGATATTAGGAAACCAGAAGTGCTTATTCCACTCCTGAAAGCAAAAACAGCCCAACCCTTTATCTAGTCTGTGATTTGGTTAAGAACCCAAAACTCAGAGAATATAAACATAAAAATAGTAATTGATTAGCACCCACAGTTTATTTTACTTTCTTAGTGCTTCTAGGAACAGTTTTTTTCTAGTGACAACCACACACCACTCCAATGGCTGGATACGATCCATTTTATTAAAAAATTCCTGAATCAATTTCCTGGCTTATAGCTAGTTCAACCGAGATTCCAGGTGTTCTCACCATAAGAAGGGCCTCTTTCAAAAGCTGTCAGCTTTTACAACTGCACACCCACCAAAAATGTCATGAACACCCCAACAAGAGAGCTGAAACTCGAACCAGTCTGGTGACATTCCAAGTTTCTGAATGGAATGTGAGTCCATTAAGATTATTAGGTAACTTTACTGATATCTTCAAATTTGTGCCAAGTGTTAAAGCTCCCAAAGAAAAGACAGAACAAAAACTGGCTCTTGGATTCCAACTCTTGGGTATTTTAGTGTGGAAACTGTATTTTCTTGTAATTCACTTAAAAATATACCACGCTTTCACAGTTTAATTGCAATCTCAGTTTTCAGGAAGCAACGAGAAATGAGATACATAATCGATGTTTCTCTTCCGTTCGGCTTTCAGCCTAAACGGCCCTGTGCTTTTATTGGCAAAGTAGGACAGGTAATAACAGTGAACAAGAAACCTATTCTGAGAAGTACTGGCTCAAGTGAAATACCACTACATCATGAGTGACTCAACCATCTACCCAAGAGCGATTACTCTGCAATGATGAAGCCATGCTAATTGGACAATGGCCCGCTGCCAGCTCATGTTGGCATGACCTACAACATCCTTGGCTGACAGCCATGTATATATCTCTCTCTATCATACCTTTTCCTTTTTTTCTTGAGGGCAGGGGTAATCTAGATGGGAAGTGGAAATCATTTAAAAAAAAAAAAAAAGAACCCTCCCAAGTGCTATTTAACTTCTTTTCATGAATTAAAAGTTTAATTAAGTACCGCGCTAAAGACCTGGGTTCTATGATTAAATAAGGCAAAATAATAGTTATGATTACTGATGAAGTAAGGAACTTTACAGCTCTGAACTTGGTCTTTAAAGCTATTATTAATTTTAATTGAACTAGCTAAGAGACTCCATAAGAGGGGGAAGAAAGAAACATAAAGGGCATCTGTTAATAAACAGAAAAAAGTTTTAAAAGGAATACAGTGGTAACTGATTTTATAAAATTTAATGCAAACAACTTTACTAAGTCCTTGTAAATCCATGTTAAAATGTTGATTACTGTGGTCATTTTACATCATATGGCGATAAATAGGTACAGTGAAAGGAACTTAAAACTAGCTTTGAAATCAGGTCACTTAAAAATAATTTTTAGTTATGTCTTCGGTTTTTGTCTACTCAACTCCTACTACTATGCCAAAAGTGGGACACATTTCTGCCAAAGTTTCCTTAAATAGGACTTACTGACCTCAGGATTTAAAAAATGTAAGGGGTTTGGAAACAGCTTATGTATTTCAGTTTTAAAATCAGCTATTGCTGTGGCTATTTTCACACCAAATTTCCCTCCGTCTCAGCACCATCCTGCAGCCTTCTGAGACAAACATCACAATAGTATTAGCTCCCCTTTTCATGGTTTTGCTTTACTGCACCCCCATCTGAGACTGATGCACAGATTTCAGGGCTGGAAGTCGCCTATGTATTACTATAAATAAGTTCTGCCCTTAGGCATTTTGAAATTATCAGCGTGATTCTAGGACTTGAAAACTTCTTACTTGCCAGCAAGTAGTTACCTAGAATATTTTGACTTCTTATTATTTATTTGCCTTTTTTCATCTGGTGCCAAGTCTCACTAATGCAACTTGGAAAATTGCACCACAGCTTTTAATGAGGATTCTGAGGTAAGAGCGATTTTATCAGGGAAGACTGCTTTCCTTTTAAGGCAGTAATAACATCTACTGTTTATACAGCACCATCCTTCCAAGAAGTTTAACATATCACATTTCATTAATCTGAACAGCAGCCCTGCAAGTCAAGTTGGTAACTAATATTGTTACTCCTTGCATACTCATAGAGAAACTGAGGTCATTAAATCTAAAATATTTTTCTCAAAATCCTAAAACTGAAGTAGTTAATAACCCATGATCTGCCACTTCTAAAATGTGCATATACTCTAGGTTATCAAATAGCCCTGTGGTTCTACAGCTTTGTCTTCTCCTGAAAACTCCTGCAAGACCCAGTCTGCACAGCCAGGGAGTATTCACAAGCCAAGACAAGTAAGAGAATTGAGCTCACTCCTCTCCCTGAGTCCCATGGTTCTCTTCTTTCCTAACCAGTTTGCCTCCAATCTCTGTGGCTTTTCCCCACCTCTCAGTCTAAACATCTCTTCCTCTCTTCCTGACTAGTAGGATTTCTTCTCTTTCTCCAAGTAGGAACTTAGAAAAGTTCAAGGACCATAAAATATAGCATAGGATAGGACCTCCAAGACCAACCAGTCCAACTCCATGGTTTTCAGGTGAGGCTGTGCCTTGCTAAGGTTGAGTTTCTCCACTTGGTCACTAGATTCCATCCTCTCTTGTGTACTCAATGACATTCCTTTAGCAATTGACCTTCTGTCTCCTATATCATCAGGTTTTTGCCTTCTTTTGGGGTTTTCTCATAAGCCTATGTATTAGTCTGGATAATCTAGGCTCTGCTGTGGTAACAAAAAACATCCAATCTTAGTGGCTTAACACTATAGTTACTTTATCAATTATGTCAAAGTCTGATCTGAGTCAGATGGCTCTCCTTACTGGCTCTCCTCCAACAGTGACTCACGCATCTAGGCTGCAGTTCTGACGTCTTGAGTTCTATGACACTCAGCTAAACCGATGGGAAAGAACATGAAGAACTCATGCTGACTCTTAACGGCCTCAGACCAGGAGTAACTAGTTACTTCTATCACATTTCACTAGCTAGCTCTTAGTCACATGGCCCACTGATTGCAAATTGAGTCTTTCTGTATGCTCAAGAAAGACAGGAAAACTGAGTATAGGTGAACACTGGTAGTCTTTACCACAGAATGCAAACACGCTGGAATTTGTCCCTACTTACACAACCAAATCAAACAACAACAACAACAACAAAAAACCAAATGAAACCTCTTTTGACACCATTTCCCTCCAGGTACTGGCCCATTTCTCTGTTCCCTTTAACTTGGAAGGCTTCAAAAATGTAGCCTATGTTAGCTTTCTCCAATTCCTCTCCTCTCAGTCTCTAGAAAACAACCGAATTGTGCTTTTGCTCCCCTGAAAATACTCACTGAAATCAGAAATGGTCTCCGAATCACTGGATGGTCATTTTTCAGCCTTCATCTTAGCTATCAGCATCAGTTGACATAGTTGATTACTCCCTCCTCCTTGAAATACTTTCTTCACCTGGCTTTCTGCACACTACACTTTTGTGGTTTTCCTCCTACTTCAACAGCTGCTCTTTCTCAGTCTTTCCTGCTGGCTCCTCTTTACCTCCCCAACTTTCTGTAGTATCATATGCTGAAAAGATGACACAAAGGTAATCTTGACTGTCTTACTGCTTCCTTAAAAGACTAACCCATCTCAGAGACATTAACAGCTTTCATTATCCTCCAAAAGCTTCCAGACTAGAAGATTCCATACTTTCCTTGTTGGCATCTGTGCTTGGCAGTACTGCTGCAAGGTTCTTTATTGCACCCTGTGGCTAAGACTTAACAACAAATGCTTTTTTTTTTCAAAATCTTTCTATGTCAATTTTCCTTTATGTTTAGCACTGAAGAAATGAGATTTGTACCAGAATGCTGGGGG
>NW_004444147.1:2942931-2964300 GCF_000243295.1 Trichechus manatus latirostris | reverse complement strand
GAGGGAGGGAGAGAGAGAGAGAACAGAACTCTGAACAGAACTCTGAAATACACTTAAGAAAGCATAAGGTCCACTCGAAGTCACCAAATTCACTTTTGCCCTATAGCCAGTCCCTGAATGAACCCTTTCTCTTCTTTAGAGTATAGGAGGACATAGGCAACCGGTCCAAAGAAAGGCAGTGGAACCAAGCAGCCTCATTTAAGAAAGGAGTTGGTGTGCAAACCCACTGTGGGCTACATGTCTTTAAAAAGCATACCCCATTCCTGTCCCCTGTACTCGACACACCATGAGTCTGGGCTTTACCACTGTGATGCCACTTCCAGCAGAGTTGGCATCTAGCCTGAAATGGTCTCCATGACGATAGCTAAGTAGGTGTTTGTTAAGCCAACTTTAATCCTAATGAGCAGTGGAAGAATGGCTTCGGATGCCTGGAACATGTACCGTTTTCTCTTCATCTCTTAGCACAAAATACACTTACTAATTATAAATTAAGGCCCCTGGGTGGTGCAAATGGTTTGTGCTTGACCACTAACCTAAAGGTTGGTGGTTAGAACCCACCCAGCAGCACCATGGAAGAAAGGCTTTGTGATCTGCTTCTGCAAAAATTACAGTCAAGAAAACCCTATGGAGCAGTTCTACTCTGTGACAAATGGGGTCATCATGGGTTGGAATCAACTCGATGGCAATGAGTAATTATAAATTAAATGGCATGTTTTATTATTTAGTGACAGTATTAAGTACAACGCTTTGTCTCCTACTATTTGCTGACGTATACCTGGGTGTGTTTTCCAATGGAGAGTCAACACTCAAGACCTATAAATCCTAGAATATATGCTATTCCATTTTAGGGAGGGAAAAAAGGGCAAGACATTTCAATTATTCCTTGCCTCAGAGAAGGAGGCCTCTATTGTCCGTCCTACTTCCAGTCTAGAGGCTACCTGGACACTTGCTGGCAGTGGTGTTGTCCATCAGTAGCTAGGATTTGGGGGGTAGAACCTCATGACTAGATAGCAGTGGAGGAAAGGACTAGATCTGGCCTAAACTGACTTAGTAGGGGTGTGGGAGTGGTGGCAGCTTGCTTTTGGAAGCTTCACAGTCCAAAGAGAAACTTTCAGACTTGGCCATGCTGGCTCCCTGAGAAGCACTGTGGATGGCTGGCCAGGGAGTGTAGTGGTGGGCCAAGGAGTTAATCAAATGCTTTCTCTTACATCATATGAAACAAATGCCAGTTAGTTCCAGGCAGCTACTTTCCAAGGTAGCGTTTGGGTTGTTTGCTTATTTATTACTTAATTCACATTCTATAAAGTCATTCACTGAGCAAAGTGGGATAATTACCATAGAGCCTGCAAGGACATCTCAGTGTCACACAGTAAAGGGAGGAAAACTATGCCTAGTGCATGGGGACCACAGGTGGGTGGTCTGAGCAGAGGGGAGGGTTCTTTAAAGGAGACCCTTAGAAACAATGATGAATCTACAAAGGAAAACACCACTGGGGCTGGTCTGCAGGCCCCATCTGCTAGAGTACTGACAATATAAATACATATTTCATAGAAGGAAAAAAAAAAAGCATAGAGTTACATCTTCAGGTTTCAGATACATGAGCAACCAGAATGCTTTAATGGTTTGGAGGCTATAGATGATGTAGGGGCAATAACCATTTACACAGCTAGGAAGAAAGAAAATCCACACAGAGCAAAACTGTTACAATTTGCAAACAATCAAAGAGGTCCAACAGTAGATTTTTGTGTGATGTCTGTAGAGTATGCCTCTTCCTTTAAAGAGTGCCCAATGCTAAGGAAATAAGCAGTTATCTGGAATTTGATATAAAAAGAAACTTTCAGGTTATGTCATATACATTTATAGCCCAATTTCCTTTAAATTTTACTGCCCTGGTATTATGATAAATAATTCAAGGACTTCAGAATTTTAGTGGTTTTTACAGGTAAGAACTAGGGCTCAGACAGGTTAAGTGACCAGACCAGGATCCCAGAGCTAACTGGGTACAGGCCTGGGCTTAGGGCAAATGGTCCAGGGAGTCTCAGATGGTGTCAACAGAGAGAAATTAACTTACATAAAGTATAATTTTAATTTGTAAGTATATTTTAATATAATTTAATTTTTTGAAAATCAGTAAAAAACATTATAAATGAAATGGCTCTCAAACACTTACAGTTCATAAGTTAACCATAAGCCCTGCTCCCCACCCAAGACGATTCTGGATAAACAGAAGTTTTCCAAATATTTCTAGAGATTTCTAGAGTTCACGTAAATAAGAAATATATTCTTGCTGCTTATCTAGAGAAGAAGAGAGTGTCGTACATTTGATGAATGCCTACTCTGGGATAGGAACCATGCTGAGAACTTTTATTTATCAACTCGCCTAGTCTTCACGGCAACCGAGTGGGTTAAGTACTCCCCTATTAGTGGAGATGAGGAAAATCCGGCTCAGACGTTACCCAGTCACACCACAGCTGCCACTCCTCAGCCTTCCCACATTACCAGGTACACAACTTTTACCGCTCCACCTCTGTTCCAATTACGTCATCTCCAATGGATTTGTCATTTTTCTATCTTTTTAGTTCTCTATTTGTTAGTGGTAATGGAGCATTTTATTGTGAGTACATAAAAAGGATATTAATGTGAAAACGCTGAATGCCTGTGCAGTTCTCACGTTATCAGCTGGTCACTCTCCTGCTGTGCAGTGGCAACAGCAGATGCTGCTTAACGAGAGACTGGAATCTGGTGGCCCCCGGGGCCTGTCTTATTTGCCTGTTTGTTTTTTATATTGAATTTGGGTGCTTTTTGGTGGAGCAGGCGTTCTCCCCACAACTCCCTACTGTCTTATACACAGTTATATTTTCACTCGTTTATATCACTTTACTCATCTATACTACTTTACTTAATTACATTATTTGCCAGGCCTCTGGAGGAGTTCGGTTTGTGAGCCCTAGGATTTAATGCCCACCCTGGTAGCCTAGCGGTTAAGAGCTACAGCTGCTAACCAAAAGGTGGGCAGTTTGAATCCAGCAGCTGCTCCTTGGAAACCCTATGGGGCAGTATTACTCTGTCCTGTAGGGTCCCTATAAGTCGGAATCGATTTGACAGCAACAGGTTTTTTGTAATCATTAGCACCTCACATCAGGGTGATGGTGTCTTTGACTTTTCCTAGGCTGCAGCGAAGAGCTGCTCAGGGGCACACTGCATGACTCCGGGGGCCATTCACATAGACTATGGATGTATGTTGTACCCCTGGAGGTTCTGCAATGCACAGCCTGCACAGCTGTTGATGGTGGCCCTAGAGTCACAGGGAATGACTCCATCCTAAACACAGGCCTCAGACCGCTCAGTATTACCATTAATCCCATGAAAATGAAAGGAAGTCAGGATGATGGAAGAAGAGGAATTGTACACACAGTTCAGAGGGTGACAATTTAATTGTTGGCCATTGTGAAGCCCATTCTTTGACTTCCTACAGCTCAAACCACCCCATTGAATGTCATCTCTGGACAGAAGGTCAAGCTACCCTAAAGTACAGAAATGACCGGGTTCACTGAAGTAATTAAGAAACCTAAGTAGGGTATTTTCAACAATGGTGAGTAAAGCAAGTTTACACTTCTCAGAATGTTACTATATTAACTGTGAAAATTACTGGTTGCTTTTATTTTTCCCCCAAGCAGAGAAGGTGCTGTGAATTCTTTCATTCTTTTACTCTCAACGGAAATCTAGCAATCCTTAAACCATCTGAAAGAGCTAAATCATAGCCACAGTGACAGTGATTCAGATCCCACATACAGGTCCGTACCAAACTCTGGCTGAACTACTCAAAACCTGAATGAAGAGAAGTGAACCAGAAACTCCAAGTGACTGTGAGCCGCAGGTGAGGTTCAGTTCCCTTCAAGTGAGGTGCTCTGTTCAGATTTGTGACTCTGAGACTTTAAGTGCTTCAAATAGAAACTGGTTACACCACAGACCTAATGCGTGGTGACTTGGGCATAAGCCCTTGAGTGAGGACGTGGCATAGGGTCTACCATCCAGCCCCTACTCAGCCAACTTTCTACAAGCCAATAAGCCTTCATTGACAACCACACAAACAAACTAAACGACTGTACCTCCTCAGGCAAGCTGACCACCAGGTCATGTTTCGTCTGTCCAACCAGCGCCTGCCAGAAGTATTCACTGCACGCGGCCAGCACAGCCCGGTGGGCCCGGAACTCCTTCCTCTCCACAATCAAAGTCACATCACAGAGAATATCCTTTTTCCGTTGGTCATTGAGGCCCAGGAGGATGTTGGTGCAGTGGACTGTGGACTCATACACATACATGGGGGAGTCAGGCTTCTCATCCACAGACATGCCGTTCACACCCTGAAAGAAAGAAAGGCCGAGTCACCACATACATCAGAGTCAGAGATGGAGGAGAGAGAGGACATCACAGTTCCTGTGTCACACTGCCATGAGCCAGCAGAAAGGAGCAGAATTGCCAATCAGCACATTCATGTTCAGTTAGCACAATAAGCTCAGAAAACTTATCTGGAAAGTCATGGTTTATTGCTGACTTTTAGCCTTTCCACTCAATGCATCATTTACCCCATGGTAACAAAGCCAGATTTTTTAATGAACACCTAAGAAATTTTAAGCACGTGGGTACTTTAAAACTTTGTAATTCTGACTTTGATATAAGACTGAAAAGAAACTTCCACTATTTATAAATAGTCCCAATTCAAGTACTAATTGAGATTTGTGTAAAGAGGAAATGGATCCCTTTTAAATGTTTGCAATGCTATGTTGGTGAAGTACACATAAAGTCCCTAAGCTGAAATTTGGCTAAGATGCCAAGCTGAGTAAATATCTAATAACAATACACAATTTAACAAATAAATTCAACTCTGTCTGTACTACAGAACAGACAGAGCCAGCTACTGCAACTACCCTCTTTTGCCACTTCAGACAAAGCACAACCAACATAATGTGATCGTTACTAGGCTCCTAAAAAGATATGCAATTGTCTTGTTATTATCCCGGCTGCTTTGATGTATACTTTTTAAGGAAACACTTTATACCATATCAGGAGTCATAAAAAAAGATATATTCAACAGTGAAGATCACTTTTACAAAAGGGGTCTTTGCTTTAAAGAGTGTCCATTGAGGTATTTTAAAAAACAGCATCCTTGGAGCATTTATAAATGACTTAACTTATATAACATAGTTTTCCAATAATGCCTATGACTACCATGAATCCCACTAGTGAGTCTTTTTGGGGGGAGGGGCTTTATTATTTTTTAACAGTTTTAATTGCATATATGTGTATAGTGTACAATATGACGTGTTTTGATGTATGTACACAACTGTGAAACTATCATCACAATTATGATCCTGAACATATCCATCACCACCCAAGGTGTCCTTATGTAGAGTCCCTGTTTGACACAAAGGGCTAAGCACTCGACTACTAACCGAAAGGTTCAAGGTTCAAACCTACCTAGAGTTGCCTCTGAAGAAAGGCCTGGCAATCTGCTTCTGAAAGGTCACAACCCTGAAAACCCAGTGGAGCACAGCTCTACTCTGCAACACAGGGGTCGCCATGATTCGGAATCATTTGAAAACCTTATCTTCGATGTGTTATCTAATTATGTTCTGCTGCATTGCAAATACAATTACAAAGTTTTCTTATGTCCCTTAGCAGTCTCTCTCTTCCACCTATTTTCTATCCCTTGCAACTATTGTTCTCCTTTCTGACGCTATATGTTAGTTTGCATATTCTGGAGTTTTACATAAATGGACTCCTAGGGTAAGTACTCTGCTCTGTCTGGCTTCTTTTACTCAGCATAATTATTTTTTAATTCATCCATGTTGTTGCATGTTTCAAAAGTTTGTTCCTTTCTTCCTAAGTAGTTATTCTATTGTATGGACATACCACAATTTCTTTATCCATTCATTAGAGTTCCAATTCTTTCACATCCTTGCCAATACTTGGTACGGTCAGTCTTTCTAACTTTGGCCATTCTAATAGATATACGGTGGTATCTTTTGGTGGTGTTATTTTGCACTTCACTAATGACTGAAGATGTGGAATATCTTTCATGTGCTTATTTGCCATCTGCATATCTTCTTTGGTGAGTATGTATTGAAATCTTTTGTTCATTTTTCATTGGGTTGTTTACTTATTATTGAACTTTGAGAGTTCTGAATAAAAGTTCTTTATTAGGTATGTAATTTGCAAGTATTTTCTCCAAGTCTGTAGCTTGTCTTTTCATACTCTTAACAGTGTCTTTCAAAGAGCAGCAAGTTCTTCATTTTGATGAAGTCCAATTAACCAAATTTTTCTTCTTTGCTTTTGGTGTTGTACCTAAAGAATCTTTGCCTACACCAAGGTCACAAAAATTTTTCCTATGTTTTCTGTTAGAAATTTTACTTATTTATTTTTTCGGCTCTTACATTTAGGTCTGTGATTCTTTTTGAATTGTTTTCTGTATATGTTACAAGGTATAGATTAATGTTAGTTTGTCTTTCTTTTGCATTATGAATATCCAATTGTTCCAGTGCCATTTGTTGGAAAGACTATCCTTTCTCTATTGAATTGGCTTTGCACCTTTGTTGAAAGTTGATTGTCTACATATTTGTGGGTCTATTTCTGGACTCTGTTCCATTGATATTTGTTTATCTTTATGCTAATATCACACTGTGCGGATTACTACAGCTTTATAACAAGTATTGAAATCATGTAATCTTAGTACTCTAACTTTGTTCTTTTTCAAAGTTACTTCGATTCTTTGCATTTCTGTATACATTTTAGAATCAGTTTGTCAATTTCTACAAAAAACCTGCTGGGGTTTTCACTGGGATTGTACTGAACCTATTGATCAATTTAGGAAGAATTGCTATCTTAGTAATATTAAGGCTTCTGATGATGAACATAGTATATCTCTCCATGTATTTAGGTCATCTTCAATTTTTAATTTTTTTCATACTCAACTTGACGCAATGGGTTTTAATTTTTCTCAGCAATGTTTTCTAGTAGTGTATAGGTCTCATACATCTTTTGTCAGATTTATGCCTACGCATTCATATTTTTGATGCCATTGCCATCTGTTATAGCAGCATTAGGTAACTCAAGCAGCACTTACAAACATTAATTTACCACAATGCTAACCATGTAGTATAAACTTAGCTATAAACGACAGTTTCTAATACCATATTACAGTGTTTCTGCAAAGAAGAGTTATTAATTCTTAGGGTATTCCAATAAAAGATAAAGCTTTATTATCTGGAACCACTTTTTCTGCAATCAGAATATCATTATAAATGACACAATTCAGTTATAATCACCATAACCCATAGGGTAAGAGCTAGTTTACATGGCTTCTGTTTATGCCTAGGAAATTGCCGCTAAATTCTTTATTTTCTAGTAAGAAGACAAATATTTTCTATTCTGGCTTTGTATTAATCCTTCATTTCCTTGGACGGTTTTCAGGATTTTTTTAAAACTCCCATCCAGGGTCTCAAGTCTGATTTACTTTCTCCATTCTTGGTTCTTAAAATATTACTTTTTTTTCTGATCACATTCAGTTTTCTCAATTAGTCTGTAGAAATTTATTGAGTTTTTTTTTTTCTTATCATAATAACTTGCATGTAGCAGGTACTCAAAACTGGGTGGAAACAATTAATGTTCTAGGACTTAGATGGTGTGCTTAATTCATAAAAAACATTTATAAAGAAAGTCTCATTTTTCTATCACGTTTATGGAGCAATACATAATGCACCTGCATCAAGAGGGGGGAAGCGTGCTGTGAAGGATACAAAGCCCTAAGTTCTTTAGAGAAACATGAAATGAAAGAAAAAAAAAAGAGAGAAATGAAAGTTAGATGCAGTGGAGAAAGGAGCAGACCAGAGGTCTAGGGCTTTGGTCCAGCTTCGGCATCAACCAGTTTGTGGATGTGGACAAATCACCTAACTTTCTCTGGGCCTACTTGCATGTTTGTAAAATGAAAAGTTTGGAGTAGAAGACTAGCAAAATTCTTACAGATATACAATTCTATGCATCTAGGAATCTATAAATATACCTAACTGCTCATAGGGATTGGATACTATCGTTTTAACTGAGAGAAGCTAGCTTCTTTTGAGGTTCTAAAGACAATTAATGTGCCTTATTTGTTGATGTTGCATGGCTTAGCAAAACTGTCTCTGCAGAGATGAAATGGGATGGATAAAATACATGAGGAAACTAAAGCCTTCTAGGAGAAAAGGAATTAGGACCTCAACCCCTGCTCCCCACAGGTTACAAGTTAGGGAGATCTGTCTGGATGGAGCAGAGTGTCCCTGGGTGAAGGGAAGAGAACAAGTCCTTTGAAATAAAATTACTTTTAGGAAATGGGGAATCCAAACCGAGGAGAAATTTCAGTACAATATGTGAAGGTGATGCGATTAGTTCCTCCAGTCTTTGCCTGTCTTAGCCTAGAGATTTGTTCTGGAAAACACGGCTGAGCAAGGTAGTATGAACTAAAAGAATATGTCACTTGGGAACCCCGTGTAGGGTTCCACTGAGGTCACAGTGGGGGCCTGATGGCTTCAGAGTAGCAACAGTCTGCCCCATCAGGCAGGAGCAGTCATCAACAGTGGTAAAGCAAAGGCAGTGAGTGGATAACCAGATTCCAGTTTACAAACAAGACTGGTGTGTCTTTGGACTCTGAGACAGCTAGGGTGGCCTCAAGAAGAAACTCCATATTCTGCTAATAGGGCAGATTTGGGAAAATAAAGGAGATATGGCAATATGCGTATCCCAAGATGATGAAGCAGGTCACGGTAGTCACATAAACATGGACATCTTTTTGGGTTAAACCTCTCAGACAGTTTTAAAAGACATCTAAGAAATATTAGATATGTTAATCAAATGATATAAAATCTATCATTCTCATGAAGCTGTTGCTAGACTTCAACCTGTCTGAATATTTTCTTGATTTTATTACATTATTCCTGGATAATCCTTCTTTATGCCATGCCAGCACCACTATTTTCCTCTTGGCTTTTCATTTCTATTGAGTTTTATCATACCCCTCCCTGTTGGCCCCTCTTCAAGTATAACGGAACATACGGTTTCTTCCTCTTCCTCTAGAAACCAGTCAGCCCTTCTCATACTCCAATTATCGTGGGTGCTCTTCTATGAACTCCTTCCAACTTGTCTGTTTTGATTGACCCATATGTCAAAACTGAACTTGGCTTCTCCTATCACTGCATGCTAAGATTAAAAAATGTCCCATTAAGTTTTCTTTTTTCATTTATCTTACCATTATTAATTAAACAATATTTTTTCCCCTAATGCTGTAAATCCCGAAATCTGCAGCAGGACTCATGGGATCTAAGAATGAAATACTTTGTAGGGCACCTACACGGCACCCGAAATAGCGTGTAGGAGTCTGACAGCCAGTCTTTACTCTAAGCACTAGACAATGTGTTAAAGTATGTAGACATTAGCTGAAATCAGATTGTAAGGAAGCTTTCCAAAGGTTCTGATTTGGGTTTTGGCTACATCTCAGTCTTCTTTTTGTAGGCCAAAAAACCCAGCTGCACGTGTACACACACATATACCCCAATCATCTTATCATATGGTTCAGCAGTAAAATTACTATTATTTTGTCATAAGTATGTTCATCCTCTCAAAAAGCTACACAGACCACAACTCTATCCCCTCAAAGGTACAGTACTGATGAATGCAGACTCACTCACTCACTTACTTATTCATTCATTATTGGGTCATACTCAAAAATAAAAATATCTAAATTAGTTCTGAAGAAAAAAATCTATAACTCAGAAAACTAAAACCTAAAAAAAATAAATCTGCAGTGGGAAATCTGAAGAGCTGAAATTCACAAAAAGTAGAATCTTAAGTTTTTCAGACAACCTGTCATGTCTAGAATGTTTCAGATGAAAAGAAATGAATATGCCTTGCAGGTAATGAAAAAGACCAAATTACAGACCATTTCTCTTGAAATTCCAACCACATTTCTCCTAGGAACAGTGCATTAAGTAAATACTTCTGTGAATGAAACACTACATTATTTAGTAATCGCTGAGTAAATTTCTGCTCTTATCAACCATGCCTGTTTCTCAAAGTTTTTTTTACTATAAAACTGTAAGGGTTAGTCTTTATAAAAGAAAGTTATCAAGCCTATAGAAATTTTAGAGTGCATAATGCTGTTAAAATTACTAAATTATTACCGTTGGATGGGAAACAGTTTTCAACTGCATCAAGACTCAAACTTCTTACTTAAAGTCGAAGGCAATCCAATTTCAGTATTTTCTAATGGAAAACTGCAGTGCCTGTCACTCGATGTCTCTAATGCCTTAGGAAGCTAAAGTAAGGGCCTGACATGGAGCAGCTAAAGCGTTTCGTGTTCTTTATTTACTCAAACACTCCATCTGCTTGCGTACTAGTTAGTGCCAAGGAACTGAAATTTAAGGCTGTTGTTAGGAGGAAGCACTTGGGATTGTATCATCAAATCCTTAATAGCTCTGAATGGTTCTTGTATTTCAATAAAAACTTCCATTTTCCTTGACCTTTCAGGGGGAAGTTCAACTTACTGACATAGTTTGTGACAGTGTTTTATACTGCACAGATAAAATATATATATAAAATTAGGCACAATGTCCCAAGTTCCAATTTTTTACTAATTTTTGTTTTTGATGCTTTAAAAAAAAAAATCATTCTTTTAAATAGACCAAAATTAAAAGAAATAACCCAAATTGGTATCTGGTAATAAAGTAGTGACAACTATTAGCACTTTTTCTACATTTAAATATGAACAATGTGAAGAGGCTGAGTCTGATACAGAGGCTGATCTGGAAGAAGTGTTAGAATGTTGGTAACCAACATGTATGTATGATCTAAGAGCAATAAAGATTTAAAGATGTATTACACACCTACCATACTGGCAAGAATTAGAAAATTTGACAATATCAAGTGTTTGTGATGATGTAAAGCAACAGAACTCTCATACACTGACAGTTGGTTCTATGTCTTTGGAAAACAATTTAGCATTATCTAGTAGCTGCAGATGTGCATAGATTATGACTCAGTAATTCCATTCTGTGGATACTGTGTCGTTTAGAGTCAGAAAAGGTGTGTGTCAGGGTTGCATCCTTTCACCACACTTATTCAATCTGTATGCTGAGCACATAATCCAAGAAGCTGGACTAAATGAAGAAGAACACGGCATCAGGACTAGAGGAAGACTAGTTAACAACATGCGATATGCAGATGACACAACCTTGCTTGCTGAAAGTGAAGAGGACTTGAAGCACTTACTGATGAAGATCAAAGACTACAGCCTACAGTATGGATTACACCTCAACATAAAACAAAAATCCTCACAACTGGACCGATAAGCAACATCATGATAAATGGAGAAAAGACTGAAGTTGTCAAGGATTTCATTTTACTTGGATCACAATCAAATGTCCACAGAAGTAGCAGTCAAGAAATCAAACAACATATTGCATTGGGCAAATCTGCCGCAAAAGACCTCTCTGAAGTATTAAGAAGCAAAGATCTCATTTGGAGGACTAAGGTGTGCCTGAGCCAAGCCATGGTATTTTCAATCACCTCATATGCATGTGAAAGCTAGACAACGTATAAGGAAGACTGAAGAACTGATGCCTTTGAATTATGGTGTTGGTGGAAGAATATTGAATACACCATGGACTGCCAGAAGAACGAACAGATCTGTCTTGGAAGAAGTATAGACAGAACGCTCCTTAGAAGCTAGGACGGTGAGACTTCATCTCACATACTTTGGACTTGTTATCAGGAGGGACCAGTCCCTGGTGAAAGATATCATGCTTGGTAAAGCAGAGGGTCAGCAAAAGAGAGGAAGACCCTCAAGGAGATGGACTGACACAGTGGCTGCAACACCAGGCTCAAACACAGCAACGACTGTGGGATGGCACAGAGCTAGGCAGTGTTTTGTTCTGTTGTGCATAGGGCCGCTGTGAGTTGGAACTGACGCGACAGCACCTAACAACAACAACAACAATTCTATTCCTAGGTTACACCTTGAGAAACTCTGCATGTCTGTATCAGGAACCCTGTACAGCAGTGTTGACAGCAGTGTCGTCTGGAATAACTCTGAACTGGAAACAACATAATGTCCATCAGCAGCAGAATGAACAAATACACTCAGGTATGTTCATATATACATGTAATAGAATTGTATAAAGCCAATTAGAGCCATATGCAATAACACAGATGAATCTCACAAACCTAATATTGAATACTGAGTGACAGACGCAAGACACAAAATAATAGCATACAATATGATTCCATTTATATCAAGTTTAAAACGGGTAGAACTTAAATATCGAAGGATATATACATAGGTGGTAAAACTATAAAGAAAAGACTCAGAATAGAGGTTCCATCTGGGGAAGGAGCATGGGGTGGGGAGCTCTAGGGGTGCTGTCACAATCCTGTATCTCTTGACATGGGTGTTCACTTTATAATGTTCAATTATACATTTATGTTTCATGTACTTTTCTATATCCATGTAATATTTTACAATTAACCCCCACCCCAAATCAAACCAAACCCACTGCCATCGAGTTGATTTCAACTCAATCCCCCTTAACTTAAAGCTACATTTTCACTGTAGGTAAGGATTAACAACTCAAGTGTTTATGAGAGCCTGACTCCATTCTGTTGGTTAATCACAAAGGTCTTTGTGTGGACTTTGGTTTTCCCATGAAAACACACACCCATACCGTATAGCCTACAACCTCAGGTCAGAAGGGTCCTTAAACATAACACATCTAAACAATTCCAACTTGTAAGTTTTAAATAAGAATCTACAAAAATGGGCAGAACACATGGACATGGCCTTTTGGGCAGTGGTGAGAAATCTGAACCCAGGTGTTTGCTTCTTAGCAAAACTCTTTTCACAACTCCTGTGTTTCATCTACTTTCTTGTCAAAGCCAAATAATTTCAGTGAACCTCCATTTCCTTATCTATAAAATGAGGAAATGGACCAGGCAACCTCTAAGGTATTCCTAGTTTTAATTTCTATGTTTCTATGAAAGTACAGGAATTTTAGGAAAATCTCAAAACATGAGTTTCTCTACCTGCAGTTCTTGAGAAGACTGTTAGGAAGTTGGAGAAGCTCAAAATAACACACCTGGATGGAAGGGGAAAATGCCGTCATACAACTTTTTGGGGAGATGAGGAAGACTGCCTGAAAAAAGTCTGAACTTTTCCCTTATAATCAATTCAAAGGAAGAAAGGATCAAGGGCTCATTTTTACATATTAATCAAACTCACTGCCCATTGGTATTGAGCAACAGTTCAACACTCTGCTCTCTTCCTACCCCTAAAACAGTGCTCTAGCATGCACAATGCGTTTTCCGAAGCTGTCTTAGTTATGTGTTTATGGAATCAACAGGGCTGTCCATCCTTTCCTCCTGTCTGAGTCTCTATCCAGCAATGTCAGGCAAGACAACACTGTTTAGGGAGCCAGGGAGAAGGCTATGGCTTGGACTTGACAATAAAAAAGCCTGTTACTGTCGAGTTGATTCCAATTCATGGTGACCCCATGTGTTACAGAACAGAACTGCTGCATAGGGTTTTCTTGGCTGTAATCTTTACGGAAGCAGACTGCCAGGCTTTTTTTCCACAGTGCCACTGGGTGGATTTGAACAGCCGATCTTTAGGTTAGTAGTTGAGTTGAAACTGTTTATGCCACCCAGGGACCTTGGATTTGACAATAACATGGTACATAAGCTGTTACCTCAAAGAGCAGATGAAATAATTAAATGCTTTGAAATCAATAGGTTAAGGCAACTCCAACCTATGCTATCTAGGACACATGATTACTGTTAGGGGTGGCTGGATGATAGTGGGGGTGTGGGTGTGGGCAAAGGAGGTGGGTGACACAGGGGCAGGGAGGAAGTATGGAACTGGGAACTGACAGGTTTCAGTATGCAGCTTTTTGATCATCTACCCTGCTATTCTTTCCTGTATTCTGATGCTTGCTTACGGTTCATTTGTGGTAAACGCCACCCCCCACCTCCCTATCCACCCCCCTAAAGGTAAAGCCAAAGCCCCTGTCTATTCTGCTGGGATAAAGCCGGTCATTTTCTACCCTTGGCAAGTTTTCTTTTCTATATTGTCACTTCCAGGTTCTCTCCGGTATGACTTCTTTTTATCTATGCTCTTCATTTATATTCATTTCTCATACGTCAATCTCTGCTTCCTATTAGCATTTTCTTCTTGCCTATTAGGAGTTGGAGGACAGAGATAAGTCATTTCTTTTGTACGTTTTTCTTTATCAGGGCATCTGTGTGAAATAGTCTTTTCCAGTGTCCCCTTCCCTCCCCTTCTAGCCAGAGGACTATTACCCTAGAGCTTCATGTTGCTAACGTGAGAAGAAATTGTGAACAATGACTATGAGGCTAAATGAGCGTGGTGAAACCTATTTACTTCATTAAGGCTCCTTGAGGGAAATGCAAGGATGAGAAACTGAGAGATAAGGGTTAATACTAAAAGAATAAAAGATCCATTTGACTCAGAGCAATCTCCAGTTTGCCTGGATTCTATCAGACACCCTTCTCCATGGGGAAATCATCACAGAGAAATGACATGCAAAGTGCGCCATAAAGCATATGAGTCAAACCAGAGGGAGGATGACTCAACGGATCATTTTACATTTTAATAGAAGGCACTGCAGATTTCTACCTAGTGCACAGTTCAACACAGGGCTCGCGTCCCCTCCCCAAAAAATGTTCTCCATCGGGTGGGAGGGGAGTTCCCAGAGCCTGACAGAAATTGTTCTGTCTTAGAGAAAAGAACAAAGTCAAAACTCACAACAGAGAATCAAAGACTAATAAAAGACAACAGATATTCAAATGCAGAATAAAGGGAAGACTGCAAGTCTAATTCCAGCTTTAGCATTACTGTCAAACCTAAGACACAACCTGAGAAAACTGAGCTCAGTAATTAGTGGACTTCAAATCTGAGAGGGAGAGGGGGGATGGAAGGGAAATGAAGAAGAGGACAACGACGTGGAGAGGAGGGAGAAGAAAGAGGACATCTAAGTGTGGCAATTAAAACATTTTTTTTTTTGTTCCTTAAATTAGATTCAAAAGACGCTATTGTAGTAATTACTGTCAGAAATATGTATACCAGTCAGTGCCAGTGCTGGGCTGGATTTCCATGGGAAGTCAAGAAATAATACTAGCAATGCCATTATCTCTAGCACATTATCTGGACTAGAAACTGCTTGTAGGTGGTAATATGGGTAGGTTTATCTGATCAGGAATTCTTATGCTAGAGACTGGATTATCAAACCAACTTCTAGAAACTTCTCAGGGAAGCCACCTCCAGACTCACTTTTGCTAGAAGAGTCTGACTAGACACAAAGGACATTTATAGTTATGTGGCTGTTTATCCTCATGATCTCTATCAATGCCTGCCCTGGCTCATGACAAGGTGTGCTGCTTACCAGTAGGAAAGAAAACAGAGGTCAGTTACGGAAGCTTGGTACAAATACCACTTTCACAGAAAAGAGCCTTAATAAAAAAAAGGAAACTTGCTTCTCTATGCACCAGGGTCTTTTAGACACCATGATTCTGTTCTGAAGTATCATCTTCTCTCCAGGGACGTAAGCTGGGACAAATAAAGTTTAGACTGCAAGATGGTCCACCTGTAACTAAAAATCAAAACTCAGCACCAAACCCAAGGCAGGCAGCATCTAACTGGGGGCAGAGAAGACCTCTGGCTCAAAGGTCATTCTGGAAGTGCTTTGGGAAAGGCTTGTGAATTTCCATTGAAGCACTGGTTACTCCTCTCCCTTCCGTTTTCTATTTAAAAATGACTAAAACCATGAAGCTATGACCACTGGCTGGCAGTTTATTAAATCCTACATCAGGTAATAAAAGCACCTGAACCATCTGTCATCATACAGGAGGTCAAATGGGGCTGGAATATTAACACACAGGTGAAATGCTCTCCTGAGTGCATGGGGAAAAGGCAAGAGACCATGAAGAGGGAAAGGGGAGAAAGGATGTGCTCTAAGCTTTCCAAGTTCCTGTTCTGTCCTTGGCAGTTTCTCAGAGTGACTCTAATTGTCCTCAAAAGGCAGGGGCACAACTGCTTCAAGACACTGAGTATACTGTTTAACATATAAATCATATTATAAATATGCCTACACCACCACCACTCACACACACCATTTGTACCTCACAGAATCTTTATTTCAGAAAGAAGAAGTTATATTAAAGAAGAGATTATTTTCTAACTCATTATAAAAAGTCAAAATTGCACTGTCATGAGGGAGAAAATAGCCCCTCTCCAAATGGTCAGGAAGGGGCATGACAAGGGCTGGCCCTTCGGTCAGGAAGTTCCTGAGAAGCAGAGAGAAGCACCAAGCAGGAAGAGGCTTCTCAGCATTCTTGACTTTACAATGTACCCACTTCCCATGTCTTCTTCCATCCTTAGACAGAGGAGCCTCTCTTTGAGTTCCTGCTCTCCCACTTCCTAGCTGTGGGGCTTTGGGCATTTTAATGAAATTCTGTAATCCTTGGTCTTTCCATCTGCAACAAGCTATGTGAAGATTAAATGAGATGAAGCAATAAAGTATTTAGGATGGTCTTTATTTCACAATGAACACCCCACAAACAAAAGCATTATTATGAAAAGAAAATTAATTTCTTTGTGCATTTTATGAATTTGTAATTCTGTACACTTTCCTTTCACCACACTTATTCAATCTGTACGCTGAGCGAATAATCTAAGAAACTGGACTATTTGAAGAAGAACGTGGCATCAGGATTGGAGGAAGATGCATTAACGACCTGCGATATGCAGATGACACAAACTTGCTTGCTGAAAGTGAAGAGGACCTGAAGCACTTACTGATGGAGGTGAAAAACTACAGTCTTCAGTATGGATTGCACCTCAACATAAAGAAGACAAAAATCCTTACAACTGGACCAATAAGCAACATCACGGTAAGTGGAGAAAATATTAAAGTTGTCAAGGATTTCATGTTACTTGGATCCACAATCAATGCCCATGGAAGCAGCAGTCAAGAAACCAGGAGACATACTGCATTGGGTAAATCTGCTGCAGAAGACCTCTTCAAAGTGTTAAAAAGCAAGGATGTCACTTTGAGGACTAAGGTGTGCCTGACCCAAGCCATGGTATTTTCAGTTGCCTCACAGACATACGAAAGCTGGACAATGAATAAGGAAGACTAAAGAAGAACTGACGCCTTTGAATTACAGTGTTGGTGAAAAACACTGAATATACTATGAATTGCCAGAAGAACGAACAAAGTTGTCTTGGAAGAAGTATAGTCAGAATGCTCCTTGGAAGCAAGGATGGCGAGACTTCATCTAATGTACTTTGGACATGTTATCAGGAGGGACCAGTCCCTGGAGAAGGACATCACCATATATGCTTGGTAAAGTGGAGGGTCAGCGAAAAAGAGGAAGACCTTCATCGAGATGGATTGACACAGTGGCTGCCAACAATGAGCTCAAGCATTACAACGATTGTGAGGATGGCACAGGACTGGGCAGTGTTTTGTTCTGTTGTACATAGGGTCGCTATGAGTTGGAACTGATTTGACGGCACCTAACCACAACAACAGACACTTTTCTTATATTGAGGCAAACCTAAACTGCATGAAGAGTGATGTATGTGTTTTCCAGATTCTCCTGCTTAAATCTGGGGAAATATCAATTTGCTTGATTTCCATCCTAGGCCTGTGAGGCAATGACAGGACGAGGCCTGGGTTCTGGTGCTAGTTCCAGCAGTGCTTTTCTGAGCGACTATGGCCATGACACCATTGTAGCCTTCCCTCTGCAATATCCCACCATGACCATGAAGGTCAAATAAGGCAATGGATTTGAGAACTCTCTGAGAAGCATAAAGGACTCTGCTTGCATCAGGAATTATCCTCACCATCATTTGACTAATTCTACACTTAATTATATCAAGAACGTCTGCTCTTGTGGGCACTTAACCCTGATAGATTGCTCTCTCATGCCAAGAGCAACTGTCTGGCAGATGGGAGACTTGTATTGATTCTCACCTCATAACAGCTTCTAAAAGATTCCATCCCTTTTTATTTACTAAAAGTCAGTGCTTTGAATATTCCACCTTGCTGTTACAAGCTTTCCTTGTCTTCTTTCTCTGCTACCTACTGCATATGTGTCTCGCACAAATCAGAATCTTCTTTCATCTGAGAGGCAATATGGCGTAGCGCTGAGGAGCCAGGCTCTGGAGCCAAACTGCCTGCATCTGAATGCTGACTGCTACGCCACCTCGGACAACCACGGGAGCGCTCTCTAAGGATTCCTTATCTGTGATCAGTTGTCATGACGAGTAAACATTTTAAAACTCATACATGTAAAGTGCTTAGAACAATTCCTGGAATGTAGTAAGCACTCACTAAATGTATACCCATACCCATACGGTTTTATAGAAGCAGTGTGCATAATGGTTAAGAGTGCAGGCTCTGGAACCAGACTGCCTGGGTCTGAATCCTGACTCTGCTACTCAGTAGCTGCAAAACCTTGGGCAAGATACGTAACTTTTCTGTGCTTCAGTTCCTTCATCTGTAAAATGGATATGATAAAGAGTACCTATCTCATAGCGTTTTGAGGATTATAAAAGTCCATATGTTTTTTTGTTGATTAATTCATTTATTCACTCATTCAACATAAAGAAAATGCTCAATAAAATTAGCTATTCTTTCTCACTCATTCTAACTTTTCCCGTTCACTTTTCATTCCCAGCTTGATAACGATTTCTCTTTTCACATCAGTACCTCCTGTTTTCAGCCCTGCCTACATAATTCAGGCTCTCCTAGCAGACTTCTCATCTCTTAAGATCATACTAGTTCTCAAATTGCATGGATTTAGGATATCTAGAGAGGGGCCTGAAATGTGCATTTTGATCCCCATGGCAAGTGATCCAAGGCAGCCTGCAAAACGGGAGTCCTTGCCCTGCCACTTCGTAGAGCTAGGGACTTGGGCAGCTTATTTCAGCTCTTTGAGACTCGATTCTTGACATACGTAGTGAAGATAAAACCTGCCTTCTAAGGGCTTTTTGAGAGTTAAATATGAAGGCTCAATCTTTGACACCCTTTAGTCTTGGCTCAGACATCACCTTCCCAGTAAGGCCTCCTTGGCCACCCTATTTAACCCACAACCCGGCTTCCCACCAGCACCCTCTATTCTCTTTCCCCGCTTTCTGTCTCTCCATAACATTTATCACCACCTTACATATGCTATATTTTACCTATATTTTGTTCATTGCTTATTTTTCCCTAGACAAGAGTTTTGCTCATTGTTGATTCCTCAGAGTCTCAAAAGTGCTAGGTACATAGTAGGCACTCAATAAATATATTTTTATTTATTTAATTTTATTGTGCTTTAGGTGAAAGTTTACAGCTCAAGTTAGTTTCTCATTCAAAAATTTATACTCATTGTTTTGTGACATTGGTTGCAATCCCCACAATGTGACAGCACTCTCCCCCTTTCCTCCCTGGGTTCCTAATGTCCATTCATCCCGTTCCTGTCCCTTCCTGCCTTCTTGTCTTGCTTTTGGGCAGGAGATGACCATTTGGTCTTGTATATTCGACTGAACTAGGAAGCACGGTCCTCATGTGTGTTATTGTTTATTTTATAGGCCTGTCTAATCTTTGTCTGAAAAGTGGGCTTCATAAGGAGTTTCATTTCTGGGTTAGTAGAGTGTCCAGGGCCATAGTCTCAGTTCCTCCAGTCTCTATCAGACCAGTTAAGTCTGGTCTTTTTTTTTGAATTTCAGTTTTGTTCTATATTTCTCTCTCGCTCTGTCCACGACTCTTTGTTGTGATCCCTGTCACAGAGCAGTAGGTGGTGGTAGCTGAGCACCACCCTGTTCTTCTCGGTCAATAAATATTTGATAAGAAAACAGATGGAAAAGAGTTTTCATAGATTACAAGAGGTCCATATGTTACTTGTTAAAGATGAACAAGTAACTGGAAATCACTTTGTTCCTGCTGATGTCTCCTTCAAATCTGCTTCTTGACACACTTGCCTATGCTCTCTGGAGTTGTCTGTCTTTTCTGGGCCTCAAAGTCGCCTTGCCTGTCCACTTATCTACAAAACACTCAGTCCATTCTGAACAATGTGAATGTTAGAGGAGACTAATGATATAACCTCCAAGATATACAATCAAGAAAATGGGGAGATACAAAAGCTATAGGAGAAGCTTAGACAGACACAATGGAGGAAAAGCTAACATTTAGAGAGTTTCTAACTGGAAGGGCTTTAAGTGTGTTTTATTTCCAAGGCTTTCTGGGCTCAACTATTCACAAACAGTAAAACATAGTCTTTATCCATTGGTTCTGAACAGTGTGGGTCCCTGCAGAGTATAATTTAGCTGTTCTCTCCTGGTAAAAACCTCCTGGTTCCCGCTTCTGAATGACGGCTCTGACTCCTTCCCCCTTAAGCTCATGGCCTACCATCTTGAACTGCCAAACAGAGGACCACCTATGGCCTCCCTTTCAGCAGTTCCCAGGCCTCCAAGGAGTCCCTGGGTGGTGCAGATGGTTAACAGCCTCGGCTGCTAACTGAAATGCTGGACATTTGAGTCCACCAGAGGCAACTCAGAAGAAAGGTCTGACAATCTACCTCTGAAAAATCAGCTATTGAAAATTTTAGAGAGCACAGTTACACTCTGGCACACACAGGGTCACTATGAGTCAGTGTCAACTCAACAGCAACTGGTCAGGTCTCCAAGCCCTCAGGAGAAGACTGGGATACAGAGCTGGCATACAGGGCCCTCAACTGCATCCTCAGGATAATGGTTTCAGAGTGTGGCTGAGTTGGTGAGACCACTGCCAGAACCTCTGCTGCCTTGGGATCATACATGGCTCTGGAGGGCCTGGGAGGAGAGGAGATGGTGAGAGGAAGGTTTCTGATCTCTATTCCAAAATCAGGCAAGCACTGAGGCCACCTCTTCCTCAGATGCTATACGTGTGTGTTTAGTTCTACTCACAGTGGTCTGATGACAGTTTCCTCTTTAATAATTTATAATTTGCAATTGTAAGACATCAGAGCCAACACAACCAACGTAAAAATAAACCGCTCATGATCTTCCTGAGAATGTGGCAGTACATTTGCACAGTAATCTCCAGGAACCTTCCCCTGTGGATGCTTTTCTGATCAGCTTAGAAAAGGACGATTAAAACACAGTATATGCTGCTGGTGGGAATGCAAAATGATACAACCATTTTGGAAAATGATATGGCGTTTCCTCAGAAAACTAGAAATAGACTTACCATTCGATCCAGCAATCCCACTCCTAGGAATATATCCTAGAGAAATAAGAGTCGT